>NC_067472.1:37367993-37692160 GCF_947179515.1 Apodemus sylvaticus | reverse complement strand
TCCCAGCCTTTCAAACTCCATGTCTTAACTTTCGATTTAAGAACTTCCTTTTTTCCCAACATATTTATTGATTATTTGTAAACCTCACACAATGCACCTTGATCACCCTTGCTTCCCACTTCTCCCAGGGTGACCTTGGAGCTTGGTCAAACTCCCAGTGGCCAGCCCCTTAAAGATAACTGAGTCTGCCCCTGTCTTCACCCCCTCCATAGGCCATCTACTCTGAAGAGATACACTTGAGCATCTTTGTCAGACGTTTTAGGGACTCTCTTTAATGGTTTCCTGTTTAGACTGGTTTGGTCAGGTTTTGGGGGTGGTGAAGGGGTTGTCACAGAACCCTTCAATGTCTCTCCTTCTCAACTCTGAGTCTGCAGTCATTTATCCTGTTACAAAAGAAGCTTCTTTGCCCATAGCAGTCAGCAGCAGCAAGGATCATGGACTTCTGCCTAGATTCCAGTGGCATCCCACAGACCATGGACTTCAGCATGGTCTCAGGCACCATACAGAACACGGACATGCACATAACCTCCAGCAGGGGCCCAGGCCACGTACATCAACATGTCCTCAGATGGCAGCAAGACCCACAGACATCCACAAGTTCTCTGGTGGCAATAAGACCTCTAAACCTCAGCCTGGTCTTAAGTGGCAGCATAGATCACAGACACCAATTTGGCCTCTGGCCAAATTGTAACATGGACCACAGTTGTAACATGGACCACAGCCACCAATATGGCCTCCAGTGACAGCATGGACGATGGAAGTAGTTTGAATAGGCCCAATCCAGAAAATGAGCTGTCTCCATCTCAGACATCCTACTGATGCTCAGAGCCAGGGTGATTGTGCAGCTGGGCTGAACATTTAGGCTGCTGCACACAACCCTGCCAGGCCTACTCGGCAACAGCATGTTTCCCAGTCCATCACAGCTGTGCTCCCAGTTCTCCACAGCTGTGCTTCCAGTCCACCACAGCTGTGCTCCCAGTCCACCACAGCTGTGCTCCCGGTCCTCCACAGCTGTGCTCCCATACCCGTCACTGCAGGTCTCTAGTTCCGCCATCATCCCTTGGCTCCATCACACACCTATTCATCAAAGGTGGCATTGCAAATTGCACGGTGTCACGCAGTATATTTTTGGCCCAAACAGGTCAATACCTAACGGTCATTGGTCTGATTCAACGTTTCCGGTTTCTGAAGCACCATAAAAGCTGGATCATTGCTGAGACTCATCTCAGATATCCTGTTGTGGCCCAGAGTCAAGGTGAACTTGTGGCTGCACAGGGCATTAAGAAGGCAGGATCTGCCTGCATGAGCTCTGGGCTGAGGCGCACCTCTCTGCCCTCAGTTCCAGCTGCCCCAGGCACCTTCAGCTCTCTGGCTGCAGGCCAGGTACACTGGCTCATACCTCCCAGTGGGCTGAGGACCAGCCTCAGGCCTGGGATGCTCCTTTGTCTGCTGTTCCCATACCTATCTATCACAACCATGTCCCATGACCAAGGAAGGGCTCTCCTAGCTTGACATGGGGCACAGCCCAGTGAGCTCCTGGAACAGAGGACTGGTGCTCTGGGGGAGACATACCCGGGACATTATGAGGCTGATGGAAATGGAGGGTTGTGTTAAGAGGCGCAGCACATTTTGTTGCAAACTTTGAGAAGAGTCAGGGTCGAAGCATAGACAGCCAAGGAAAAGCTAACACAGTTGTTAATTCTGGGAGCAAGAGAAACTGGAAAAAGAAATTAAACCCTATCTGATGCATCACTTGTGCATCCGGAGTATATTTGTGATGCCGCAATGACTTAGCTGTTAATGACTTAACCAGATTCTTTTAAACTGTCAAATAGAGAGAGGACAGAAAAGCAAAGCCAGGGAAATACTAATCTCCACTTTAACACCAGAAAAACCAATGAAATAAGCATGCCTAAGATTAACAAATAAGAAGGCAAATATCATTAAAATCAAGGGGACATGTCAGAGGAAACAGGCGACAGTAGGTCTAACAAGATAGCTATTCAGCAAACAAGACCCAATTTTCTGATACAAACTGTGCAGTGATATTTGAGTCTCTCTCTCTCTCTCTCTCTCTCTCTCTCTCTGTGTGTGTGTGTGTGTGTGTGTGTGTGTGTGTGCACGTGCTTTCAGAAAATGTTGGCTACTGCTTAAAATCTAATAAGTGCTTAACCATTTGCAGACAGCCCTGGGTTCCAGCCCCAGCTCTGTCAGCAGTAGTATCATGGCGCTGGGCAGATCCTTTCACCTCATTGGGTCCCAGCTTCTCCTCTGGAAGACAAACCTTTCACCAGCTAATGCCCTATTATGAAAATACAAACTTGTAAAATACTTTGGGAAAAAAAAACACTTTTTCAATATTGCAGGCACATTCTTTTCCTCCTAGATAATATATTAGATGCAACAAAAACATTTTAGGTTACAGCAACATACAACTGTGCATACACACACACACACACACACACACACACACGCACGCACGTGCGTGCATGAACACACAAACCACTGAATACAAAGATGATGAATAGGAACCTTTTGAAGGGCCAGGCAAACTTTGTCTAAAACATGGTTTCCCCTCCAGGCAACTTAGAGAGATCAGGGATGATGGTGTGTATCCTCCTGTCTACGCACTCCATATTTTCCTTGGGACAGTAGTTCTTAAGCCCAAATTCACCATCCAGATAAGCAGCTAGGAAACTCTTCTACTGACGAGCCCTCTGCATCTCCCTTGCCTGTGTGGAGCTAATGGAACATTTGGAGGGACTGGATGGTTTCCTTCATAATTCACTGCCTGCTTCTGTGCTCCTCAACTAGGGGCAGCCAAGAGTCTTTTCCACAGGGAAGAAAAAAATCAAAGCTGCTACCAAGATGTGAAAAAGGCTGGTTCTGCCACTTGCTGTATTTTCTTTCTTCTTCGTGTTTTCTTAGCTCCTCCTGCCCACACAGCCTGCTTCTTGCACTGCACCCTGCAGAGAGCCAGCCTTCCTTCGCCCTCAGGCATCCCAGGCACAGTTTGTTCTTCCCTGGAGTCAGGACTCACTTGCCCAGCTCCAGGCTGTGAGCAGGTGAAGTTATCTGGGTCTAATTTTTCAAAGAGCCTGCTTTGGTGTTTCCTGACCAGAGCAAGCCTTGGTGGTCTGCCTCTGTTAAAACGTCACTTCAGGAAAGTGACTCTGGCTGGCCAGCGCTCTTGACTAAAGGCTGCAGAGTTGAAGGGGAAGCGCAGTCTGCAGACAGGGCTCTTTGGGGGCTCTGCCAGCCATGTTTACATTTTTCAAGTGAAGGAAGGACGGCAAGGTAAAGGTGGCTCTTGTTCAACTGTGCACAAGCAGGAGCTGATGGAGTCTGCCTGGAACTGGGACTCATGTTACTCTGAAGTCCGGGTCTCGGCACATGAGTGTCTTCTGTCTTGTGGGCACTGCTGGCTCTGGAGCAGACCCTGGGATGAGAGAGGAGCCAGGAGATTCAGGCGAAGGTCCAGTAGAACTGAGGGTTCAGTGAAGCCCCGAGGTTTGAGGAATGGGGTCATATGTATATGTGTATATATGTATGCATATGTATGTATATATATGTGTGTGTATGTGTATATATGTATGTATGTATATGTATATATGGGTTATATATATATATATATATATATATATATATATTTAATGATACAGATTTCTCAATACAAACAGAAAACGCCACATGAGTACATAGGTATAAGTCCACTGCGAACCGATGTGAACTGTGGCTCTGGGAACTGGTGCAATTTTGCTTTCTGTTCTACACTACACGGATGGTAATTCCTGCTGCAAAGGAATGCAATGCTTGTGGCTACCGTTGCCATGCTGTAATGCACCACACAGAAAGGTCCCCGAGTGCGCCATCTCCAGAACGAAGCAAACACGGGTGTGTAGGTAGGAGTTACTCCACTGGCCATGGCGGCAGAGCTTTATGTTTTGTTTGAAGCGCGGCTCTGCTGCTGGCACTATCAATCACGTTATCTGTTTCTCTGCCCTTGAATCCCAGGCTGGACTTGAGAGTTGCTTTATCAATAGAGTATGGCAAACTGACAATGTGGCATGGCAGCTCCAGAGTCTAGACCAGTATTACTGAGGTGGTCATAAAGCCTTGCCATGACTCCAGAACCTCTTCAAGGAGATTTGTATGAGATGCTGGCAACTGCATTCTCTGCGGTAAACAGCTAAAACATAAACTACTCACAGTGCTGTGAAGACGTCCAACACACCCTGTGGGAGGTGAGCAGACACAGGAAGAAGTGCGAATTCCTACTCGCCACTGCCAGAACCAAGCGCCAGACATAAGTAAGGCCATTTTGAACCTCTCAGCCCTGCTGACCACCCAGTTAAATGCCGCAGACCAATAGATGACTCCTCAGTCAACCTGCTGGGTAGCATGTATCTGAGTAGGTGTTGGGAGCTGGGGAGTAACGGTAAGTACCCATTCTTCTTAGGCAACCATAGCTCAGGGAGCTTATTGCTGCCCCCAAACTCTCCCTGAAGTTGGAAGCTTTTGAGAATCATGCTGTGCCTTGATTTTCAGTCTGCTGGGGACTTGGGGTCCTTTTACACATCTCCATCCCAAGTTACAGGAGGCCAGTCAGTGCCTTACTATACCGGCTGTCACCCTGGGAGGCTGGGAATTATACTTGTGCTGCAAGTCAGCTAATCATGTAAAGAGGGCTTAGGTTGGGTTTTCTCAAACTTAACTCTGTTGCTGATGGAGAGTAGATTCTCCTCCAGGGCACGCCTAGAAACCTACAGACTGTTTTCCATGCATCTACAGCTGGTCAGTCTTTATCCCTCAGCTCTCTTTCCAAACCCTCTGTTATCTTGTCAAAAGGTGATACAAAGAACCAGCCAAAAATCATCACTTCTCTTAGTCTACAGCCTTTCTAAGGTTTTATACACAGAGACACCAAATCCCTTGGTCCTTAAAAGAGGAGAATTGGGAATTTCAAATGCATTTATCTTAAAGAATGCTTTAAAGAGTTTACTCTGTGGCTTTTCAGTGTTCTCCATGCTACCAGGACCGTAGGTTTCAGTATGAGAGCCAGGTCCAGATACCACCAACCTCACTAGAGAAATCCATTCTTACAATTCCGTTTCTCCAGAACTGCTTTTGGTGTCACAGTTTGTATTAATCTGGGTTTTCTAGAGGACCAGAGCCAATGGAATGAATGTGTGTGTGTGTATGTGTGTATGTGTGTATATGTATTGTATATATGTATGTATACTGTACAGTGTGTATAGATAGTATGCATATATATGTATATTGTAAGCATATATATATGTGTATATATATATATATATATATATATATATATATATATATATATATATATGCTGGTTTTGTGTGTCAACTTGACACAAGCTGGAGTTATCACAGAGGAAGGAGACTCCCTTGAGGAAATGCCTCCATGAAATCCATCTGGAAGGCGGTTTTTCAGTTAGTGATCAAGGGGGGAAGGGTCCACTGTGGGTGGTACCACCCCTAGGCTGGTAGTCTTGGGTTCTCTAAGAAAGCAGGCTGAGCAAGCCAGGGGAAGCAAGCCAGTAAGTAACATCCCTCCATGGCCTCTGCATCAGCTCCTGCTTCCTGACCTGCTTGAGTTCCAGTCCTGACTTCCTTTAGTGATGAACAGCAGCACAGAAGTGTAAGCTGAATAAACCCTTTCCTCCCCCATTTGCTTCTTGGTCATGATGTTTTGTACAGGAATAAAAACCCTGACTAAGACAATGTGTGTGTGTGTGTGTGTGTGTGTGTGTGTGTGTGTACACACACACACACTATATATATATGTATATATATATATATATATATATATATATATACATATATATATAATATATATATATATAAAGTTTTAAGTCAGTTTTTCACACTTAGATAGCTGTGTTCCACTTGAGAGAACCCAGTTGATTAGTCTCTGAGGCTGGCTTCTTCCACAGTTGGAGTAGGCCTGCACTAGTTGTCTCTCCCAGTGGCTTCTCAGTACACATGCTGTGGCCTTAGAGTCCCAATCTGATGCTGAAAACCTGGAAGATTCCTGGAAAGTCACTGATCCCCAGTCCCAGTGGAAGCCCGGAAATCCTGATTCTGATATCCGCAAAGGAATCCACAGCAGTGGTAGGGTAAATCAACTTGCAGGGAGAAGGAAGGCCCAAAGAACAAAAGGCAAATACGCTTCCAGCTGCCACGCCCTTTTTATCTAGGCTGCTCCCAGAAGGTGACACCCACATATCAATTAAGTAATCAGGACGATTCCTCAAATGAGGTGCTCAGGTGTGGTGTTGGCCAATGGATGTAGAATTTACACCGGGCAGTCTAGAGTCCTTCCCCCCAGGAGGTTTTATAATAGTTACTTAAATGATAGCTTACTGCTCATGAACCTGACTTGAACAATGATAAAGGTGGAAATCAGCTGCTGCAGAAGATACGACTACTGTGTTCTATTCAAAGGTCCAACAGCAAGCCACGAAGATGCTCCTGTCCAGCCAGACCTATGAACGAAGCAATGTCCTATACTTACACTGTCCAACTAGTATCATTCTATACATACTAGATACCAGTGCTAGCCACGTCCCACTCCCCCTTCCCCGCTACACGTGACTGCACAGCACCGAAGTGCAGCATTATGACCTGGCCTCTGTGGGTACCAAGGTGCCTCAGGCTGTGGTTCCAGGTGAAGGGAGGGTGTGCACTGAGGAACAGAGCAGCATTTCTGGGCTGGGTGAGCAACACTTCTGCCAGGCTAATTGTTCAGGTTGTGGATTATCTTTAGTTTCCTTCAACCCCTCACTGCTATAGAAACCTAGTGTATCCATTTAAAGGGTATGTTCTTAGCTGTGTGTAGAAGAGGTATTCATCATTGTCCTTATGTCTAGCACCAGAGCCCTTTGCAATCACACTTGGGGAAGTACACTGAAGTCTTCCCCAAAAGTCTGTAAGTAGCTCTATTAAATAGGCACTGATAGAGGTGGCTTGCGTGGGGACTGAGTGGGCTACATTTTTATGGCCCATCGTGATCATTACGTATTGGCTGTACTACCTCAGGAATAAAGGGGAAAGAGATATTTTGCATGGTCTGAAAGTTTCTTGAGACATGGCTGACTTTAGCAAAGACAACATATTTTTCAAAAAATGTTTTGAAGAGACTGAACAGGAAAAAAATGATTTTTGTATTGGGTAAGTGGCTGTCGGATAGACTCAAGAGAGACGGAATCCTGGATTTGGATGGCACGTTTTCACCGGCGCCATGCACTCAGTATAAAGCCAGACTCTTAGGGGAAAGCATCAGGATAACTTTATAAGCAAATACAAAAGTGAAGTTTCACTGAAGCACGAGTGCCTCACTGTCTCCCTCTAGTGGTCGAGGTGTGTTTCATCAGGTTGAATCTTGGGATGGGGGGACTCTGGAGCCCTCTTCTGGAGGGCAGGTGAAGGCTTCTGCATTTCTGAGCTTGGAGACTGACTGCAAAGCCAAAAAAGGACAGTCTGGCCTGAAGGAACTACTGCTAAACACTGAATCACCCCCATGATAATTTGTGAATATATTTTCCTTCAAAGACTACTAAAAGCAGAATAAAATAAACTTTCCTCTGCTTTTTTAAGATGGCTGAATTTCATGTCTTTTGTTTGGTCGCTTTTTTGATTTTTGAAACAAGATTTCACTCTAGCTCAGGCTAGCCTAAAAGTTGCTTTGTATTCCAGGATGGCCTCAAATCTGTGATCCTCTTGTGTCTGCCTCTTGAGGACTGAGATTACTGACCCACACTGCTGTGTCCAGCTTATGTGTCTTTTAAAAAATAAATACATTTTCGTATTTAACTATCCTGTGGCATTGGACAAGCTCTCATACTTAGCTAGTTTCAGAAGTGTGGTGTCTCATTTCTCAGACAATTTCTGTGGAAAAACAGAGGCAGCTACAGAGAGCAGATATTATGGGCCTCAGAACTCCCCCATGGATTCAGCCTGACATGACCGAAGCCATCTTACCTCCTCCGATTGCCTAAAATAACACCATTCAGTTTTCCTCTGAAGTTTTCCATGAAACTTTGTGCAAAAAGCAACCAAACACAACCAACCAACCAAACCATTTGAGTGGAATGTGGATATTTCTAGGCAGACCCTGGTGCCGAGATTGTGCCCAGCTCTTTGATATTATCTTAAGATAGGCTGGGTGCATTCCAGCTAAGGTGAGGTCACTTTTGTCCCAATCCTTCTTTGTCCCAAGTGATGGGATCCATTTAGTCTTGCTGGTTATCCCGGCCCATGTGATTTTGTCAATAAGTTCCTCCATAAATTGCAGTCTATGAGACCCTGGATCTATGAGATCCTGAATTTATGAGACCCTAGATCTATGAGATCCTGGATCTCTGAGATCCTGGATCTATGAGACCCTGGATCTCTGAGACCCTGGATCTCTGAGATCCTGGATCTATGAGACCCTGGATCTATGAGACCCTGGATCTCCGAGACCCTGGATCTATGAGACCCTGGATCTCTGAGATCCTGGATCTGTGTCCCTTTCTTCAGTCCCCCTGTACCTGGGCCTGGCTTTTGATAAAACATTGCTGCACTGTGGGATAGGTTTTGCAGACAGAAAGTAAGTATTAAAGACTGGGCTGTCTAGTTCTGACTTAGGGTCTGTGGTGTTCTGACCACACAGCTGATGGGTACCCATCAGTTTCTCTAACAGTAAAATAAAGATAGTCTTGGTTTCCTTGAAGGATTATTATGAGGAGGGACAGAGAATAAATGAGGTGGCACCTGTGCTTGGGGTCCGGGACCGACAGGGCTACACAGAGAAACCCTGTCTCATACAACAACAACAAACAAAAACAAAACAAGAAACCAGACCAAACCAACCAAAAACCTGGCTGTCACTCTTACATAAAACCAATAAAGCAAAGGAAGGCGGCTGAGGCCTGCATGCATTCTCCCATTTCCTACCACTCAGCTAACGGGCTGGCTGCAAACTGTCAGCAGCCTGCAAGGATGCAAGGTCTCATTCCTCTCTCCATTCTCCTCCCTCACTAGCTTGCTGCTTCTCTCTAAAATGACTCCCTAGTCCTGCCTGCATTCTAACCTGCTGCAGAGCTAGCAATGAAGACCGTAGCTTGTGCGCATTCTCCTTTATACAACAAGCTAAACATATTCCAGCTGAGCACCATGTGGTTCTCTCTGCAGAGCACACGCTTCCGTCTCAGCACTCGCGTGCCCTTTTGTGCCACATGCTCCTCGCCAGTTGTGTAGAAAAGAACACTCATTAAAAGCCTTGATTTGTACCTTGGCTCCTACGCAAACAGACGGAAATCAAACACAGTGTATGCGTGTATGCTCTCGTGATCAGAATCCAACTCACTCCATCTAGAGGTTTTTCCTCATCAACCAACAAACATGTTTTACATTGTCTTGCTTTGGAGAAAACTCATAAAAGTTTAGTTTCTCATTCTGCCTCTGCAGTTTGAAACCATTTGTGGTTTGAAGATGCCCAATTTCATGAATCACTGGATGCTTACATGTTATAATTTGCTTGTAGACAAGATCTTAGTAAGTTGTCCAGGTTGGCCTCAAACTCACAATCCTCCTGCCTCTGTCTTCTGAATGCTGGGATTATAACGTGCACATTCATGCTTGGGTCTCAGCTGATGACCTTTCAGTATACAGCTGCTAGCTCTGCATCCTGCCCACCCACACATTATAGATAACCACTTTATAAAAATATACTCAGTGCTGGGTAGTGTCGAATGCTTACCTAGCATGTTTGAGACTCTGGATTCAATCCTTAGCAAGGTCGCAAACAAACATATAGCCTGTCCTCACGTGCCCCTTACTGTGTGGTCTATCCTCTTCCTTCTGGATGCCTGACATATACATTTTATTACAGAATCCTGAAGCCTAATGCATTTTGGCCAACTCACTTAAAGATAGTTTTCCTGTTATTCGAAAGAGTAAAATAATCAGACCATTTTTTCCTTTCCTATTCTCCCTCCAAACTCTCCCATATACCTCCTCCTTATGCCCTTTCAAATTCATGTTCCCAATTTTTGTTAACTTGTTCTTATGTGCATGTGTGTGTGTGCGTGTATGCATATCTATTTCTAAATATAACCTGCTCAGTCAGTCTGCATAGTGTTCCTTGTATACATGTTTTCCAGGGCTGACATTTTTATTGGTTAGTTTTATCCACTGTGTTCTCTCACACTGGAATACAATTACAAAGCCAGGTCATTAAACTGAAGGTGAATGTCTTTGGTGGGTTTTCTGAGCAGCAGACCTTAAACTCAAAATACAAGTGCAGGTGAGTTATTAGGCAGATGTTTCCAGAAGGTCCTGCCTGAGGATTGGAAGGAGGATGGAGAAGGTAAGCAGTCATGCAGTGCTGGGAGACAGCTGGGTCTCCGCCTCATCTGGTGGGACCACTGGGAGGAAACTGTGTCTCTTCTCAAGGCTAGGAGGATGCCATGTCAGGTGTCCCTTCCCCAGTTTGGGGCCAGGTATTAGTAGGAGAGGACAGTATATGTGTTGGGGGACTCTGAGCTCTTCAACTTTCTAAATAGACAAGTTCTATTCAGAAGCCATGGTCAAAGCTCTGAGAAGAGCAAATCTTGGCAAAGTTGGAAGCAAGGTACAGAGAGGCCGGGAGTGGACACGGAACCCAAGGGTTCTAGAAAGAGTGTCGGTATCTCACCAGAGTTCCCCCGAGACATACAGGGAAACAATCATCAAATGAGTAAAGCTCCAACCATCCATTTATACACTCTTGTTCTAACACATAAGGTGTCTTTTTAAAAGAAAAAATTATATATATATATATATATATATATAATATATAGTCCATATTACATAGTGTTCATAGACTAAAATGTTGACAAAGAAATATTGCTCAGTTAGAAAGCTAATCTCTCCATGTCTAAAGTACTGGATTCATTTGTCAGGATTTTCCAGATAAAAAGAACCAATCAAATGATGGCAACAGGCAGCCATCAGCAGTACAACAGTACAACAGTAGATGTACTGATAGCTGAAGAGATGGACATACATACATACATGCATACATACACGAGTTAGTGTTGTAATTGGTTCATTTAATTATGGAGGTCAATATATTAATACTTTTTTACTCTAATGTCAAGGACCAGAGGACCTGGAGGTCACTGGCATAAGAAGCCCAAGAATTTGGAGTTCTGATGTCCAAGGGCGAGAGAAGATGTATGTCCTTGTCCCAAAAGAGAGAGAAGCTTCACCTTTTCTCCATCTGAGTTTTATTTGGCCCTCAGCTGTTTGAATGCTGCTGCCCAGATTGCTAAGCCTGGACCTGCTCTACCCTGTCTGCTGATGAAAGTGTTAATCTCTTCCCAAAACATGGGCACATAGACACACCCAGAAATAATGCTCTATCAGCTATCCGAGTGTAGTGGAACTCTGTCTTCTGGGCATGAAAGGACTAGTGCTGGACTGAAATCAGTAGCTGTGTTTACCCACAAGAGACAGTGGTCAGGAGATTGGGTACCAACGGTCCCTTGTAGCCAGGGATGGTAAAGCATGCCTGAAATCATAGCACTTAGGAGATAAAGGCAGGAGGGTCAGGAGTTCAAGGTTATCCTCAACTATGAAGTAAGCAAAAGCCTACATGAGATCTTTCATTAAACAAAACCAAAAAATTAAACTAACAGCAACAACCCCAAAAGCAAAACAAAATTCCCCTCACCAGGTGAGGAGTCATCAAACCCTTACCTGAGATCTCAGTCACTTCTTTCTGTCCCCATTCAGCTACAGGTAATCCTTTCCTAGGTGATCTGGTTTGAAGTCTGCTCTAGAGCAGGGTATGTGTACTGTAAATGCATACAAAATAAAAGTTGACTAGGGTTGGGGACTCCAGCGATACAGTCTTCTTGAGTCTTGACACATGGGAGTGGGACTCTGCTCTGATGTCCTTGTAAATGACTCCTATAATCAGCCTCAACAAACCCATTGGTTGATCATGCTAGACACAGATGGAATACTTTCTTTGGTCTAATGATCTTCCACCTGGGGTGGACAGGCATTTCTGTGCATAAAGGTTGTGCAACACTGCATCCCTTAGCCTCATCAAGTTGGCGCATAAAATTACCCATCACACTGGAGTGAGAGATAGGCACTTAGTCACTGAAATGGAAGTACTAAGGTTGTTGCCAGAGTGAGATCCTCTAAAGATATAGAATAACCAGAACACCCAAAGAGAGGATGGAGAGAGAGGAAGAGACCACTTCGTTACTGGTAAAGCCATGAAGCTAGCCTTCAAGTGGATAGAATGACTTGAAACAAAAAACAGGGCTCTGCAAATCCATATGTAAGGCAGGTTGGAAACGTGAATATATCACAGAGGAGGGAAGAAAGCGAGACCAATGCACGCATCCTGGTAGGATTGGGCACATCTGTGGGAGTAATAAAATGTTCACAAGGTATTTTTTATATGGAGACACATATGGTCAATTACTTTTCTAAATGTTGTGACAGAATGTCTGACAAAGACAATGTAAGGAATGAAGGTTGTCTCAAAATGGTAGTACATCATGGTGAGATGCCATGGTGAGATACCATGGTGGATTGCCATGGTGAGATGCCATGGTGAGATACCATGGTGGATTGCCATGGTGAGATGCCATGGTGGGATGCCATGGTGGATTGCCATGGTGGGATGCTATGGTGAGATGCCATGGTGGGATGCCATGGTGAGATGCCATGGTGAGATGCCATGGTGGGATGCCATGGTGGATTGCCATGGTGGGTTGCCATGGTGAAATGTCATGGTGGGATGCCATGGTGGATTGCCATGGTGGGATGCCATGGTGAGATGTCATGGTGGATTGCCATGGTGGGATGCTATGGTGAGATGCCATGGTGGGATGCCATGGTGAGATGTCATGGTGGGTTGCCATGGTGAGATGTCATGGTGGGTTGCCATGGTGGGATGCCATGGTGGGATGCCATGGTGGATTGCCATGGTGGGATGCCATGGTGAGATACCATGGTGGATTGCCATGGTGAGATGCCATGGTGAGATACCATGGTGGATTGCCATGGTGGGTTGCCATGGTGAAATGTCATGGTGGGATGCCATGGTGGATTGCCATGGTGGGATGCCATGGTGAGATGTCATGGTGGATTGCCATGGTGGGATGCTATGGTGAGATGCCATGGTGGGATGCCATGGTGAGATGTCATGGTGGGTTGCCATGGTGAGATGTCATGGTGGGTTGCCATGGTGGGATGCCATGGTGGGATGCCATGGTGGGATGCCATGGTGGGTTGCCATGGTGAGATGTCATGGTGGGTTGCCATGGTGAGATGTCATGGTGTGATACAATGGTGGGAAGCCATGGTGACAAGAACAGTTCTAGCTGAGGCAGCAGGAACTAGTGTTTACTGATTGCATTGTATCATGACTTTTGTTTTTGCTTGATTTCTAATCATGGGTGGAATGTGATTAGCTGCCACAGAGTCTGGAATGCCAGCCTATAGGACGGTGTTTTCCACATGCAGATGGATCTTCCCTTCTCAGTTATGCCTCTCTGGAAACACCCTCATACACTTGCACAAATCCAGTTATGTTTCAGTCAGGATTAGCTACCAGGAAAAAGCATGGGAGTAGGAGGTAAACTCCTTAAATCTGAAGTAAGATGGAGCCTCTGTCCTGTTCCCTCAAGAAAAGATACCTTGTCTACCTACCACTATCCCACACATTCATGGTATTTATTTGAGTAGGTATGTGGTAAATTATTTAGTAGAAATTCTAATATTATTCTGTATTGAAATGACTATGTTCAGATGATACTAAACTCTTTCTTCCTAGGTCCCTGATGAAGGAAGGACCCCAATGTAGATAGAACCACTGGAGGAATATGTGTATCTGAGCGATGAGTGCACACTCCTCTGGCGTTGTCTAATTCAGAAGGTTGGGGATGTTATAGAAGTCATGCTCAGGAAGTTCCTGGCTCTCAAGATGTAGTTCTGGATGATGGTGTAGACCTTTGAGATATAGTACTTTGCAGGAGGTCCTGGGATGGTCAGAATGTACACTCAATGAGGATATTTCTTGTGGAAACCTGGTTAGTTCTATTGAGGGTGGGTTTTGTTCATTTGATTTTTTAAATAAAACTTGGTCGTTATTTCTTAAGGTCATAGTACATAGAGCTTATTATGAAAATCTTGTGTGTCTTTGAATCATCTTAGAAACAAGTAATAATAATAATAATAATAATAATAATAATTAGGAGTAGTAGTAGTAATAGCAGCAGCAGCAGCAGCAGCAGTAGTAGTAGTAGTAGCAGTAGTCAATCCTGTGGTATTTTCCTAATAGTTGAAGATAGAAGACCAATGGGTTCTGGCATACCTAATCTCAGCACATGATGTCCCAGAAGGAAACCCAGAATACTCTTGCCTGATATATTTGAATCTGGAAGTTTCCAAAGCCCTTTTCACGGTGGACAGGTGCACACTGATATAAAGGATTAAGAAAGAGAGCAACCAGTGCCTTGACTCACCCACTAAAGGAAGCAGGAATAGAATCCCTGACCACAAACTTGCGTGTGTTTTCAGTAGAGAATGTACAACTAATCCAGACTGTCAGTACTTTCTGAGCTCTAAGCATTAATAGCAATATGCTGGCACTAGGGGAAATCTCCAATAAGTATAAGCCAAAATTGAACAAACAAATCCAGCCCGTTAGCCTGTTATGCCTTGATCTGCATCAGGGACAGGCTATGGTGGCAGGGGCAAGGGGATAAAGACATGTTGGATAGAATCTCTGACCTAAGACTATGAGAATGTCCATTAGCAGAAACAATAGGTGTCTTAGTCCACTCAGGCCATATCACAACATACCAAATGGCCAGCCTAAAAACATCAGACCTGCAGTTCCTGTATCCCCAGAATACTGGGAGTAATAGATCAAGGAAGAAACACACTGGGTATTCAGTGAGGGCCTGCTTTCCTGGTCGTAGACAGTGAGTCTTAGCTGGATCCTTCCTTCTTGGGAGAAGGAGTCAGTGCTCTGGGGACTCCTTTAAAAATGCTTCACACAATGCTTTACAAGGTCCCTTATGATTTAATCCCTTCCTAATGGCTCCACTGTCTAGTAACATCACATTTGTAAGTGGCAGTTCAGTGTATGTATGTGAAGGGACACACACATTCAGCCCGTAGCAATAGTCTAGAAGTGAATTAGAACCATTCTCTGTGGAAATTTGAGATAGAGAGGTGAGGTCTCCACCTTCTCTCTGGAGGGGATCAGCTAGGAGCACACAGGGCCTAAGATCAGTGGAGCAGCTAGGACAGAAGTCTTCCCGCCACCATTTGCACCAGGGATCCAGGAGACTCCACAGCCTTCTTTGCATAGCCTTACAGGAGAGAGAGAGAGAGATCGCCCAGCAGTGCTTTCACTTTTGAACTCAGAGGAGTAAGGACACAGGCTTACAGGCCCACAGAAGGAATAAGCTCCAGCCAGAGACAAGAATACCAACTAGCACCAGATGGTGGAAGGCAAGCACAAGAACCCTACCAACAGAAACCAAGGCCATATGGCAACATCAGAACCCAGTTCTCCCACCAAGTCTCAGATACCCCAACACACGGGAAAGGCAAGACTTTGGATTTCAAATCGTATCTCATGATGCTGATAGAAGGCTTCAAGAAAGACTTAAATAACTCCCTTAAAGAAATACAGGAGAACATCACTCAACAGGTAAAAGCCCTTAAGGAGGAAACACAAAAATCCCTTAAAGAAATACAGGAGATCATGGGTCAATAGGCAGGAGCCCTTAAAGAAGAAACGCAAAAATCCTTTAAAGAATTACAGGAAAACACAAACAATTAAGTGAAGGAACTGAACAAAACCATCCCGGATCTATTGTTTCTTGGAAGTAAAAACAATAAAGAAATCACAAAGTGAGACATCTCTGGAGATAGAAAACCTTGGAAAGAATTCAGGAGTCATAGATGCAAGCATCAACAACAGAATACAAGAGATAGAAGAAAGAACCTCAGGTGCTGAAGATACCATAGAAAACATTGACTCAATAGTCAAAGAAAATGCAAAATGCATAAAGCTGGTAACCGAAAACATCCAGGAACTCCAGGACACAATGAGAAGACCAAACTTAAAGATTATAGGTATAGACAACAACAAGGATTTACACCTTAAAGGCCCAGTAAATATCTTCAACAAAATTGTAGAAGAAAACTTCCCTAATTTAGAGAAAGAGATGCCCATACAAGATGCCTTCAGAACTCCAAACAGACTGGATCAGAATGGAAACTCCTCCTGGCACATAATAATCAAAATACTAAATTCACTAAACAAATAAGAATATTAAAAGCAGTAAGGGAAAAAGGGCAAGTAACTTATAAAGGCAGACCTATCAGAATTATACCAGACTTCTCACCAGAGATGATGAAAGCTAGAAGATCCTGGGAAGACCTCATACAGACCCTAACAGAACACAAATGCCAGCCCAGACTACTATACCCAGCAAAACTCTCCATCATCATAGATAGAGAAACCAAGATATTCCATGATAAAACCAAATTTACAAAATATCTGTCCACAAATCCAGCCCTACAAAGGATAATTGATGGAAAATGCCAACACAAGGGTGGAAACTACACCCTAGAAAAAGCAAGAAAGTAATATTTTTCCAACAAACCTAAAAGAAGATCCCCCACACAAACACAAAAATAACATCTAAAATAACAGGAAGCAACAATCACTATTCCTTAATATCTCTTAACAACAATGATCTCAATTCCCCAATAAAAAGACATAAACTAACGAAATATTTCTCATGTAAATCTTCAATTTTATCAGAAAATGTTTGTAATCCCCCCTTTAATTAATTTAGTAATGCTTTTTTATGTCTACCATTTTATCTGCATAATTTTTCATGGTAACCTTCAATTTTAATGTCTTTCTATATATTTCCTCTATTTTACCAGAAATGTTTTGAATGTAAATCTTGGATTTTATCACACATGTTTTTAATTCCACCTTCAATTAATTTAGAAAGAGTTTTTATATCTAACATTTTATATGTAATATTTTTCCATAAAATAGTCAATTTTAACATGTTTACCTATGTATTTCTTGAATTTTACCAGAAATATTTTCCATGTAAATCTTCAATTTTATCTGAAAATTTTTATAATTCCACCTTCAATCAACTTAGAATTATCTTTATGCCTATCATTTTATCTGCATAAGATATTCTTTAATTTTAACATGTTTTTCTATATATTTCTTCAATTTTATCAGAAATATTTTCTATGTAAATATTCAAGTTTATCAGAAAATGTTTATAATTCCACTTTCAATCAACTTAAGAATACTTTTATGGCTAACATTATTATATCTATATAAAATTTTCCATGATAATCTTCAATTCTAACATGATTTACTACATTTTTCTACAATTTCACCAGAAATATTTTCCATGTAAATCTTTAATTCTATCATAAAATGTTTCTATTCCATATTCAATTAATTTAGCAATGTTTTACATGTCTACTACTTTACTCTTTAATTTTCCATGAAAATTGTCAATTTTAACGTGTTATCTGAAATATTTTCCATGTAAATCTTTAATTTTATCATAAAGTGTTTTTGCTTCCTTTTTCAATAAAAAAAGGACAGCAGACTAATACCTGTCCCAAAAAAATTGAGATAAAGACGTTAGTAGCTTCCTAGAAAGGAATTTTTTACATACTCAGGAATATTAAACAGTAGAGAGAAAGCCACTAACGTTTGAGTCTATTTTACCTTGGACTCTGCCTGACCTTGACCTTGGAGAATGCTTCTCCTGGTTATCAATGCTGCTAGGTGAACAAGAACTCTCTTGGAATCTTAGCCCACACTCAAGTCACTGGAATAGTATGAAGGTCCAAAGGTAGACTCCCTTAGAGCAGGCTGAGACCTTTGTGGCTCTCTACCCATCATCTCCTAGGGCCATGATCTAATCAATGTCTTCAAAAGAGAGCCATCCTCTTCCTCCTGGGAGTAGCTGCTGCATCGTGGAGTTGGAGCCCCCTCTTATTACCCTTCACAAATACTGTGACTGGAGTAGGAACTCAGGGGAGGGAGGAGTTATCATTTCGGGTTCATTATCTGAAGGCAGCTGGTGTCCCCTTAGCCACCCTCTATGACACTTGCTCAGCTTGCAGGTATCGTTTTGAGAGGAAAGGAAAACATGGTGAGATAAGAGCTGCGTTACTGTGTGTACACGACCCACATTAATCACACCCTCCCGGGTGTAAGTTATCGCTCTGCCACTCTTCTCCCTTCAATGGCCAGCATTTAAAGTAAACTGTACTGACATCCTTGACATGCTTCCCTTGGGGCAAGACCTCATTTTATTCTGATCATCTTTTTTCTCAAATGATTTTCCTGTCACATAAAGTGTACAATACTCACTCTAGAGAGAATCTCCATTTGCTTGCAAATTTCATGAAATCATTGATCCTAATATCTGAGTAGTATTCCATTATGTAAATGTATCACATTTTCTGTATCCATTCCTTTGTTGAGGGACATCTGGTTTCTTTCCAGCTTCTGTCTTTTATAAATAAAGCTGCTATGAACATAGTAGAGCATGTGTCCTTTTTATATGTTGGAGTATCTTCTGGGTATATGCCCAAAAGTGGTATAGCTGGGTCCTCAGTAGAACTATTTCCAATTTTCTGAGGAGCCACCAGACTGATTTCCAGAATGGTTGTGCCAGTTTGCAATCCCACCAGCAATGGAAGAATGTTCCCTTTTCTCTACATCCTCAACAGCATCTGCTGTCTCCTGAGTTTTTGATCTTAGCCATTCTGACTGGTGTGAGGTAGAATCTCAGAGTCACTTTGATTTGCATTTCTCTGATAATTAAGGACATTGAACATTTCTTTAGGTATTCCTCAGCCATTCAATATTCCTAAGTCAAGAATTCTCTGTTTGGCTCTGTACCCCATTTTTAAATAGGGTTATTTGGTTCTCTGGAGTCTAACCTCTTGAGTTCTTTGTATATATATTGGATATTAGCCCTCTATCAGATGCAGGGTTGGTAAAGATCTTTTCCCAATCTGTGGATTGCTGTTTTGTCCTATTGACAGTGTCCTTTGCCTTACATAAGCTTTTCAATTTTAAGAGGTCCCATTTGTCAATTCTTGATCTTAGAGCATAAGGCATTGGTGTTAAGGTCACAACATTTTCCCCTGTGCTAATGTGTTCAAGGTTCTTTCCCACTTTCTTTTCTATTAGATTCATCCCAGATATGCAGGCATGGTTCAGTATATGAAAATCCATCAATGTAATCCACTATGTAAACAAACTCAAAGGACAAAAAAGCACATGATCATCTTATTAGATGCTGAAAAAGCCTTTGACAAAATATAATATCCCTTCATGCTAAAAGTATTGGAGAGAATAGGAATTCAAATTCTATATCTAAATATAATAAAAGCAATGTACAGCAAACCAATAGCCAACATCAAATTAAATGAAGAGAAACTTGAAATGATCCCACTAAAATCAGGAACAAGGCAAGGGTGTCTGCTATCCCTCTATCTATTTAATATAGTATTTGAAGTTCTATCCAGAGTAGTTAGGTCACAAAAGGAGGTCAAATGGATACAAATAGGAAGGGAGGAAGTCAAGATATTACTATTTGCAGATGATATGATAATGTATATAACTAATACAAAAAATTCCACAAGAGAACTCCTACAGCTGATAAACAACTTCAGCAAAGTGGGTAGATACAAAATTAACTCAAACAAATCAGCACCTTTTCTCTACTCAAAGGATAAATGGGTTGAGAAAGAAATTAGGGAAACAACACCCTTTAAAATAGTCATAAATAAAAAAATCTTGGTGTGACTCTAACAAAGCAAGTGAAAGATCTGTGTGACAAAAACTTCAAGTCTCTGAAGGAAGAAACTGAGGAAGAGTTAAGAAGATGGAAAGATCTCCCATGCTCATTGATAGGCAGGATTAACGGTAAAAATGGCCATCTTACTGAAAGCAATCTACAGCTTCAATGCAATCCCCATCAAAATTCCAACTCAATTCTTCATAGTGATAGAAAGACAAATGCTCAAGTTTATCTGGAATAACAAAAAACCCAGGATATAAAAAGAATCATTCTCAACAATAAAAGAACTTCTGGGGGAATCATCATCCCTGACCTCAAGCTTTACTACAGAGCAATAGTGATAAAAACCATATGGTACTGGTACATTTGACAGGCAGGTAGATCAATGGAATAGAAGTGAAGACCCAGAAATGAACCCACAAACCTATGGTCACTTAATATTTGACAAAGGAGCCAAAATCATCCAGTGGGAAAAAAACCGGCATTTTCAACAGACAGTACAGGTTCACCTGGCAGTCAATATGTAGAAGAATGCAAATTGACCCATTCTTATCTCCTTGTACAAAATTCAAGTCTAAATGGATCAGGACCTCCACAAAAACCAGATATGATGAATCTAATAGAAGAGAAAGCGGGAGAAAATCTCTTATATGCTATATGGATGCATCACTTGTCAATAAAAAGGCCTATGGCCAATGTGCTGAAGCAGGATTAGGAGGTGAGGTATCTGGCAGAGAGAATGGGAGAGAAAATGAGAGGGGGGAAGGAGAGGGGAAATAAAGAGGAATTCTGGGAAGGAGTCAGAGGTTCGGGAGATTGAACAGGGACCTCTGAGAAGAGGTAACAAGCCATGTGGTTCTTTCTAGAACAGAATGAAGAGATAATTGAGTTATGAGCTAGTCAGGGGAATAAGCCCTAGCTTATGGTCTAGGTATTTGTTCCTAAAATATTCAGTCTCAGAGCCATTACTCTGGGAGCAAAGTGGCTGGGTAGAAAAGTTTGATGTAAAAAAAAGAAAAGAAAAAAGAAAAGAAAAGAAAAGCTTGCTGTTCTAACTCACCATTATTTACTTCTCTGTTGTTTTCCCCATCTAACGTTGCATTTCCTGGGGACAAACCTTTCTCTGTCATTCTGTGCTTCCAACACCCATGGGGTCACTGCTTCATGGACTAAATGGATAAGTGACAAGTAAGGACAATGAAAAAGGCTAGTTTTCCATCTTGTTTACACAGATCTTTTTCTTGGGGGTTGGGGGAGGCAGACTTGTCCCATTGTGCCTATGAAAGTGTGATTGCAAAGGAAGCTTTCTATCCTCAAGGAGGGGCTCTCAGGTTCCAGCTCTGCACTTGAATCACTTGGGAAATACATCAGAAATAAACCCACCTTTCCCAGCCCAATTGTCGCAGACTCTCTGTGAGGAGCATCTAAATCTTCCCAAATCTTCTTTGATGGCTCTATCAGGTAGACTGCATGAGGACCACAATCTTTAGGCCATCCTGATGTTATTCAAGAGGCAATAGGAGGTGCCACTGGCATCTCTGGGTAGATCCTTGCTGGAGGGAGATCCCTCCAGAGGTGTTATGTGGGCCTTGCATTGCCTCCAGACCTTTAAAAAGGTTTTTGCTTTAAACTTAGCTGATTCAACTTTTAGACACAACATTGAGAACTTTTATCTTCACATTTCTATCCCCACTACTGCTTCCCCTCTTCTAACAACCACCCTCTAGATAGTTGTCTACCTTCTGACCCAAATGTTGAGAGTTCAACTTGGCCACTACCAAGGTTGCCATGAAGTCCCTTCATGATTACAGAGATTTTTGTTTTAAAGCAGGTGTTAAGAAGGGTGGTCAGAGGGAAGAGTAAAGAAGGACTCATAGAAGCACAGAGCAGAAGCCTACCAAGTAGGAATGAAAGGCGTAGCCCCAACACAGTTTTAAGTCAAGACTATAAAAATCCTGTCCAACATGGACAGAGTGAAATGTACCAATATCACTTAACAAAATAGAATGTGCTGCTGTCTTAATGCTGAAACTCTGGGTGGACCCCACAGGATTGCCTAGGGGATCTGTGATGTGATGAACAAGTCCTCTCAGAGTCTTGAATTTGTATGCAAGAATTAAATGATAACCCGATGTTCACTTTTGACGTGCAAAGAAACTGGGCTCCAAGGAGATGTGGCTTAACCTCAGAGCAAAGACAGAAGCGACACCAAGGGCCACAGCTGACACCCTAAAAGGATTGAAAACTGCTATGACAGGGTGGTTATAAACTGCTGTTGGCATAGTTGAACATCATCAAAAATCAAGAGAACCGAGGGAAGTAACTCACAGCTCAGTGACAGTGTGCGTGTCCATCATGCAGAAGGTCCTGGGGTCAAGTCTGAGAGGAGAAGACGAGGAAGGGGAGGGGAGGGACCACAATTCCTCTCTGTGTCTCTGGGAGCACATTCCTACCCTCTTTATGAGCTGACTGGGGATTTGGGGCTCGACCGCCAGCATCCTTGGATCCCTCTCTTGAGTGTGGCCACTATTCTGACCCTCCTCTCCCCACTGGATTCTTTCTGGTCCCTGTGAAACAGGAAGGCTGTGGACCCAGCCTCTCCTACAGCAGGCCTACCCACTTACCTCCTCCATCTGTTCTGCCTCCCACCCTCCGGGCAAGACATCGGCTTCCTCAGATCATTGTTTGGTTGAATAATTTGTCCTGTCACATAAAGTATGCGATGTTCACAGCGTTTACTTTCCTATGTGTTCTTGTTCTTGTTGTCCCGTGGGTCAGCTTTGGACTCTCTGGGGACAAACCCTTCTCTGTCATCATGGGCTTCCCACACCCACGAGGTCACTGTTTCATGGACTAAATGGATAAGTGACAAGTAAGGACAATGAAGGAAAGCTGTTTCCCCATCTTTGTTTACACTGATCTCCCCCTCATGGAGGGGACAGACTTGTCCCCACTGTGTCTATAAAGATGAGACTGCAGAGGTAGTATCCTAAGCTCAATGTCCTTCCTGTGGCTTGCTGCAAATGTGAGGACTTGAAGGATCTAACATTAAGGGTGATTTGGAAGCTGTGTTGACTCAGTACTCTGTGAGTTAATCAAGGAAGCCTCTAAAAGGCTGGTGGGGAAGAATGAATTAGAGTCCACCTGTCTTAGTTTGCTTAAAGGTTTTAATGCATTTAACACTTGACCTACAGCCCATCGTGAAACCAGCGCAGGAATTCAAGGCAGGAGCCCAGAGAGGGAAACTGAAGCCCGGGCCCTGAAGGAACACTGCTTACTGAAGGAACAAAGCTTCTTCTGAGGCCCGCTCAGCTTGCTCTTTGTTTGTTTGTTTGTTTGTTTGTTTGTTTCCAGACAGGGTTTCTCAGTATATCCCTTGCTGTCCTGGGATATACTCCTTCTGTAGACCAGGCTGGCCTTGACATGCCTCTGCCTCCTGAGGGCTGCGATTAAGGGAGTGTGCCACCATTGCCTAGCTCAACTTGATTTTTGATACAGCACAGCCTCCCCCACCCCTTGCCCAGTGGTGGTACTACCGGAAATGGGTTGGGTCTTCCCACATTAAATAACCATCCAGAAAATGCCTCACAGACTTGCCTGCCTGCAGGCCACTCACTTTGATGGAGACATTCTCTCATCTGAGATCCCTTTACCCCCCTGGCTACTCTGGCTTATATTAAGTTGACAGAACCTAATCAGCACGCCACTCTAATGTGAACAGCTAAAAAGGGAAGTACAAATGTCCCTACATCTCTTGTGGTTTGCTTTAGAGGCCTAAAGCTTGACATATTTGATAATGGAGATAAATCAGTAGTCAGATACTGAAAGTACCCAGAATCCCTCTCTCCTGTGGTTATCAAAAACTCACTCCACAGTATGAGCTTGTGCCCTTTTCCAGCCTGGGATACCACAGGTCAGAGCACAGAGTCTGGCGGAAGGAAAGAAGTGGTTTCACGGTTGGTCTGCCTCCACTGGGGCGTGAACCTCAGCACTGTATTTTCTTGACAGAGCCTCTGCTTACAGATCTAGGACCCACAGGGTTTCTTAAGCAGGCCTTGGGAAAAGGAAGATTTTTGTCTTTCTTTAGCGTGTGAGAAGGCCTGAGGTTTCGGGACAGGAGTGCCAGGCACATCCTTCCGTGGGAATTGTACATCACGCCAAACATGTGCAATTCATTAAACAAAGGCTTGCTCTTTAAAGAGCTTTCTTCAGAGTGGACACTTTGTGGTTTCTCTTCTTTTCCTGAGAACACAGCTTCTAGCTTTCTTTAATATCCTCCGGGAATCCTTGGGCCCCTTCTGAAATCCCAGAGGAGCCTTACGAATAAAGGTTTGCCTACCAGGAAACTAATCCCTAAGCAAGCTACTTGACTCTTCAGAGTTAATCACTAAAACAGTGCCTGGCAGTACTTCCTAAACATGTCGCCAAGTGCTGTGTGAGGACGGAGATGTAAATATAGTCAAACTTCTACAAGGTCCATTTTGTGTTCCTATAATATAGACCGATGCCTGGGTATTTTACAAAGAAAAGAGTTTTAGTTGGCTTGTGATTCTGGTAGCTGCAATATAAACAGGTGCCTAGGAAGGACACCCTGCAGTATCATAAAACATAAGACAGTACTGAAGATGAGGGAGAAACCAAGAGGGGGGAGGGGCTGATTCATTCCTTTACAGTGAGCGCCCTGTTGTGGCAGGAACCACTCAGCTCCTGTTTGACATAAGTCATTGCTCAGGACTGGCATGAATTTCTTTCCAGGTGACATTCTCTTCACCTAATCGCCATTCCCTAGATCCCACCCCCTACTGAGATCCTCTGTCTCTCAGTATCATTACCTTGGGACTAACTTCCCATGTGAATCTTCAGGGGGTAAACTGTATCCAAACCACAGCACGTGTCAAGTTGTGGAAGACTTAACTATTAGTAATTTAAAATGTAGAATAAAAAGGTTTGGCTTTAAACAGGAAGTATTGGAGGTCTGACAGGCTCAGCAGTTTTATTCAAGACATTTGCTCATACATGTGCGTGTGCATGTGCGTGTTGTGTGTGTGTGTCCTCATGTGTGTGTGTCCCCATGTGTGTGCATGTGTGTTGTGCCGGGATCAAACTCAGGGCCTTGTGTATGCAAGGCAAGTGCTCTATCAGGGTCTACAGCTGTAGTTTTCTGATTTAGCAGTTTTCATCTGTAATCTGGGGAAATTATTTACCTCTTCTGAAATAATTTTCTATCTATAAAATGGAGAGAAAAAGCAAACATTTGGCATAGTTGGAAAAAAAAGACTTAAGACGTCCCATAGAAATGCTTTGAAATAGTTTTTAATATGCAGTGCTTTAAAAATACTGGCTTCCTGTTCATTTATGTTTTCCTAAATGTAGATTTGCAACTTTAAACATGATGTGAAAAAAAATAGAAGAGAACTTTAGTGGTCATGGGTATTTTCCACTTATCTTCCAGATAAGGACAAAGAACCAGAGTCACAGACTAATAGCCAAGCCCAACCAAAGATCACGTTTCTATACTTCAAGATCAAATTATACTGCTAAATTCACATTGATCATTTATTAGGAATGTCATGTAGGGCATCTCTTCAAATGTCAGACTGTGGCCTTATAATTAGGAGACAAGGGAGAAGATTGGCAGATCCCAAATAAATAACAGGAAAAGAATGCCTAGTGGGGCAGAGTGTAGTATAAGGACGGTAGATCACGCATGATAGTAAGTGTGACCAGGAGAACTGGGGAAAGAGACGGGATTTTAACTATAAGGCAGCAGGCAGGTGGGGCATGGGTGGGTCCCTGGAACTCACTGACCAGTCAGTTTAGCCAATCAGAAATCTCCATGTTCAGTAAGAAACTGCCTCAAAGCATAAGGTAGAAACTGCCTCAAGAAGGCACCTGCTGCTTGAGTACTCTCTCTCTCTCTTTCTCTCTCTCTCTCTCTCTCTCTCTCTCTCTCTCTCACACACATACACACACTCTCTCTCTCTCTCTCTCACACACACACACAGACACACACACACACACACACACACACAGAGAGAGAGAGAGAGAGAGAGAGAGAGAGAGAGAGAGAGAGAGAGAAAGAAGATTGTCATTGAATATAATAAAGTTTCAAAAGAACAATTTGCCAATCCAGGGGAAACCTCAGACTTGCCAGGCCCCGTCTTTTGATTTTCTCTCTCATCTTTGTTGTCTGACGTGTTGTGAAATGGGATTCTTCAGGTTTTAGAATAAGCAGGAACCCTTTCTACTTCCTAAGGCTTATTGCCCAGAGAAATGATTGCTTTTCCTCTCTTCCTCTTCTTTTTCTGTTGATTTGAATTCTCACGTTAGGAAAACTTTGAGCACCATCTAGGCACTGAGATTCTGTTCCCAGGCCTTGCACTAGCCTCTTACCAAGAAACCTCCCTAAAAGGACTGCTTCACGGCGAGGCGCCCACACGTTCACAGCCCAGAGAAGTACTTCCCATGGTCCTTCTTTAGAAGCTTGTGCCTGCTCTGTATATACAAGCAGAGACAGCCTGTCTTGGGTGGCTCAGACCGACACAGGCTACAGAAATAAACGATGATTAGAAATCCTGCAGTCAACCTACTAGAAAATCCCGGCTTTGCTTCTCATCCAAGCCTTGTCCTGCTCCTCAGGGAATCCTCGCCCCTCGGGTTGTAAAACCCCCGAACGTGCATTTAAAGGGAGAGTAGACGTGTTGTCGTTGTGAGGACTAATGGAGTTTCATGGGGATGATTTTCCTGTCAAATGAACCTTAAGAAGTGTCTTTCTAGAAAGGGGAGATTCGGTTCAAGCTTTTGTCCTCAGGGAAGTCATAAGCCTTTTTGTTATACCCAGTAATTTATAGAATCTAGTTCCCCTGTCGTAGTGGCCTTTATGAGTTTTCTGCCCAGAGTATGAGCTGTAAGCTTTAAGAATTTTCAGGGACAGAGTGGTGGTGGTCCATGTCTTTAATCCCAGAACCCGAGAGGCTGAGGCAGGCAGACCTACCAAGTTCGAGGCCAGCCTGATCTACAGGGTGAGTTCCAGGACAGCCAGGGCTACACAGAGACACCCTGCCTTGAAAAGCAAAAAACAAACAAACAAACCAAAAATTTAGACATATTTAGTACACAGACATGAATTAGGCAAGGCCCATTCGATCTCTAATGATCACACTAAGTGCTACAATTTACCTGAGCCTATAGCAGCCCTGTATCTCAGTCAGCTCAGCTCAGTGAAATCCAGCAATGGCACCTTTATGTCATGATCAATCATACAGAGCTAGACTACACTTCCCAATCTTTCTCAGTGTCTATTTCATGAGGAAAAAATAGCGAGTTCATAAAGCAATTCCCTCACCTCAGCTATGTTCCACTGGACAGTGGCTCTCAAAAAAACGCAAGCCTGGTGACCTTGAAACACGGCTTGTTGGGTACTGTCTCAACTCCTGCCTCAGTGCATCTGGAGTGGGGCTGCTACAAATGCACATACACACAAACACACACATATACACACATATACACATGCACACATGCCCACACGCACATGTGCAAGCATGTATGTATTTAAATGTGATTCCTGAAGAGGAAGGAGGAAGGAAGAGAAGGAAAGGTACAAGGACAGAGAGCATACATGAATGTTAATAATGGGTGAATTTAGATAGGTTCGAGGGAGTTTCATTTTAGTTTTATTTATTATTTGTGTGTGTGCGTGCATACACCACAGTGTAGCTTTTAAACCATTTCAATATCTTCCCATCCCACCCCACCCCACAGGAGTTCTTTATTTTTGATGTAACTTTTCCGTTTCAAACCAGCCTTGTCAGGCATCAGTGGGAGGAGAGGTCCTTGGTCCTGTGAAGGCTCAATAGATGCCCCAACAAAGGGAAATAGAAGGGGGGAGGGGGGAGTGGGTGGGGTGGAGGGGCCTATACTTGGAGGTAGAGGGTGGGAGGAGGGGTCGGGGGTTTTTGGAGGGGGAAGGTTTTAGCATATGAAATGTAAATGAAGAATATATTCAATAAAAAAAGAATAGAAGTTAAAAGAAGTTAAAATTATGCCATGGAACTAACACTTTGACATCCAGGAAGTGAGGGAAGTTCAGAAACAGGAAGGACGCCCACATTTCCGGTCTCTCTGGGCACCAGTCTTGGGTTTGAATCGAGCCTGACTCTTGAGGGCTTGCTGCATCCTTTCCTGGTTCTTTACTGGCACGCAGTTCACAGCATCTGCTCACAGCATCTGCACATGGCATCCGACAGATGCTTGTTAATGATTAGAACATGGGCCTTGGGTAGTTCTCAGTGTGATTCCGGCTTCGGTCAGTTACCAGCTCTGTGAAGCTGGGACTTGCTAAACCCAGGGCTGCTGTGCTGTACTCCAGATGGTTCCATTTTCAAAGAGAACAAAGTGACTGATGTTCCCGGTAGCTGTACAAGACCATGGCTCTGACTTAACCTCTCTGAACCTCACTTCCCACCTCTGTGGTGTAGACAGAATAACTCCTACCTAGAAATTATAGGGATTAGATGACAATCAACGCTCGTGAAGATTTTAACCCAGTTTTCTAGTTTCTAGTAAATGCTGAAGAAATGGCAGCAGAATTGAGAAGAAACTTAAGTTCAGTACTGGCAACCATAGAATCCTTTGAAGGAGAAATGGTTTCCATAGTCCCTTCCTGCTCCAGAGCCATGGTGGCCTGGCCATTCGGTGGCATGGGCTTTAATTATTTAATTATTGTTTCACACCATAAAGAAAGCTCGCATCTTCTTTGAAGTGGGCCACATGGGTGACAATTATTTTGTGGTTAGTAAGGCCCAGACCCTCATTGATACGTGTCTGCATGCTTCATACCTCAATACCAAAGACTGGGAACCTTTAGGAAATAAATATTTATCCATAGTAATTATCTCCCTAAGGGGTAAAATATTATTGTTAGAAAAGCTACACTAGGCAGTAAATCTGGTGAAACAGGTAAAAATACAGTCACAAGCAAGAAGCCTTTAGACAGAGAATGAGGGTTGGTATGGGGGCATGGAGGTGTTGCTCTGAACCCCATCTCTGAGGAGCACGTGGGTGTTAGTATTCAGTTTCTTCAAACACTAAAGACAACTGAGGGCATGGCCTGCTGGGGAGGCAGGGACCTTCCAAGTCACAGACACAGCTCTGAATATCTCTCAGGCATTAGCCCAGGAATCTGTGTCCCCATAGAAAGAGAGGGCTGGCGACATCAGGGCTTTCTCATTGTGCTTCATGAAATCAGCTTCATGAAAATATTCAGCTCAATAGCCAATAAATGAGAGGTATACTGCTGATGTTAGGTCCAGAGGTTTATTCCATCTGTCCCTTAGCTTTGTGGCTCTCAGGGGAAATCAGAAGAACTCCACAGAGCAGGCTGGAAGGCATTGAGCTGAGATCTGCCTTCTAGCTCCAAAACTCACTCTCTGGCTTTGATCTAGTTCCTCAAAGGAATGACCATGTTCGATACTAGACTCCACGGTCCTATCCTCCCAATACTTCCCAGGCTCTTTTGTCTTCTAGCAGCACTGCATGGAAGCCATTATTAAGCTAACTTCGTTCATGGGCAAATTATTTGCCCAAGGCTTTTGAGGGAGACAGGATCAGGTTCCAATTTAAAAGAAGCAAATCTTGCCTCTGGTACCCAGACTGAAATAAAAGATGAGTTTTAACATTTCTATGACTGTGAGCATTGTAACTCATGCTGATCTTATTTGATGCACAGTTTTTGTTATGTTTTGTTTTGTTTTTGAGTTGGCTTAATCCTGCATTTCTGTATAATTGTATTTCTAGAGCTAAGAATCATGTACAATGAAACATCTGTCAAATATGTGATGCAGTTTAATTTATTAGCTATAGAGAAGTTGCTTGAAAGTTTGGAGGGGAAGCAGATTATAAATTGTTATTTTTTCTTGTTGTACCTATACTCTAACAGATGGCACAAGACTGGGAGCAAGAATTCTAGGTTTCCATGGCAATTGCTGGAAAACCTGGGCCATGAAGATCAAAGGTGATATTGGAGGACTCCCTGTACCTTGGCAACTCCTACTGATAACAAGCCTATCAAATGTCTTCTTTAGAACCCTGTGGAGGTAAAGACAATCAATCTCCTAGCTATTTAGGAAAGAAGCAGAGATGTCAAAGACAGCAGACGTTGTCTTTTCTTCCCACGAGCAATGAGTGAATGTGTGAGTAATACAGGGACCCACAGATGCCTCATTACCGTGGCTTTTAGCCTTAAGCATCGTCATCCAGTTAAGCAGCGGCAAGAACTGAATCCTTATAAGCTAAGTTAACTACCAACCTCTTTATTTATATATCATATAAAAGGCATCATAGCTCTGTGGCTGAGGGTATGGGTTCTAAACCAGACTGCCTCAGGTCAAATCCCAGCAGTGCCAGTTTCTTTAGTGGGGTGACTATGAATAAGCTACCTGACTTTGCTTTTTCGTAGTTTCCTCATCTGAAACTGTGGCAATAATGAACTCATTTAGCTTCACAGGGCTGTTAAGAGGGCAGCATTAGTTAATAGGTACTGAAGTCTGCTCTGGTGGCTCAGGCCTGGAATCGCAGCTGCTTAGAAGGCTAAGAGAGGAGGATCTCATGTTCAAAGCCATCCTTGTGCTCAAATCCCCATAGCTCCTATTACCACAGCCACAACAAATTCAGAACAACCAACAACAGACAAAAATTGGAATGGACTTTGCAACGGGCTGTGTGCTCAATATCTATGAACTATTAGCAAAGGTGGAAAACCTCCACGTAGCTCTGTTCACCAATGTTCTAAAGGCAGCACCGACCTGAGGGAGAGAAGGCCAGGGCACTGTTACTGCTACTGTGCTCTGTGAACTCCTGCTGGAGGCACAGAACCGGTACCTGTTAGGAAGGCACCAGCTAACCAGGTCTCAGAGCCTGTGATTTGTGGAGCCCTGCACCCACTCTAATTTCTCTGAGGTAAGTAGAGTGACTCTCTAGACCCAAGGCCAAGGCTGGCCAGGCACTGTAATATGAGCCCCTGACTGTACCATGGGCTCCCACAGTTCTCCAAATCACTAGTTCAAGGCAACAGAATCAAGCAGCTAGAGAGGGAACTTCTGTCACCAGGAGGCAACATAAACCTTTGCTATTTTAAAGTTGCTTCTCTTGAGTGTTCTGTCATAGTGATAGAGGTTTCATGGTAGTAGAAGGATGGAGAGGTGATGGGAATTTCTCTCCATTGGTATTTACATGGTTTGAATTTCCACCAGGGCAGAGGAAAAGCATCTGGGATCTTTACTTTGCCCAGACTGAGATCAGATGACACCTGTCCAGTACTTGAGAAAGAAGATCATGAGTTTAGAGGTCAGCTTGGGCTATGAGACTCTATAAATAAATAAGTAAATAAATAAATAATATAAATTAATAAGTGGAATAAAATGAGATCAGATTCTATGCTTCTTAGTCTTTGGGAGTTGCTGTGAAGTCTGGACGAGATAACACATGTACACCCAGTTGCCAGCAGAACAGCAAGTGCTCAATAAATATTATCATTAAAATAAGTTTTGCTTGTTTAAAAAGACAGTTTTTGAAATTCCTCTACAAACGCAAGAAGCAGCATCTGGTTTATCCTTGCTCTACTTGTTTTTACTAGCTGTTTTAAAGCCTCAGTGCAGTTCTTGCATGTGAAGAAACAATTATCAGCTGTCCTCCAGCCAGCCATCTCCCACTGATTGTCCCTTGAAACACTTTCCCATAGAAACGATGCTATAAATAGAGTCGGTTCTCAGAGGGACTTTCACATTCTTTCAAAACTGTAGGATGGCTAAAATAGTCATTGATGGAGCAGGGAACACTGCATCCCACATCACCACCTGGGCCTCTCAGCAAGCACAGCTGCCCTGGCTCAAGGTGACTCTGGATAACACTGAACCCTAAGACTTTTGGAAATGCTGATTGGCCAGGGTTGGTAGGTTAGGAACCCATCTGATAATAGTGCGCATGTGCAGCGATGCCTGCTCTTACTGACAGCCATAAGTCAGATACGATGGGACTGGGATTGTCTCATGATTAAGCCTGTCCCACGCCTCATGATGTCAGGTACTGGGGCCCAGAGGAAGATAACGATAACTCCTGAATATGGAGAAATTTTTTTAAGCATGCTGACCTATTTGGTCTAGAGAAAATGAAAAGACTTTGAAGGCTTGTATCCAAAGTCAAGAGCAAGACCCTCTCCATATGTTCTTTTATCTTGATCAAGACCAGACTATAAAGGGAACTCAATTGTCTTCTATCGGGAAACCTTCACTATCTAGCCTGAAAATACAGAGAATTTTAACCATATGGCCATGGATTTCCCTTGCTAAATAATGTCTGCCTCTTACACCCACTCAAACTCCAAACAGCTTGCCCGGACCCCTCCCCCTGCTTACATCCCTCTCAACTATTCCCATTCATATGCTCCCTCCTCCTAGAATGTATACACTTTAAAATCACATTCAGGAAGTAAATGGCCATATCCAATACTGCCTCCATCCTAGGCTGTAGTTTTTTCCATTTGCATTTGAACCAATGTTTATGCCCCCCATACGATTATCATTGGTTTTTCCAAGTTCCCCGAAGAAGATGCAGGAACATTCCCTCCACTGGTATAGAAGCTTGGGGACATTCTGTCCTCATCAGGGAGAGCCTGGAGCAGGGCAGACAGTGAGCACTTCAGTGAAGATTTTTACTTTGGTCAGAGGAAAGAAAACATGGTCTTTTAATTTGTAAGCAGAGTCTAAGGACTGGGCAGTGTCTGAGCAAGAGATTGGACAGGACAACTCTGGACACCTGGATGAGGCTCAGATCAAATCACAAGGTCACTCAGAGCCGGTGGGTAAGCCATCTCCATAGTGGGTAAAGGCATCCACCAGAGAGAACGGCTGGGCTGGGTTATTGTGGTCTAAAGGTCTTAATGAACATCTGGTCCTACTCAGCTGATGGAATCCACAGTGCGATGCATCTCTAGCAATGCACATGAGGGAAGTATGGAGTGCAAGAGGGGGTCTTCATCACAGGGGCAGCAGACTAGGGCCACCTGATGAAAGTCACAAAGATAGTAGAAAAGATAGTATAGTTGATTTGTAGAAGCAAGATGTCAGAATCACATCCTCGTAGAATATCTGGAGGATGACAAGCGCTGTCTGAACACCTTCAAGCCCCAGACTTGTGCTGTGATATGTTGTTACCAGCCATTTTGAATGTTGGGGAAAATAAAGCAACGGGCAGTTAAATAACATGCCCCATGTTAGACATCTGATGGATGACAGAACCAGAGACAAAACAGACACAGCCTGTCTCATGCAGCTGGGAACTCCTCCAGAGGCTGCATTCTCTTTTATACTGAAACACGTGCCAGAACCAGCACCAGACATACACTGAAAGGTATTTTAGAAGAGAGAAATGGAGTATGTGAAGAACAATTTTCCCTAACATATCAAGCTCCACGTGTATATGAGATAAACAATGAAAATCCCCTTGTAAAGCTGAAAGTTTCCACTTTTTGATGGTAGCCAAAAGTATGGGAAAATAAAGTTGATTCTTCTTTTTTGGGGGGTACATTTTTATTATGATAATTACATCATTTCTTCCCTTTCCTCCCCTCACTCAGCCCATCCTTGTTATGGGATCACACTTCCTCTCAAAATTAATTGCCTCTTTTTCTTTAATTGTTACTACCTATCCAGTTCATATGTTACCCATGTATGTTTCCATTTGGTGTTGGGTAACCAGTTGATATGCTCTTCCCTGGGGAAGAATATTTATCCTCCCTGTGTATTCCTCGGTTGCCTACAGTTTTTGTCTAGGGATGAGACCTTGGGAGCTCTCTCCCTTCCACTTCAGCACGTCTGTTGGTGTCATTCTTGCTCAGGTCTTGTGTAGGGAGCCATGTTGGTGAGAATTTATGTGAATTGTTTCTCTGACATTTCTGAGAGGTGCAATGGCACAGTAAACTTCCTGTTCCTCTGGCTCTTACAATTTTCCCTCTCCTTCTTCTGTAATGATCCCTGAGCCTTAGATGCTAGAGTTGTGTTCTAGATACATCCATGGGACTGGATCTACAACTCTGTATCAATTGTAGTTTTCTGTAAATGATCTCTGTCTGTTGCAAAGAGAAGTTTCCTCAATGAGTAGTGGGAACACATTTATCTGTAGATATAAGGACACATATTTCAAATATAGTTAGAAATTGTGCTGGTTTAGTAAAGTGGTGATTGTGGGTTCTCCTCCAAAATCTATGATTTCTATATCTCTGGGCTAGAGTTCTGTTACCAGGCATGTTTTCCTTCTTGTTGAGAGGGCCATATGTCCAATTAGAGAGTGATTGGCTATGGCTAAGGTATGTGTGGCAATAATGCACACATTGCTGGCTGCTGTTGTGATTCATAGTCATCATAGTTGGGTAGCACTACTGGCTGCTTGCCTCCTTTGGTAGCTTGTACGGTGCCTTCTGGTGAGTTGCATTTTTGTCTCTGACGATCAACTTCCTATTTTAGAGAGCCTCAGTCTCTGACATTGAACAGTGAGCTGTTGAAAAGTGTTTAAAGTTTCCATGGCCACACCCCATTAGGTCCCTCAAGCTCTTTAGAGGCTTGTCTGGACACATTGCTTCCACCTTAGACTTCAGCATATCTGGGTATCTCGTCACAGGCTACCTCACCTCTGCTTCTCCATAATTATACTTCTCAGAATAAAGTTTGGGACTTAGTAAAAAAACAAGTGTAGAAGCACCCTCCGAAGGCCGACTACTGCTTTTCATTTCCTGTGGAAGTGGGTGGCTGGGAAACACACAGGATACTTCAGAGACTTTATGTTTCTTTTGAAGGAAACAAACACAGTTTGAATATTTTTAAAGTGCATGTTAATAAGTATAAATCACAGCAAAAAAAATTCCCCTTAAACTCTGCAATCTTATAGAACTGTATGAAACCAAGTATAGCTTTCACAAAATGAATCTGTCTTTAAATGCTAGATGCCCCCGGGTGTTCCAGCATGCCTTTTCACAGGAAGCACATTAGAACTAAATGATAATCGTTCCTAAATGTCATGCATTCTACAACATCACCATCTAGGGTATCTCAAGCACTGCATTATACTCCTAACTTAGGTTAACACATTTAAACTGCACAATAACCTTGTAGGGAGATACTATTCTTATCCTGAAGAATCCGAGACACAGAGATGCTTTCATGTGCGATGCGAGGTTATTCTGTGGACTGTTTGGCACAGCCAAGTATCACTTTGGCTGTCAGGGTTGGCTTATTTATGTTTTGGGATTTGATTCCGCTTTTGAAAATGTGTTTGTTCGTTGGATTGGTTGGTTCTGTGGAACTCTGGGTTGAACCCAGGCCCTCACACTTGATAAGCAAGCACTTTACCACTAAACTGCAACCCCAGCCCTAACACTTATTGTAAAAGGAAATTTCACATCTCTACTATAAATGGAAACTCAGTATCACTTGCTATAAATAGGAAGTGACTATGAAAATGGATACAATGAATGAAAGTCAAGGTGATGAAATTCTTGTTTGGGTCTCTTGACTTCTAGTTTGAGCTCTTCTGTGTCTTTCTTATGCGGAAAGAGAATAATGGAGAAAATCAAATGTTACAGAGATGTGCAAGATACCTTAAAACCAGGAAACACAGGGAGCAGCAGTTGACCCATTTCCTGTTTCCTCTCATACTCCTAAGATAGGTTTGATTCCTTCTAAATATAAGCAGCTCCAACTGCTCCCTGACTCCTTCAGAGGCTTGAGTCCTGTGTCCCATTTGCATCAGAACCTTCTTTCCAACAAAGGCAATGGAACTAGCTCCTTCTCAGAAAGAGCATCTGGCCAGGGCTCAGCTGATCAGGAAGACAAAGTCCTGGTCTTATTGCTTCAACTTGGGATGACTCTAGAGCAGTGGTTCTCAGCCTGTGGGTCACAACCCCTATGGGGTCACATGTCAGACATTCTGCGTGTCAGACATTTACATTATGATTCATAATGGTAGCAAAAATACAGTTAGGAAGTAGCAGTGGAAACAATTTTATGGTTGGAAGGGGGGGCCACCACAATGCGAGAAACTGTATGAAAGGGTTGCAGCATCAGGAAGATTGAGAACTACTGCCCTAGAGGAAGGTCATATCAAAGCTCCCTACATAGCAGACCAAAGCCTTAGGGTTACAGTCCTGTGGAGGGTCAGCCTCCTCTTATTCTTAGTTCTGCCTTCTTCAATGCAGCTCTCCCCCTCAGTCTCTTCCAAAGAGTCAGAGTTTCTTTTTTCTTTTTCTTTTTTTCTTTTTATTCTTTAGTCTTTTTTTACAGTCCAAACTTTATCCCTCTCCCAGTCCACCCTACGACTGTTCCACATCCCATACCTTCTCCCCCTGTCCCCAAGAAGATGTCCCTACCCAATTCTACCCTAACCCACCAGACCTCCCCACTCCTTGGGGCCCCAAATTTCTCTAGGGTTAGATGCATCTTCTCGGGCTGACCAGGTCCAGACCAGGCAGGTCTCTGCTGTATATGTGTTGGGAGCCTCATATCAGCAGGTGTATGCTGCCTGGTTGGTGGCACAGTGTCTGAGATATCCCGGGGGTCCAAGTTAGTTGAGATTGGTGGTCTTCCTATAGGGTCGCCCTCCTCCTCAGCTTCTTCCTAACTCAACCACAGGGGTCAGCAGCTTCTGTCCATCGGTTGAGTATAAATATCTGCATCTGACTCTTTCACCTGCTCGTGGGCCTTTCGAAGGGCAGTCAGAGTTTCTTACTGAATGAACTTAAAGTTCACTGTGTAGAGCACATTGCTAGCATGTGACATATGGACAGAAACGGTTAGGTTCTCCAAAAATATTCCATCGGAAAGAGGGACACATGGCAGGAGGGGTTGGCAAGTCAGAGCAAAGTGAAGAGAGGGAGAATGACTGAGGGAACCTCTAGGAGACAAATGGAAATGAAGAGTACCCGTAAGTGAAGTGACCAAGAGCAAACTGACTGGGGCTGGAGAGATGGCTCAGCAGTTAAGAGCACTGACTGCTCTTCCAGAAGTCCTGAGTTCAATTCCCAGCAACCACAGGATGGCTCACAACTATCTGTAATGGGATCTGATGCACTCTTCTGGTGTGTGATTGAAGACAACTACAGTGTACTCATATAAATAAAAAAATAAATAAATATTTTTTTTTTAAAAAAAAGGAGCAAAATTACCTGGAGCTTTTCCACAAGCCTCACATGTAGCATCCCTAAAGCCAGCAAGATACTGCAACCATTCAGCTTTCCCTGACTCCCAGAACAGACTAGAGGAAACACTGCCAGCACCTTGCTTAGAATGGGACTTGAATCTGCTCCTCCAGCAAAGGCCTCCCTGGCCTCCCAAGGGATCAAGTGTTTGCTTTGCCCTGCATCTGACTGTTCTCGTTCTGGGCTAAGCCTGTGGGATGACAAGAAGCAGAGATCAAAGATCCTGCTGAAGTCTCCGCTCCAGCAGAGCCTTATTCTCCCTTCCCTGCCCATATCACAGGCTGGGCCTTGCGTCTTTCATCATGTCCGACACGTTTCCAGGCTAGACAGAGAAGAGAACCAGCTGTAGCAGGCAAGACTCTGTTCTCCCACTGCCTGTTCATTGGGCCAGAATAAAGAAAAGATGGTGCGGTTTGGTCCTGTAGGATGCAGTTCATATCCCTCCAAAGCCTGTCCAAGGGTAACTAGAGAATGTGCAATAGCTCTTTGTTAAGGTCTAACACATCCCTTTCCCTGTTCACTCCCCTCCTTGGCAGTTCATCCGTGTTTGTCTAATCAGCAGCTGGTCAGCACAAGACAGAATCACGTCATAGGAGTAGCAGTTGGAAGGCAGGGGTCAACCACGCTGTAATATTTAACTATATTACTGGAGAGTTCTCATTTTAATTTTCAACTTCAAAGAGAGGCCTAGGCCAAGGAAATTATTATAGTGTCTCTCTAGAATATATCAGGGAATACCAGGTTGAAGGGCATTCAATGTAAAAGAAACATGGCTGCCACTGTCAAGACGGTGGCTTTGCTGGTTCCTGTCAGTTTAAAGGCCAGGCATTGGCCTGGGACCAGAAGAGACAGATCAATAATGAAGGACAGTAGGAATGTGAAAAGCATCACAGCATGGATGTATTCTGAGCATCTTTGAGGTGGAATAGAGAAATCATACTGGGACAAGTGATTTGCCATGACCAAGGCAACTTATAAAAGATTACATTTAGTTTGGGGCTGACAGGTTTTAGAAAGAGTCAATAGCCATCATGGTGGGAGGAAGGGGGCACGGCAGCAGGCAAGCAGGCATAGCTCTGGGGGAATAGCTGAGAGCTGACATCTTGATCCAGAATCACAAGGCAGAGAGAGCTAACTGGGAATGGAATGGGGTTCTTGAAATCTCAACGCTTGCTCCCACTGATATACCTCCTTCAACAAGGCCACACTGCCTAATCTTTTCCAAATAGTTCCACTAATCAGGGGCCAGGTATTCAAATATATGAATGGGGGCCTATAGAGGACATTTTCATTCAAACTATCAGACATGTTTAGTTAACAAGCAATGCGTATGCCACTGCTTATTACCAGACCGAGGCTTAGTGCTGAGTACCATGGTAAGGACTGAGGCAAGCACAGCCCCTGCCTTATTAGTGTTCATGATCTCCCAGGGAATAGAGACCTGAGGACAAACGATAAACTCCAATTGGGGTGTGTGTTGTTCTGGAAGAATCTAATCTTATTCAAGCCCAAAAAGTCTTCAGAGGTGACAGCCTCTGAGATGTCAACAAGTGTCAGTTCAAAGAAGAGCTCTCTGTGTGTGTGTGTGTGTGTGTGTGTGTGTGTGTGTGTAACAATAATAAATAAGAGGCCGTAAATTGGAGAGGGAATTGGGGGGTAGTAGAGGAGGAGTTCGATGGTGGAGAAGATAGTATAAATATAATACTTGTGTCTAAAATTCTCCAAAAGTAGTAAATAAATTAATTTTTGAATTTTTTTCAAAGCCAAAAGGAAGACAGCGATGGCACATCTTTAACCCCAGTACTTGGGAAGCAGAGGCAGGCAGATCTCTGTGAGTTCAAGGGCCAGCCTGGTCTACAGAGTGAGTTCCAGGACACTGTCTTGAAAACAAAAAACGAAGAAACAAACAAGCATCCATGAAGAGACAAGCAAAGGGAGTTTCTGGAGCAAAAGGCTTTTCCAAGGGCTCCAAGAGCCAGTGCAGAATATGTGAAATATAATAAGCAGCCAAATTGGTAGCTGGGACAAGGCAGAGAGAGGTCAGAGATCATCCCAGAACAGCTTCCGGGACAGTCCACTGATGTGTGCTTTGACTTTTAGATTTAAGGAGGGTAATGGCATAGTTAGTCATTCCTCTGCAGAGATGACGGGGAGAAGATGAACTAGGAAATGGCTGAGACATGGGTGATTTTGATCAAGAGGGCAGTGTGTAGCTGAGAGGAAGGAAGTTATTTAAAAATTACCTATCAGAAAGGGATGTAGGGGTAAACTAAACAAAATACAGAGACAGAGACTGTTAAATGCAAAAACAGCCAGGAAGGCCTTAGAAGGACTTCCCACGTTTCAGGTTACATAATTGGGAAGCTGGCTGTGTCTTTTCCTCATGTCAGAAATGCAGAAGGAGGAACAAGTTTGGAATGGCAGCAGAGAGAGGATGTGGGAAACCCTTGATGGGACCATGATAAGGAACCCCACCCAGCCTCACCTGCCAGGTAGGCTGAACATGGCCATTCTGGTTTCTTTGCCCTTAGTGGGTATGCCCACTGGTTGGTCATAATTAAGCCAAAGGCAACCTTGATGAGGGTGTTTAAAAAGAACTTTAACTATCAATTCATGGGCTGAAGGTGGAGACTTCCATGTCCTATCTTTGATTTACCTGCTGTGGGCTTTCTGGGTGGACATATTGAGGAGGCAGTTGAAGATTTGGCATTGGAAATGATGTAGGTATAGAGAATATTTATACACCGTGACACAAACACAGCAGCTCTATCTATAACCTCCAAAGACAGGAAACAGCAAGGACCTACCAACATCCCTACCAACTTTCCTTTTTTTTTTTTTTTCAATGATCAAGATGGATCACATGACTAAGCTCAATGGGCAGAAGAAATAGAATGACCATGGTTGACTTAGACTGATTAATATCCTCATCGTAGTGGGACGGATATAGGTCACTCCCATTACCACTCACCACCACCATCATCATCTTTACCATCATCACCATCATCACCATCGTCACTTAGCAGCTTGTTGGAGATGAAGTTCTACCCCAGTCTGGCTAAACCAGAGTCTGAGTGTTCTTAAGATTCCCTGGGTGATACACGTGACACATGCTGAGTCTGAGACACACCAGCCTAGATGGTTGTGGTATCTACAGTGTCTGATTCCCCAGGTGATTCACATGACATGTCCTGAATCTGAGACACACCATCCTCGATGGCCATGGTGTCTACAGTGTCTGGTGTGTTAACCATACTTTATAGTTCTTTATTTCTTCCCTCACTTGTTCATCTGTCTCTGGACCCAGCGTGCTACCGATGAAAGCAAAGAAGATATTGTTTAATCTATTCCATGAATGGGTTCTCTTTGTTTTCTGGAGAAGACAAAGAACAGGGCTTTAGTACAAACTCAGCTCTCTTCCAGTTTGAACCCAATGGAGCTATTACTATTGGTCTTTCTTGCCTCCCTGCTTCTACATAGCCCGGATTGACAATGCTACTTGGCTTCTGGAAGCATCTGTGTTCTTTAAAACCATGGGTGAGCATTTGGAATACTTGTTAGGTTGTGTAATTTCCCTTTGCAGTGCCATTTAGTGAGTCTGTGGGATTGCAGATTCTAATCAAAATATCTATCCTGACATCTGTGAGGATTCTCCATCTCTTCCTTACATCCCCATAAATATTATTTAACGGGACAGAACTTCCTTTAGTGAGTTCTGTCTAGTGTTTGAGACTTCAAGACATTAAAAACTACACACAGAGGACCTAGACTTTTTTCCCAAGAAATAACCAATTTGGTTAAAGAACTGCAGAACCAAACTTAATAAGAACCCTTCAAAGAATTCACATGCCAAGGCTAAAGAAAGGGAGAGTGAACGGTCCCTGACGTGTGAGATGGATGAGTTCATCAGGCTTCGCCTCAGCAAGTAACACACTCAGAACCTGATAGAGCAAAAAGGATTGGTTCTGTGTTTCTGACTTCCTCCCAGACCCTTCATTTATTTTATTCATTCATACTTAGGGAATACCTGGCAAGCATCATGCGCTCTCTGATGGCAGCCTCGTTATTTTACTTTAATGGGCATGAGAAAATATCCTTCTAAGAAACATAAATGTGTCCAATTTCTTGGAGACAGTGTCCTTGATATGATTTCAGTAAAACTGTAACCATCCCCATGTGAGATACTATTTCCCTCCGAGGCATGGGCCCTCAGTGGTCTGTGCCCAGATTGCTTCTCCAGTGCCTCCTCTGCTATCCTGCTGGCCTGGTTCTCTTTTGCCATCCCTTAAGTAGGTTCCCACCTCTCCCACATGCCCCCTTGGTGATGTGAAACCTCTCAAGAATTTAAGTTCATTGGTGAGACTCTGCAGCTGGCCACTTAACATTAATCACCTTTACTTCTAACGCAGTGGTTCTCAATTTTCTTGATATGGTGACCCTTTAATGCAGTACCTCATGTTGTGGTGAGCTCCCCCCCCCCCGCCCCGCCATACAATTGTTTTGTTGCTACTTCATGACTGTAAATTTCTTACCATTATGAATTATAATGTAAAATATTTTGGAGATAGAGGTTTGCCAAAGGGGTCATGACCCACAAGTTGAGAACCACTGCTCTAACGTGCCCTTCACAGTATAGATTAATGAACGCACCATCTTCTTTACATTCTAGAAGGTTGCTTGTCTCCCTTATTAAAAGACAAAGCTCCCATTTCATCTACTGTGCTCTACTTGGTACCTGTGTCAAGGCCTGGCAAGCAGAGCTAGGCTGTTCACCAAATATTTCTGGCTCCTCAGGCTGTCTGGGCCTTTATTACATTTACTCTTTGGCTCCTTAGGGTTGTTGGGAGTATAGTGCCAATTATTATCAATGAGTTACAACAAAGTGACTTGTGAACCTCTGGGACAAATGTTAACTACCAGCTCAGGACCCTGGAGACTTAGGTTTAGTTTTCTCTTGTGGCTGCCACTGCATAGCTGCTGATCATCTGGGTCCTAAAGTGACAGCAGTGTCAGCTTGCAAGCAGAGTCCAGGCAAACTATGGTGAGCACTGTAACTGAGCAGGAAACTTTCAACATTTAAAGTCACTAAGATCTAGAATTGTTTGCTACGAAACAAGGCCTTTTGTGATCTGGTTAATATCTCAAAAGGAAATGTTCTCAACAAATATGGTGAGCCTATTGTTTAGAAACCATTAAGAAGCAGCAATGAGCAATTTTACCATTGATTGTAAATTTGCTAAGCAAAATTGCTCATCTTAAAACACAGGATGTAACATGGAGAGTGTTGCAGGTGGCCTTGAGGTCACTGATTCTATTAGAACTCAGCATCCTCTAGAACTCAGCATCCTCAAGAACTCAGCATCAGCAAGAACTCAGCATCCTCAAGAACTCAGCATCCTCAAGAACTCAGCATCCTCAAGAACTCAGCATCCTCTAGAACTCAGCATCCTCAAGAACTGAGCATCAGCAAGAACTCAGCATTAGCAAGAACTCAGCATCCTCAAGAACTCAGCATCAGCAAGAACTCAGCATCCTCTAGAACTCAGCATTCTCAAGAACTCAGAATCTTCTAGAACTCAGAATCCTCTAGAACTCAGCAGACTCTAGAACTCAGCATCCTCTAGAACTGAGCATCCTCAAGAACTCAGCATCCTCAAGAACTCAGCATCCTCTAGAACTCAGCATCCTCAAGAACTCAGCATCCTCAAGAACTGAGCATCCTCAAGAACTCAGCATCCTCAAGAACTCAGCATCCTCAAGAACTCAGCATCAGCAAGAACTCAGCATCCTCAAGAACTCAGCATCAGCAAGAACTCAGCATCCTCAAGAACTCAGAATCTTCTAGAACTCAGAATCCTCTAGAACTCAGCATCCTCTAGAATTCAGCAGACTCTAGAACTCAGCATCCTCTAGAACTCAGAATCCTCTAAAACTCAGCATACTCTAGAACTCAGTATCTTCTAGGCTTGGTGGGAGCTTAGGATACCTACTTACAGAAGTACTGTGCTAATTAGAAACAATAAGCAGATAGTCCCAGAATATTGTGATCTCAGCAGATTAGAGAGATTGTGTTAAGTGTATTTTTTTTATAATGGAACACATGAAGTAAGAAATCTAAGGAACTATTTTAACAAAGATATTTACTACTCCTCTTTCCTATAGAACAGTAGCAGATTGATCCCTGTCTTTCTTTTATCCATCTTTTACAAATACTGCAATCTGAGTTTCTTTTTAAACCTCCTGCTAAATATAGGGGTTATCACTTATGTTTAAATTCCATTTTAAAAAAAGAAGTGTTTGTGCTAGACAACAGGGACTCACATTAAATAAACAGATGGATTGAGTAAGAGTGACGTAAAGAAAAAAAGAGTCAGCATTTTGCTCCTCGGTGATTTTAAACAGGAACTGGGGCTCCTCTCTTTCTGAAGCTCCCAATTTATTTATAAGACAAAACAAATAGGGCTTTGTGATTTTTTACCCTTATCCAAGTTCAGTGAGCTCTTCATCCTGATAGATTTAAATGAAGGTCTTCAGAAATCTGGGCTCAGAATCCCACAGGAGTTTGCAGCGACTGTCAAGCCATGTTCACAGCTTGACTAAGCTCCTGGCTGTGAGAGAACGTCTCTCAGCATAAATATAGGATGCGTCATCTTTCCACATCTCAACACACCTGTAACTGAGCAACACATCCCTCAGGAACACGTCATCCACCCTGTGATATTTTCTAGAAGAAACATGATGCTCCAAAGGTTAGTGTTTGTTTCTAGGATATTAATAACAAAAAAGAAAAATCTCATTTCCTATTTCGACTAAGGATGCTGCTGCCATGAAAGCATCCAAAACATAGGGGAAGAGAAATCAAATTAAAAATGTTTGGGATACACATTTTCTCCTTCTCAGCCCATCAATTACTCTGCTTTCTGCTTTAGCCCTGTCCTTGATCCCCACCAATCAGTTGCTCTGCTTTCTGCTTTAGCCCTGTCCTTGATCCCCACCAATCAGTTGCTCTGCTTTCTGCTTTAGCCCTGTCCTTGATCCCCACCAATCAGTTGCTCTGCTTTCTGCTTTAGCCCTGTCCTTGATCCCCACCAATCAGTTGCTCTGCTTTCTGCTTTAGCCCTGTCCTTGGTCCCCACTTAGTCAATGGAAGGAAGAACTGGATTGTACAAGAAACATTTAAAAAGCTACGAAAGTCCAGATCTCAAGGTTCTCCAAAGCTGGCACTTCCTCTTTTCTCCAACATCTCATCCTTTGGTGTAGAAGAGATAAAAAGACCAGGTGTACCCCAGGATGGTGTATTACTAAGGTTCACTCCAAATACAGAATCACTAGAAATGGATGTTTTCAAAAACCATATTGTTCTGCTGGTAAAAATAACCAAACGAAATATAAAGAACAGTCTTAGCTCTATACACAATGTCCGCTCACATCCTAGTGCCCTCAGGGGAGAAGGGGACATCTAATTGTTAGCCTGAGTATACTTGTCTGCCTTTCCCCAGTCTTCCAGTTACACTGAAATAACAAAAAGAAAAGCTACAACACCAGCTTGGGTATTTTGAAGGTTTGTGTAAATATAATTTGACAGGCAATAAAGAGAAAACCAAAGAAAGGCTATAACAAAACTCAGTTTGTACGCATATGTACTGGAGGGGCTTCGAGCTCAGGGTTTTGGGGGTCAGGGAATATAGGAGCTTGGTCAGTAATTATCTGGTCCATAAATTAAATTGTGAGCTGGTGGGCCACTCAAGATTCCCCCAGATCCATCCTATGCAGGGCTTCTAATGGGGTTCTGGTGGCTCCCATACTAAAGACTTAACATCTGCTTAAACACTGACGAAGCCAGTGTGTCCCTCAGAAGGGTCAACAGGGTCAACTGAGCAGAGATGCAGACAGGATGACGCTCTATGTTCCTAAGCTAGAGGTGGGGTGAGCAAAGAAATAGGGAGAAGGCAAGAAATCACAGCTTGGCTTCTTTTATGTCAGAGGTTCTTGGGAACAAATTAAAATGGGGAGAGGAAGCTCTCTCACCAAGGGAATCTACTGCACAGCTGACAGTTCTCCCCCATATTCCAGAAGCTGGCTGCTCCCCCATAACCTTCATTCACTGGGAGGCTGAATTAGCCATGCAATAGAAATGCAACAATGTGGAAGAAACACTCAGACTTCCAGACCATGAAGTCACCATTGTATAAAATTGATGCAAATACAAATAGACACATGAATATTAAGTATCAAGAAACTGGCCACCTAGTTCTGCAGGGAGAAAGAGGGAAAAGATTTCCTGAAGCCTTGTATCCCTCTCAGAGCTTGCAAGGGAGGAGACAAAGGGAATAGGGAAAAGAACAAACAAACAACCAGAGATGATTTTTCCAGTCTTGCAGACGTCATAAACTATCATTAAAAAACTTTCCTTTTATTCGATTCATGTTAATCTACAAAACTTTTGCCTTTACCGTTTACAACCGGTGACAATTTTGAGCCCCAGAAGATGTGTAGCAATGCTGGAAGGTGAAGCTGATTGCCAGGGGAACCGGCCAGGGTCTCTACTAAACCTGGTGCAAAGTACAGGAGAGCTCTGCCTAAAGTATCCTTAGCGCGGAGGCTGCTGGGACGACTGCCTCCTCTAGGTGCCCCCCAACCCTGAGCTGTAGTGAACATCCTTGGTACTCCCTCCCCTCCTCCCCACACCCCCAGCTTTAGTGAACATCCTAGCTTTGGGGTTCAAAATTATACCTCCTGGTTTTTGTGACTGAGACCTACACCGATGCTTGGTACCTTTTGGGAAATAGTTGCAGCAGGCACAGTCTAAGCGCAATTGATGCTCTTTGTTGCTACATGCTAATTCTTTTTTTTTTTTGACCATTTCCTCAATTAATTTTCTTTTTTTAAAATATTTTTATTTTCTATATTCTTTGTTTACATTCCAAATGATTTCCCCTTTCCCGGATCCCCCCTCCCCATATGTCCCATAACCCTTCTTCTTTCCATCCCTTCTCCAATCACCTCCCTCCTTTTTCTCTGTCCTTATATTCCCTTCCCATGCTAGATCAATCCTTTCCAGGATCAGGACCCTCTCCATACTTCTTCATAGGAGTCATTTGTTATGCAATTTGTGCCTTGGGTATTCAGAGCTTCTGGGCTAATTAATATCCACTTATCAGCGATTGCATTCCACGTGTATTCTTTTGTGATTGGGTTACTTCACTTAGGATGATATTTTCCAGATCAAACCATTTGCCTAAATTTGCTAATTCTTTTTAGAAGCTTCCTCTGTGCTAGGTAATATGCATTTTTAAATAAATAAGTCTCATAAATTCATAATCATTTACGTTCCAATTTAAGATTATATTTTCTCAATTCTTTGATTTTTTTATTACCATTTTCTTTCTCTTGTGCTGGGAATGTTGGTCTATGTTCACTATATATACATTATCCATAATGTATAAAAAATTAAACGACATCTTATGTTTTTAAGAACAATATTACACAATGTCATTTGTGGGATTTGTTTTAGAGAAGGCTCTCTCCCACTAAATGGAAATCTTTATTTTGTGTTTTCTTAAGACAATGGCTTACTTTAGGGTATGTGGTAATCCTGATAAGAAAAGAAAGCTCTCTGCCTGGCATGCCTGGACACAGTCTTTCTCTCTGTGATTAAAGGTAGACTATAATCCACAACTTTTCTTGAGTCGATCAGGGAGCTGAGGTAGAAAGTTAACCACGTGGCCAAGCCCGAGCCAAGAGCCCTCACGGCAAGCTGGGACAGAAGGCCTAGATAACCTAAGGCTGGACCCAGGAAGTGGGGACCTGAAGACCTCACGATTTAGGAAGACTGATTCAGCTCCAACTTTTATCTTCTTCTTTATTTTTATATACACATGTGTGCTGTTTGCCTCCATGTATACCTGCACATCGTGTGTGAGCATCATACATGTGCAGTGCCTGTGGCAGCCCGAGGAGCCTGAGGCTGGAGTTACAGACGTTGTGAACTGCCACGCAGATGCTGGGAATCAAACCTGGATCCTCTGGAAGAACAGCCTGTGCTTCTAACGGCAAAGCCGTCTCTCAGCTAATACCTTTGTGAGTTGTTAGGTCCCAAGTGTGGGCTGACGTGAGCGCACGGGACCAGTGGGCACTGCAGATACTTACAGGCTCATAGACACTGTTCTAATGATCTTGGTCATACGGTTACAGGGGAGTGCTGACGGCCCCCTGGAGCTCCAATAAACGGCTGGACTGAGCTGGCAGAAAAAGAGGAAATTTTGCCATCACGACACAGTGAAATCCCACATGGTTGGAGAAAGAAAGGGAAGAGAAAGAATCCTTTACTTCTAGAGGAGGCCCAGAAAACCATGCGGAGATCAGAACACTAACTAGAGTTAGTGCTGGAGAGAGGGCAGGCCCCTAAGACAGCCCCAACCCAGTCTGAAGCCTGAGGAACACCTGGGTGACAGGGAAGTCAGTCTCTGCTTCCATACCTTTCTAGCAAGCAACAACTGGCAGTGTAGCAGTTTGAATTAAATTCTCCCCTTAGGCTCTTAGGGAGAGGCATTATTTGAAAGGATGTGGCTTTGTTGGAGTGGGCGTGGCTTTTTGTTGGAGTGGATGTGGCTTTGTTGGGGTGGGTGTGGCATTGTTGGAGTGGGTGTGGCTTTGTTGGAGTGGGTGTGGCGTTGTTGGAGTGGGTGTGGCTTTGTTGGAGTGGGTGTGGCTTTGTTGGAGTGGGTGTGGCTTTGTTGGAGTAGGTATAGCCTCATTGGAGGAAATGTGTCACTGGGGGTGAGCTTTGAGGTTTTAGAAGCTCAAGCCAGGCTTAGTCAGTCTCTCTCTCTCTCTCTCTCTGTCTCTCTCTCTCTGTCTCTCTCTCTCTTGCCTGCTGACCCAGGTATAGAATTCCTGGCTCCTTCTCCAGTAGCATGTCTGCCTGCACACTGCCATGTTTCTTACCATGATGATAATGGACTAAACCTCTGAACCGGTAAGACAACCTCAATTCCATTTGCCTTTATAGGAGTTGCTGAGGTCACAGTGTCTCTTCACAACCATAGCCCTAACTAATACAGGCAGTAAACCTATTGCTGAGAGAACAGGCCAGAATGACAAGACCCTACCCCCATCAGCCACACCCCCGCCACGAGGTGCACATGCATGGTAAAGATATGAAGTCAGGATGCAAGAGGAACATTGAGGACCCCCCTTGCCCCCACCACCACCACCACCTTGAGAAGGCTGGTCCTTTTTGCAAGCATCAATAATGAGCCAAAGAGGCACCACATTCATTCTCCCTCCCATGCCAATTGATGGTAGTGGGACATGTGTCCCGTGTCCAGTGAAGGCATGGACACGTCTTATCTCCATCTTGACTGTCTATATCTGGCATTCAATGATAAATGGCAAAAAATTCATGAAATTCTTAGGCAAATGGATGGACCTAGAAAAATCATCCTGAGTGAGGTAACCCAATCACAAGAGTATACACATGGTATACACTCCCTGACAAATGGATATTAGCCCAGCAGCTCAGAATACCCAAAATACAACTCACAGACCACATGAAGCTCAAGAAAAAAGGAATACCAAAGTGTGAATTCTTTGATCCTTCTTAGAAGGGGGACTCAAAATACCCATGGCTCACAGCCAACCAATAGACTGAGCACAGGGTTCCCAATGAAGGACTTGCTAGAGAGAGGACTTGCAGCCCCATAGAAGGAACAATAATATGTACCAACCAGTACCCCCAGAGCTCCCAGGGACTAAACCACCAACCAAAGATTATACATGGAGGGACCTATGGCTCCAGTTGCATATGTAGCAGAGGATGGCCTTTTCAGACATCAGTGAGAGGAGAGGCCATTGGTCCTGTGAAAGCTTATTCCCCAGTGTAGGGGAATGCCATGTCAGGAAAGTAGGACGGGGGGGGGGGGGGTTGGTAAGCAGGAGGAGGGGGGTGGGATAGGTATTTTTTTCCCCAGAGGGGAAACGAGGAAAGGAGATAACATTTGAAATGTAAGTAAAGCAAATATCTAATAAAAAGAAAAAAGAAAGAAAAAAGAAAAAAAAGATGTCAGGCCAACTGGTTTTATGTGTGAATTTTTAACATCATTGAAGGACATGAAAATTTTTGCTTAAATCATTCAAAAAGAAAAAAATGGTAATAAACAAGAGCCAGGAGGAGGGGAAACAGGAGTTCAATATTAAGGGGGTGTCATGAAATGGAACATGAAATGTTCTGCAGTAGATGTGCAGGATGTCTCTTTTTAATTTTCTAGGGAACAGAAGAAATCAAGTCTGTTCTGGTTTATGTCAATTGTGTTGGAAGTTAAGCTCTTTCTATAACAAACTTTTCTTCTCGTTCGGTCCACAGATGTGACAAGATTCAATCATGACCAGACTTGACAGAATCAGGAGGAAGAATGTCTACTAGTCTCTTCAAACATTGCTTGAAAAATAGAATCTATGCTGATTACTGAGGGGATTGGCCTAGAACCCCACAAACAAAGGGGGCCCCATCCAGTTCTGGATCTGCTCAGAGTCTCTGTCTGGGTGACCTACAGGTTCACAGTGGGCGACTCAGTGACTGCCTTCTTCCCATGCTAGGAATTTCCTGACTTGTTGTTTGTTCTTTGCCAATCTCAAGATCTCCCTTCATTTCAATCTTCTCCTGAGTGGGAGAGGGGAAGGAGGAGGCAGAGGAAAAGGTTTAAAAAGCAAAGAAAACAAGAAGCAGGAAGTGACTGGCGCTCAGTGAACCCTCAAGTGTGAAAGGCTAATCCAGAAACCACTTAATAATCAGCACCATGAGGTCAGACCTGGTGGCATCTCCTGTTACGCACATGGTGCCTTCTCTGCCTCCTGCAGAGCCTTGCTTCCTGAACCCAGGTGACCTTCCGAAGTCTTCACTTTTGCTTCACCTGTGCTTGGCAACAGACCCTTCCTGTGCCACAGCCTCCACAAGTCATCAGCTGCTTCTGAGCTACCACAGGCCTGTTTTCAAGACACTGGCCTGTGTATGCTGGAAACAGAAATCTGGGTGTAGAGGACTGGGCCCATGTCCTAAGGCCCTCACTGTGCTACAGGGTGTGAGAGAAAAAGTCAATTTCCAGGGTGTTCTAATGTGAACCCCGGAGGCAGGACAGTGCCGGGAACTCAGGCCACACACAATGTTCAGGACATACAGTGCTCATAGATCTGTCAAGCTCAAGGGAACAGTGTTGACAGTCGTTTACATCTTAAAATGTTTGGCTGATGGCCAAATAGCATGTTACTGTTGAAACTCCAGATCCCCAAACTCCAAAAGGCAGTCCAGATAGCCAGAAGTGAACTCAGTCTGGACTGTAGGAGGATTTCTGGTGGTGGATAATAGCTAGTATTCCTCAAGAACTTGAAAAGCTGGTTCCTCCCCCACCAAAAGGAGCCATTTCCCTTGTCACTGGCAGAAGGGACAAATGGCTCTCAGTGTTCCTATTAGCATACCGAAGTCCTGGCCTCCAGGACCCCTCAGTATAAGCACCTGTTATACATTTTAGGGTTCATTCCAGGATGCCAGCCCTTCTTACCTCCTCCTTAAAACTCCCTCCAGCTCCTGGCCTTCCCTCCTCACAACTACTCAATCTCCTTATAACCCTGCTATCACGAATATATTCTCTCTCTCCTCCTGCTTCTCTTGCAGCCACACCCAGTCTGCTGGCTGTGTTGAGTCTACTTCTTTCTCTTTCTGCTCTGGACTCTTCCAGATGCTTCTGACTCTCTCTCTCTCTTTCTCTCTCTCTCTCTCTCTCTCTCTCTCTCTCTCTCTCTCTCTCTCTCTCTCTCTCTCTCTCTCTCTCTCTCTCTCTCATCTACAATACAAACCTTCTCCTTAACCATACTGTGGAGTAGTTGAAGGCGCCTTGGAGTCAGCATAGAACACACCCAGACACCAAATTCTCAGCACAAAGGAGATTTTATTACCTAAGAAGGGACAGGTGGGGAGAGAGGATGCTCCCTTTGGATTGGACAAAGACAGTACAGGTGTCTCTGAAGGAGTGTTTTTTTTTTTTTTTTTTTTTTTTTTTAAGGAGAAAAGGGGAGGAGTCTGTGTGAGGATGCCTTGGACATGTTAGCCGGTGTAGCTGAATAATGAATTTTTGATTTCTGGACCTTGGTGTTTCGAAAGCTGGACCTTGGAGGTTGTAGCCAAATAAGGGAACAGACCTTGGTTTGACAAGGGGGGGGGGGGCAGGACGTCCTGACGCCATGTTTGCAGCACTTGGGCCTGTTAGCCCTTCAGCTGTAAGTTCATACAACTGTCAGACACTTGCACTGATCGGCAGATTTTTAGGGAGTGGGTCAGAAATAGACTGATTTAAAGGTAAGGCATCTTCTATGCGTCTCTTATGGAGGAAACAAAATCAGGGATGGAGGAGCGAGGCTTGACTTCACTGGTTCTTAGCGTCATTCTCTTGGATACAGCCACAGGACCCATTTCCCCTCCAGTCCCAGGCGTCCTCTGTGAGCATAAAACCCCCCTTCATCATTCTGTAGTTTCCCTTCCGGTGGACTCTCATTCCGTGATCAGCCCTAGGTAGGAACAAGCAGATATACAAAGGAGACTGCTCCAGAAGACAGGGTAAAGGCAGAGAGCTCCACCAAAGGAACAACGGGTTCAGGAAGTGACCCCCCAAGAAAGCGTCCTGGTGTTTGCAGGCCCTACTGCTGTTCTTTTGATTGTGTCCAGCTCTGAAGCTGTGGGAGCTGCTCTCTTCTGCCATTACAGCTCTTCTGTTCAGGTTTCTTCTGCCCCTCTTAGATGTCCAAAGAGTAAGACACGTCCTCTCTGAGTGTGGTATTTCAGCACTGTTTTATTTCTTGAAATGTTTTTACTTGATCATTTCTGGAGTATCGAAGAGGCTTAGTGACTATAGAACATGCAACTACTTAAATATAAACATTTAATAATGAACATAACACACCCAGGCGCTTCAAGGCCCTTGGTTTCCCTCGATCACCAAGAAGGAAGGATACACAGTCCCTAGACACTTCTCATTCCCACAGTAGTGTTTTCTCTCCACTCTACTAAGACGTTGAAGAGTCTCCTCCACTTTCTCTCTTGATGCCATATCTCTCCTCAAACTCTTAGAATAGCCTATCCCCAGAAACATCCTTTTGCTTTTATATACATTTGATATGAAGAAACTGGGCCCTTCCTTCCCCCAATTCTCTATAATTTTGCTTTATTTCCCTGAAATTTTCAGCGAGACACAACCATCTTCTACATCATCAACACAACCAGACACTGCTCTGGAATGACAGGCGCCACCTCCGGGATGCTGGAGAGGAAGAAACCTGACTGGAAAACTGTGTCTTTTGTTGATGCTGAAGGAGGAGAAGGAGGGAGATGCCACATGTTACTGTCTGGAATCAGATCACTAGGTACAGCTCACCCTCAAATGGAGGGGACTATTACATAGGAACGGGAGTCATCAGAGACCGTCACGGGAATGGAAAACAGAGGGAGATAAGGGCTAGACCACAAAGATAATAAGCATAGAAGATGAGAGTGGTTCAAGGTTGGAATTAAAGCTAATATATGTAGGGTCAGTAGGCGGAACGAGGAAGTGCCTGCAATTGTTCTTTTTATCTCTAGTGTCTTCCTGACTCTCCTAGCTCTAACTCAGAGGTGGAACTAAGGAAATGTCCGGTACAAGGCTAAAGAATCTAAGTATAAATACTATGACTCTGCACAAATAAACACCTCCCAGCTGGAAAAGCAAACGACAGGGGATGACAATGGAGGAACGTGGAAAGCGTCTAGGTAGGAGTGACTCAGGAACCCCAGTGGGGAGACGTGTCTCGGTGTGGACGTGCCAAGGCACTAAGTAAAGGAAAGGTAGGAAGTGAGGCCTGAAGCAGGATCGGCAGTAAGGTGTTTATAACTACAGACTGCAGAGATGAAAGAAAAAAACTTCAGGCAGAGTGCATAAGGCAGCTTCCAGAACATTCTTAGGGCAATGCGACAGAGCAGAGATGGAAGGAAGAGGGTGAGGGTGAGGAACACCCTTTGGCAGCATCTGCTAAGACACATTTGACCTAAGATGTCTTGTAGGGAGAAGGTTTCAGATTTTTCAGAGCCTTTCATCTGCTACTGTGCCCTGTGGAACTGTGTGGGGGACAGAGAGTAGGGTGAAATGGGAGGAATTTATGACAGCACTTTCTTGGTATCCGTGATAGCTTTATCATGCTGTAGCTTTATACATTTATAAGGGAGAATGCCCTTAGGTCAAATGCCTGTGGATCTTTTTTTTTTTTTTTTTTTTTTTTTTTTTGAGAGCAGGAAGAGACTTGGGTGAAACACATAAAATGAACCAGGTATGGTGGCCTGCACTAAAGCCACACAGAATAAATACTTAACGGGCACCTGTCAGTCAGAGGGGATGATGGGTTGCAACATCTGCACCCCAACAACAGGAAAATTCAGGAACAGAATTCAAATAGCAGTTATTACACCTGGTCCCTCCCCCCCGCCCCCCCACCTCCAGTCCCTTCTCCAGTGTGCTCCTTCTCCTCCTGGAATTCTCTCAACAGAAAGATCAACAATCAACAGAAAGATCACTTCCTGGCCTGCTCCCACGGAATTTTCCCAGTACTGGGACTATTGGGACAATGAAGGGCAGAGACACTGACGCAGCAGGCAAGACAGAGCACTAAGAGCCTTGGCAAAATGTCCTTTTAGTACGGAAAGAGAAAATGAAATCGGGAAAGGACTCTTTGCCAAACAATGAAGGCAATAGTTTATAGAGAGATGCTAATGTCTCTAACTTTAGTACAGGCTTCCCTATAGCGAGGGTTGAGAGACCTGTGCCTTCACAATCAAAAGGATTCAGACCTCTCCTCTAGTACCTGGGAGCAGCTGAGGTCCCACCCACCAACCAGGAACTGACTGGGTACGTGCAGCCTCCCCTTCCTGGAGGACACAGTGTTATGTTTCTAGGTTCCCCCGGAGGATATTACAGTAACTTTCAGTGGTTAATGAATAGCTTCCCGGTGCCTGCTTCATTTAATTGTTCAAAGGCCATTTGTTCCTGTGTATAAGGCTGTGACCTGGCTAGTGAGCGCTCTTCCCCCAGCAGGCCTGGAAGCAGAGGAGTGGCAGGGTCAGACTAGCTCCAGAGAAGAAGAATGCAGAACAGGACTGGGCTGATTCTTTGCGCTCTCTCCCTCCTCACAGGCTTCCTGATGATCTGTCTGGGGGGCTTTTTCATCTCCAACTCCATCTTCCACTCCCAGAGGAATCTGGTCGTGGCCTATGTGCTTCTGCCTATGGGCTTTGTGATCCTTCTGAGTGGAATTTTCTGGGGTACCTACCGCCAAGCAAATGAAAACAAAGAGATGTTCAACCATGTACTCAGACAGCACCTTGCCTTCCAGGACCTTCCCCTGGCCACTGTAGACAGGTATGTGCTGAGCGCCAGAGGGTGTGAGAGGGTGTGAGAGGGGCTGAGAGGGGCTGAGAGGAGTCACCACAGTGTGGGAAGGGGAGTGGAAGTACAGTCCTATAGTGGAGCCACTTACAGGAGGCTATGCAGCAAGGCTCCAAATACCACCATTGGACGATTTGCTCTGGAGCTGTTGTGCCTGGGGGGAGCAGGGCTGTCTTTGGGGGGAAAACAATAACATAAGAGGGAATTTTCTTACGGCAAGATCCTCATGCCCACGGTAAAAAAATTAAGGGCACAACCCTTAGATTCTTCCTACATTTGGGGGTTGATTTAAAGGCAGGTGATGGTTAGATGGTCCCGATAACCTGGTTACTGAATTATTAAAACAAAACAAAACAAAATCCCAGACCAAGTTCTAGCCACAATAAATGATCAAGCAGATGTCAAGTCAGTCCTGCAACTTCTGTAGCTAAGGGAAGTTCTAGATGACTGACCTTTTAAGTGTCATGTGTACACACACACTGCAATATTTCTTGGCCTTAAGACAGATCAAATTAATTGATACGTGCCGTAGATAGGTAAACACTGAAAACGTTATGGCAAGTGATATCTGACAAACAGAAAGAACAGCCACTGTACTATTTCTGTTCCTATCAAGAGCTACCATAGCCACTTACACCACAGCCTTTTCTACCAACACTAAGAGCTACCACAGCCACTTACACCAAGTAGCTACTGCAGACAGGAAGTAAAACAGTGGTTCCCAGGACTGGGATGTGTGTGGGAGAAAAGAAGAGTTATTATTTAATGATCATTGGGCTGTAGTTTGGAGTGATATAAAAATTCTAGGGATAAGTTTGCAGCAATATAAGATCACTAATATCACTAATGCCCTCACAAGTAATACATGTTATTTATATTTTACCCAAAGGGGAGGGGAGATTCAGGCAACCTCACAGTTGGCTAACTTAGCATTGATCTTCTAATTTTTGACCAAATACAAGAACATTGTTCTTAAGGTATAGGGTGTCTTAAGGCATAGGATGTAAGAATCTGTAAGTCCTTTTGTGCTTTTCATACACGAGTAGGAAGATCATAAAAGGTTTTAATTATCCCGTGTACTTTGAATAAGAGTCCTCTTACCAGTGACTCTACATTGTTGGCATCCATCACACCAGAGACAACAATCAGAATCCATTTCCAAGGTCAGTTAGATTAACTAGGGATTCTTTGGGTTTCATCTTAAATTAAGATAACAGAGTGATTTAGAAGGTATGCCTAGAGTGATTGTGTGTGTATACGTTTGTGTTTTTGTGTATGCAGGTCTGTATATTTTTGTGTGTGTTCATGCATGTGTGTGCATGTATATATGTTTGTATGTGCATTTGTATGTGCATTTGTGTCTATGTCCTTGTGTGTTTGCGCATGTGCATGTTTCTGCGTGTGTTTGTGTGTTTGGCTTTGTGTGTGTGCACATGAGTGTATATGTATCTGTGTGTATGTTTGTGCAGGTGTTTGTGAGTATGTGTGTGTGTGTGTATGTGTGTATCTATCCTATGAGTTCTTGCTAATAGCAAATGATGCATCTGAAATTTACCAACACACTCATATATTCCCTTGTCTGGAGTATTTGAAAGTAAATCGTGACTATCTTGACACCCCTCACTGCCCCTTCCTGCTGCATCATAAGACGCTCAGTGCACAGAGGCAACCTGGAAAGTTCCATATCTTAAAAGCTTACACTCAAAATAGCTAGGCAGAGACATCCAAGTGAGCGTTCCTCCAGTGGCGGAATTCATGGGAGCAATCTTTTCAGCAGTCTCTCAAGTGGTTCCAGGGTAGCGCTCACCTTTCTGTCCCCATGACTCAACCATGGCTATTCCTGGGAAAGGTCAAGACTTACATCGTACAGTAGACAGCTCCTTCTGCTATTTAGCCCTTGGCTCTGTGATATTTGGAGCGGAGCAGCAGCTACAAATGGCAGGTCCTGCTCTGTTGTGGTTACCCTCCATAAACACTCCCTTTGGCACTGGATAGATCACCTCTATAAATACACAACTCATGTGGGCTCACCCTGCCTCGCTTCCTCTTGCCACACCCCCACCTTCATTCATGATGGAGGAGCCAGAAGCATTTAGAAATTAGTTAGATGGGCAAGATGACCAGCATTCCCATCAGGTGGGGCAGATGACTCTTAACCACGGGTAGGCTGGCATTCCTGCTCTGCAGGGGAAAGCCTCACGAAGCTCTCAGCTGATGCCCTTTGCAACCAGAGTGTTTCCCATGTTTTCTCTGAAACCAGCTGCCTAGGTCTTGAAAATGGGTCAGGAGAGAGTGGTAGCATTTATTCCGTCATGGACCTGCCTGTCACGAGTGGTTTCCATTCATTATTTTGTTGCTTGTGAAGGTCTGAGGTCTTGAGAGCAGTGGAGTAGAAGATGATGTGTGTGAATGGTAACAAGGATTGAGTACTGCGAAAGAGAGGTGGGACATGGTCAAAGTCCCTGTGTCACCTAAGTTGATAGGGTTGATGATGCACTGAATGGCTGCTTCTCGGACTGAAAGAGCAAGCAAGGTGGACTTGCTTCGAATGCTGTCCGGAACAGGAAGGTCTGTTATGTCTGAAGGTGACGGGGGTTCTTCTGGGAGGATGTGCAGTTTTTAGAAACCGGTGATATCAGAAAAGTACATATGTTTCAAACTCTGTTTCTTAGCAGTTTAGCTTCACACAACGTTAAGTTGAGAGAGGCAGACATACGCTTCCTCACCTCCGAGGCCTAAATAACACGTGCACATTTGTGGGTTTCTTTCCACAGGCCTGACTTTTATCCCCCGGCTTATGAAGAGAGCCTGGATGTTGAGAAACAGGCCTGCCCTGCAGGATTCCCTCCTCCTCTGTATACAGAGACAAGCCTTGAACTTGAAGACCTTGAAGATGAGAGTGACCTGCAAGCAGAGGCCCCGCCACCCTACCAGGAGATCATGGCAGATGCGGCAGCTACAAGGAAGGCACAGGATGCTGAGGAGCCAAGCCCAGTGCTGAAGGCAGGGAGTGCCCTCCAGCTCTCAGAACTCATCAGCTGCTGAGAAGAGAGGCTGGCCAGGGACTGGGAAGTTGCTCTGTCACCCTGCACTGGAACAAGGCCACCATGGGTTCCAGGGACTCAAGTTTAGCCTTTCAAGGACAGCAGGAGGTCCAAGAAGGGGGTAGCCACCAGCAGGCCATGGGTACAGAAAATTCCCACAAAGCCCAACCTAGATGAACCTTTGAGAAGGTGTTTTCCACCTCATTCCTAACCTCGTCACCTCAGCCCAAGTCTGAGGATACGCTTGCTGGGGGTGGGACAGCTGTCCCTTCATACGATGCACCCAAAGAACCAAAGGAAAGGATGCCTGGGAGGCAGTCCTTCGTCACACGACTGACTGTGCTCCCTGAGTGACACCATCGTTCACACACACCAAGGGAGATGCCCTAGGAGCCTAGGAGTGTTATTTTGTATCATTGTATTTTAATTATGTGTGGTTTTTTTCTATACAAAGGAAAGAGACTGTAACATTTGCTTTCAAATGGTTCAAACACAACATGTTGAGTTATTTCTTTAAGAGGTCTTTGTACAAGCACACAGGAATTCTTATAGATTCAAGTTGACTAGATGGAAAACTTAATTCATGATACAGAGAATCAAGGGTGATGTTAATATACAACTTGCTATAAATTTTGTGAAGTTTGAAAAGTGTTTATATGTCGTTTTCAAAGATCCACCCCCGCCAAATTCAGAATTTAAGTGATTAAAACATGTAAGGCCATATCTCTATTACCAGGATGTTTTTTTTGTTTTGTTTTGTTGTTTTGTTTGGTGTCTCTGGATAGAGAACTACAATTCTAGATTTAACCCATTGGTCCCTCTTAGGTTTCATTTTCTCTGTGTGAGTTTTTAAAATCAGAGAACAGGTTGGTGGAAGGACGCTCAGCAGGCTGTCTGTGAGGTGTCTGTGCCGATAGCATGCCTTTCAAACAGCAGGTCCAACTAAGCCTCCTGTGCAGGTTACTTAACCCCCACTCCATCTTTACAAGGTGAGAACCATGCCCATTCCTGTCCACCCAATGGTTCAACTGAGGCTGCAAGACTTCAAAAAAATGTGTCCAATAAAACAGTGGCCTGAAGGAAGATGAAGAACCCAAAGGATGCGAGGGAACTTACTTCGTACTTTTGCATTAGGCTAGAGGTGTCTTTCTTTCCTCCTCTCAGGATGCAGCTTAGACTGCTATCTCCATTTCAGAGGCGATCCCTAACAGAAAGCGATGTTCTGGGTCACTGCACTATCTTCCACCCTTGAAGGAGAAGGCTGGGTGGCCTTAGGTTTATTGGGCTTCTCAGTTAAAATATGTCAGCCTTGCTTCCTGCCTGTGAGCTGGGCCCTCGTCAGAGAGTTTTCCTACATCCTACTGACAGCTACAATGGCAGGCATGGGTGAGCCTTTGAAAACTCACAGGGAAGAATGAAGCTGTCAAGAAAGTGAGTCAACAAGGTGGGACTGGGTGTCCGCAGTCCCCTACACAGGTCAGGAACAGCCTGATCAACACTTGATGCCAAATGAACAAAGCCCTAGTCCATGACACACACCCTTGTGAATCTCTACTTTGACTCCACGACAATGAGAGAATGGCTAGATAGAAAGGCCACTGATGGTTGTTTAGCAGGAACGTGGTAGTTTATTAGCAGTGAAATTCATTACTCCTTTCTTGTCATTTCCTTTCATCCCTCTACGGGGCAGTTCCCCCTATGGGTCTGATTGGCCAGCATTATTGGACTTCTAACCAAATTCGCACGCAGAATAGATGGTTTCTGTACAGCTGTGGATGGCTTAAACAAATGTTCAACTCGGGTTGCATAAATTGTGGTAGTCTCTTCAAGGCAATAAATTTTGTATTGAGTCTTTTTAAAATTTATTTTGTGGGGTGTGTGTTGTGCATACGTGTGTGTGTGCACAAGTGTATGTATGTACACATGCATGGGGTGGCAAGGCCTGCTGTTTCAGGTAGGCTGGCTGGCAAGTGAATTTCCAAGGCTCTCCCTGATGTTCTTGGCACATGTGGGGATTAAACTAGCACCTCCTGCTTTCATGGCAAACACACTTACCCACTGAGCCACCTGCCCTCAGACTTTCCTCCCCGTCCCCCCGGCTTTTGTCACCTTTTGGATCAGAAAATGAATCAGCAAAGGAACGTAAGTCTTGGTAACATTCTTCACATTATAAAGATGAGTTTGCATTTCTGCAAACCCAGGCAAGATTGACCGCAGCGGTTGCTTCCTTTTTAAAAGGAACTAAAGACGGGCATGATGACACTCAACTGCAACCCAAGCACTTGCCAAGTAGAGGCTGAAGGATCAGGAGTTCAAAGTCAGCCTTGGATGCATAGTAAGTTAGAAGCCAGCCTGGGCTACAAGAAACTCTGTCAATGAACAAAGGAAAGGAGGGATGGAGGGAAAAAGGGAAAAAGGGAAAAAGAAAAAGATCAGCACCAATTCATATTCCTTCACATGTTTCTAAATACATGTACATGTACATGACAAGAGTCAAGAACCTGTGTGTTATCCAAAGCAGTCTTGTATTTTAGAATTCCTTCAACTAGAATCTAGTGGGCAAGTCAAACCAATATGTCCTACCGTAATAAATGATAACTTATTTTCCCCTAAAGGATGCTCTCAAGGAAAGGAGCTCTGGCATCTTCATTCTTTCTCAGGTTTGTAATCAAATGAAACGCTGCTGGGTTGGGAGCCATGGTTCTATGGATACTGCAGAGAGCATTCGGACTATGACACAATGAGGAGAAGAAAGTCTCCATGGCGTTGTCTCTCTTCCTCATCTACACTGACAACGGTACGCATGCCAGTTGATAGTTTTATGGTGAACAACAAGTTTAAGATATGCCCCCAGCACCTAGAAGATCAGGATGGCAAGGTCAGTATAGATTGCACCATGATGGCTGGGTCTTTGCATATCTGAGTTGTACTGGGCTCTGTCTTGACTTCTCCATGCAAAAACCTATAGGTGTTTTTTTTACTGAGACATCTGTTTGCCTGTCAACATTTCCTTAAGTGTACTGTTTTTGGTGAAGCATCATTCAAGATCACTTCCATGAAAGAAGTGAAAAGAAGGGAAATCATGCATTTGTAACCCATGTCTCCGGTGTGTTCTATAAAGTTCCATGGCAACCCAAGATTACAGACTACATACAGAGCTGTCAAGTGCATGGGATGCTTCTGCTGGTAAAGCCTTCAGCTGGTTGAAGTGAAATGGGCCTACTGTTAAGCTCTGCCACCTCAGATAATCTCTTGGCATTTGTAACCGTTGCTGGTCCAAACACTGATTTACTAGCCATGAGCATAGAGTCATTTCACTGTCGTTATCCACAGATGCTTCTCATCCTCTACCTTGGCCATAGCTCATGGATCTGCCCACTAAAAATCTCAAGCCTTATATTGACCTGTGGGTGGCCAAAGTCATGATACTATCATTCTTGCCATGATTAAGTGTGGTCAGCTCTAGCCCAGGGCTCCATCAAGGATGGCAATCCATCTAACGCTTCTTATGTAAAGGCGTTCATGACCTGCAAATATAATAGATACATTCGGAAATTTTGAACAGTAAGGCTTAATAAATGTTCTCTCTTTAAAAATGGCTACCCTTATGTGTGAATGCATACGTACACATATATGTGGAAGCCAGAAGTGAATACTTTTTGAGACAATTTACCATCTGAGACATCTTTATACGCACCCCACTTTTAAAGGATGATGAAGTTCAATAATCCTGGATGAAACATAGCAACCTCTTGTTTTGGGGAAATGGCTGACATCTGGCAGGCACAATATTTATTATGCCAGTTCCTCCTATAAATGCCTCCCTAGCATTATTATATACATACACATTTCCAACTCTCCTAGATGCTTGGAATGAAGTCCTGGTTAAGAACCAGGTGTGTGTGTGTGTGTGTGTTGGCTTGACACTTTCTTGAGGCATACATATTTTGCAGTAAGGGAAGCCCTTAGTGCTAGAAGATCACCAGAGTAGCCCTAATAGCTACTTCACTTTAACCATAGCCTTTTCTGCGATTCACTGTGCTGGTTCCTGCAAAACTCTTGTATGTCTCATGCCACTTATTCTTATTTTAAAAAAAATGATTGCGTGTAGGGGTGGGGGTTGGGGAGGAGGACACAATCCAGGACACATGTGAAGGTCAGAGGACAACTTCTTGGAGTAAGGTCTCTCTTCCTACCTTTATCTAAACACTGGGGACTGAATTCTTGTTAGGCTTCTGCAGTAATGCCTTCAGCCACCCTCCAGCCATCTCAATGACCTTCTGGTCATTTGCCCTTAAAGGCTGGCTGTTGGCCCTCTATCTTTGACAAGCAGAACATCATATAGGGAAGAGTGTGTTGCTGGCTTCCATCTCACATGGGAATAACGCAAGAACACACATACACAATCTTGGGTTAAGGCAGAAATAATTCCTCAGCAATGTGAACTTGAGAGGGTCCAAAGACAGGCCATGTCCTAGAGTCACTGAGGGAAACCTACTGTTTGTTAATATAGCTGAGAGAAAATGGTGGCTGCTCAGATCTGCTGCCCTTGATGTCATATCCTGTGTCTGCCTGAATGTCACCCACCACACCAGCTGTGCCCCCCCCCCCCAAGTCAATCTCCTCTCTAAATCCTGCTAACAAAGACTGTTCTGTCTTACTGCTTCTATTCATCTCTGGCGAATTATACAAATGCTTGTGGACCCTATGAAACCCTATTCTTTAGGAAAAGTGTCCTGTTACAGGTGTCCCATGAGTTCTGAGTCAATTACCCTGAGATGGCCCTGTAGCTCATGCTTGCATCTCTACTGTAACATTTATACCTCCCCAATGACTTCTGGGTTTTTGTCACAGCCAACTCTCCCAAAATTGTAACTTCCTAAGAGCAAGAATAACGTCATTCATCTTCCTGCTACTTCAGAAAGAGGAATGCACATGGAGTAGCTAGCTGCTCACCCAGTGTTTGCTGAATGAATGAATGAATGAATGAGTAAATGAGCAAATAGGTAACTATACATTGGGCTACTACATATACATTTTTTAAAAAAGAAAGCAGAATGTTTAAATAGAATAGCTTGAACTTAAAAGCTAGACATGATTTAAGTTCAGGAAATTGAAAAAAATATTTGCTTGCCCAGCTAACAGCTAGAGTTGATATGCCAAAGGATCTGTCAGATCACACTGACAACATGTCTACAGTGAATGAATGGACAGACGACAGACGTTATCAGGGACCTTTACTCCAGAGATAATGAGAATGAAAACCACAAGGCAAAAGTTTTCCATGTGTGACACACTTTTTTTTTTATAACTTTTTGTTTTTCAAAAAAAAAAAAAAAAAAAAAAACTCAGCTAAAAGCCATCTTCCTATTATTCTGAAGTAAATCATTTTACTAGAGGCCATTTTTATTTTTTGTTGATTCCCAAAACTGATGTTGAGCAATTCCTTCCCCCCACCCCCACCCCAGTCCTACTTTTAGAATCTGTTTGGCAAGCCATTAGAGCTAACAGCAGTCGGTGTTCTGAGCAGCAGCTGATGATCAGCACAGCTGGCCACTGCTGGAATGGCAAAGCCACAAGAGACACAAAGGAGCTGAGACCCACAATCTTACATGGAGGTTAAAATAAGTAAATTCTGTTTTATTGGCTACTAAATACCCTAGCAAGTTTTTGACAAAAGCACAGAGAGAAAATGGAAACAAACACCTATCTGGGAATGTTTCCTTGCTGCACTGACCTTGACGACAGCAATCAAGCCTTGCCTAACACTAAAGGGGCACTAGGTCACCTCCTCAAATGGTGTGATAAGCGAAGCCACAGTTCCCAAGGGAGATAAACATAAGCAAACACATCCCGTGCCTGGCAGAGGACTCTGCCCCAGTCCACGTGCCTGCTGGAGCTGCCAGGTCCCTTTCCCTCCCAGGCAAAGAAAGCCAGTTGTGACAATCCACCTCTCTGACTCCTCCGGCCCACAACGATCTCACTAAATACTTCAGCCCCTCTGCTTTTCTTTATCCGGCCACTATGAGCAAGATCAGAACACGTGCTGGTATTCTTCCTGGGAGGATTTATACAAATGCATGTATTGGCTTCTGTGACATAATCAAGAAAGCGTCCTCCTCATTTTTAGACCTTTCTAGAAAATCCTTCCCTACCTACATTCAGAGGGATGCAGCCAGCCTGGTAGCTAAATGAATACTACATGCAAAATAACTGAAAGGAAAACACCTTTTTATATGCCTTGTTGGAGGTGTGTAGTTGTGAATCATAGAAAACCCTAGAAGAGTAGAAGAGTAAGGGAGGTGGTGCAGAGATGTTGGCAGGCTGGGAAACTTGGCCATTGGGTGGCCAGAGTGGGGGAGGGGGTGTCTCCTAGAAGTTCTAAACCTTTCACCATGGTAGATCTGAATAAGGATACAAACGAGTCTTCCACTATGTTGCTAGTCTTCTGTGTGCCCAAAGCCCTCCCCTTCCTTCTCTTCTCTCTCTCTCTCTCTCTCTCTCTCTCTCTCTCTCTCTCTCTCTCTCTCTCTCTCTCCTGTCTCTCAGAATCCTTTCACACAAGACACTAGAAATATACAGGGGATGTGATTAATAGTCCCTAGGGCACCAATTTTTCTCAAAAAAGGGAAGCACTTTGGTGTGATGAAATCCAGGTATTAAACAATAGTGAAGCTACAGCAGACAACTAAAGACCCTGCTGTTTTTTAGAAGAACTGGACAAGTCAAAACAAAAGGGGTACTCCCCCCATTCCCACCCTCCTTTCACCCCACCCCCACCCCATCAGCAAAATAGCTTTTGTTTTCCCAGAGTCCTAAGAGGCATGAACAGGAAGCAAGAAGGCATGGTGAAGCATCTCTCGGCCACGCCGAGCTCAGGTGATGACGGTGGGTCCTCTCCGGCCGGTTCTCTCGTGAATCTGGGATATTTTCAGTGCGATGGCTATGAGAGGGCTCAGCACTGCCTGGAAAAGAAAGAAGGATGATAATCAACTCGAAATGAGCTAGCTACTGTACAGGCTTTGGATGGATCTCTACCTTAGAGGTGTGGAGTCAAAGTGCATTTTGCAGCTTGTACGTGTGATTAGAATGGGCGGGACACAGAAGCAGGACAGAAAACTGTTCTATGAGGTCTTACTCAAGCCCACAGAAATTAACTCATGAGAGGGACGTGCATAAGCCTACTACTAAGCAAGACTGTGCATTCAGGAAGTCTGGAAACCTCCATTCTTCCTCTGATACACTAATCCTTTCCAAGTTACAGCCCCACCAAACCCTTGGCCACATTCAGTGTGAGGATAAAGCTTATCCTTTGTTGCCCTGCCATCCTGAGAACATTCTGGGAAGATGGTGCCATGCTAATGCTGTAAAATGGCTGAATCTATACTGTCCTATACCACCCTGGCTACTGAGTTTCTTCAGTATTCCTGGAGGGGTAGGGTGGCTTGGAGAGCTTTGGAACACAGTTCGGCAAAGGACCAAGCATCACTCCCTGACCTTCTATTGCTTATCTGGTTTCTGAAGAGCAGAGTGCCTACCTCAGACACACCCATAAGACAGAAGGCAGTGGGCAAGCTGCCCTGCCTGCCCTCTTCAATCCTGCTACTCCCACAAACAAGAAACTCTGTTCACACTGACCTTTAGCACTATGCCTGCAGAATGACCTCCCCTGAGGACATTCTCATGTATATTTTTGCTAAATGTATGTGTACCATGCACTCCTGTTTATCAAACCATATTCTGTTTCAGTGTGGATTGCTCGTGTAAACTTGCACGTAAGTATAAAGTGAGTCCATTTAAAGACAAAATTCAAAACAAAGGCATTGATAGAGAAGAGGTGGGCAGTATTGGAGTAAAGAAAAAGTAAAGAGTTCATACTTCTGGAAAAGGAAGCCTGAGCTAAGAGAGGGGCATTAGAGACTGACGGGTGTTCAGGTTTTAGGGTACAGATAGCTCAAGCAGTCTCAATGTACTGAATACTAAGAGAATACTAAGAGATCGAAAGCCAGTCTGATATGAGTGGGGTCTAAATGATAGGGTGGGGCTCACTGATTTAATACACTATGAAATGGGGGCCATTACCATCCTTGGAGCCAAAAGTTATCATAATCAGAGCAGTGGACATATTAATCTGGGGGCATGTATTTCATATAATTAAACTGTACAACCTCTATAATGAACAACCACAAGTAAGTTCACTTCATTCAAATAACTGATATGAAGTTATTTCAATATAATTACCAAAATAAAGAGTAAGATGTGAGTATACAAATGAGAGGTGTACTATAAAAAATGAAATTCAGTGACTTGGAGACAATAGAGAATGATGATTTGTTGAATTAGATGAGCATGAGATGTTGTGAAATATTGATGAGAAGTCAAAAAGAAAACTGTAAAAGGACTCTTCAGCTGGCTTGTTTCACAATGGCATTTAGGTCCCAGTTGGGAGATATTTTTGTGCACTGTGTATTCATATACTGGTTTCTGTTCCCAGAGATCGGGAGTTGCAGACTTTGATACTATTCAGTATTTCGTAAAAACATTGTTTTCCATCACCTCCTGACTGGTTGAAGAAATTGCTAATTAGCCTACAGCTGGGCAGGGAGGATATGGTGGAACTTCCGTGCCCTGAGAGTAAGGGAGGGTCTCAGGCGGGCTGACTGAATGAAGATGAAAGTGCCAGATCAAGACTAAGATGGCAGGTAATTGGTCATGTGGCTGGGAAGGAGACCAGGCAAACATACTTGGCTTAGAATAGCTCAGAACCTGCCCAGCTTACAGCCCAAAGCTTTTAACAAATATAATGGGTTTCTTTTTTAAATTATTTATTGTTTTTATTTTATTAGATATTTGCTTTATTTACATTTCAAATTGTATCCCTTTTCCTCATTACCACTCTGAAAAGCCCCTATCTCATCCCCCTCCCCCTGCTGACCACCACCCCCCTTCCTGACCTGGCATTCCCCTACATTGGGGCATTGAGCCTTCACAGGACCAATGGTCTCTCCTGTCACTGATATCTGAAAAAGCCATCCTCTGCTACATATGAAGCTGGAGCCATGGGCCCCTCCATGTGTACTCTCTGGTTGGTGGTTTAGTCCCTGGAAGCTCTGGGGGTACTGGCTAGTACATATTATTGTTCGTCCTATGGGGCTACAAACCTCTTCAGCTCTTTGGGTCCTTTCTCTAGCTCCTCCATTGGGGACCCTATGCTCAGTTTGTTGGTTGGCTGTAAGTCATGGATATTTTGACCCACCTTCTAAGAAGGATCAAAGTATCCACACTTTGGTCTTCCTTTGTCTTGAGCTTCACGTGGTCTGTGAGTTGTATCTTGGGTATTCCAAGTTTTTGAACTAATATCCACTTATCAGTGAGTGCATACCATGTGTGTTCTTTTGTGATTGGGTTACCTCACTCAGGATATTTTCTAGTTCCATCCACTTGCCTAAGAATTTCATGAATTCATTGTTTTTAATAGCTGAGTAGCACTCCATTGTGTTTCTGTGTCATTATTTCACAGCAAGGGTGGGAGTAGAAAAAGTATAAATCACACATGTGCTGTGAAAGACAAGTAAGCAGGACATGTAAGTATCATGGTATGTATGCACTTAGTGACTTCTCTGAAGTCTTTTGGTACTAAAGAGCAAAATTTGTCTTATAATGTAATGTCTAATGTAAAGATTACATTAGACAGTGAGGCCATCAGTGACAATCAGGCCAGTTCACAGAAGCAGATCATGGCGACATCTTTATGTTAACTGGGCAGCCCTCACTCAAAGTGCTGGGAATCATGTTTCCAGTTTCTTTTCTTTCTTTTCTATTCATTTGGGGATATATGCATAAATAATGAAATATCTTGGGGTGGAACCCACATTGAAAGACAAAATCTATTTTTGCTTCTCACACATGCTTTTTAAAAATAACCCAAGGTAATTTTATACAATATTCGCAATACATCTTCATTTTCACTGGGACCGTATCACATGAGTCACTGTGTAGAATTTTCCACCTGCAGCACATTGGACTCAAACAGTTTCAAAACTGGGAACATTGTAGGCCCTGGGATTTGGGGGGGTCAGTGTGCTACACCTATACCACACTCACTGTTCGTGTGGCTAGAGCACTCTTCATGAAGTTTCTCTTCCTTTCCAACCTGTTGGCATCAGACTCTGGCCTATTGCACACAGAGGCAGCTCCTCACCCACAGCCTCCTCCTCCTCCTGGGTTTTCCTCTAGCATGGTTTCCTAGCATCCATGGTTCATAGGTGACAGTCAGCCCCTCCCAACCTTGTTTCCCCAAGCTTCTTTCTGGACGTGATCTTCTCATGTACAAGTGTCACATGGCTTCTCAGATGGTGGTTAGCCATTCTCACTCCAGGTGGCTGCCAGACTCCTGATGTGCCGATGACCCTTAGCCTCTCCCCTACTTCATGTCATATATCTGCCCTTATTCTAATGTACCTAAAACCAACGCCTATAGATAAATCAGAATTCAGAGCTCAACACGGAGAGTGAACATCAAATAACAAAACAGACCCTCATAAAAATTTTTCTGAGGGGAAAATCCTCCTCAGATTAAAGTAGAGGGCATACTCCCAAGGAGATTCACCAAAGCAAAACCAAGCCACCCACAAAAGCCACAAGGGCAGGCACCATCTGCCTCCTTCTCTACCCTCCTCCCCACTTTTGTCATTGATCTGGGTCTTTAGCCGAGAGATGGCATTTACATTACAAACCTAACAAAAATATGGGAATCATAAAGACGGCTGTCCTATTTATTCAAATGTGAATTCCATTTAGCCCCACGTGTGGTGACCCCTAGAACTTGTGGGGTGGGTAGGAAGTGAATAGACTGACCAGCTCTGTGGGTTCAGCTGGTGGCTGGAGGACATGGGGCATCTGACTTTTCAATGCCCTGCTGTGTAGATCCAAACTAGCCTGCACAAGTTCCCATCCTGAGCCTCATGGGAGTGGTCCTCTGCTCATAACTCCCCCCTCCTTCTCTGTCTGCATTCACCTCATTTTCCATTACACGAAGCGCACTGAAAAAGGGATGGGGAAATGCCAGCTGGTTTAGACCCCTGCGTGCCCTCCCAAAGTCTCCCACTGTGTCCTTGTACATCTATTCACTGGGTATTTCCACAGCACACTTCAATTTTTTTTTCTTTGTGCAGAACATACTTGTGAGTTTCATGGGAGATGACACCCTACCTCTCACATGATGTTTTAGAAGAAACAGATCTAAAAGACTAAAGCCAGAAGTTTAAAAGAGGAAAAAAGACTGCAATCTGTAGAGTCAGTGTCTTTTTCTTTCTCTCGTCTGCAGAAGCTGTGATACAGGTCACTGTCATTTACAGCAGTCTGAGTTCCTGTGGTTGCAACACTGGCATGCTTCTGCTTGGTGCTCTGCTTATAAATGAAGCCAAAGCATCCATGGATCGGCTGAGATTGTCCATCAGCCTGCTACCCAAGGAGCAGCCAAGAATCACCCAAGGATCCTGTTGTGGGTTCTGGCCAAAGACATAGAGTGTTGGTGTTCCTATGAATCCTGGGGTGTGTGGCTCCAACAAGCTTCCCAAGTGACCCTGATACATGCACAGGTCTGAGACCCTCTTTGGAAGCATTATGTTCTTTATCCTAGAACATGCAGAAATGGATCTGATCCAAACTTCCGCGGGTCACCTAGCTCTACCCTTCATGAGCTGTGTGGTCTGGGTAAGTGATTTACACCTCATTAGGTATCATTTTTTTATTATGTGAAATAGCGGCACAGAGGAGTGAGGCTCAGCAAGCTAGGGGGGTAGGGAACAGGGCTGCCCCAGGCACACAGGTAGATATAGAAGTGGTTGCTATCATTAAAGACCCAGAATGGAGTTGGAACATGCAGGCTGGTAGTCAATCCGTGGCTTGGTATACTCCTTGGTCTTTTATTATAAACACAACACACGCTGTCCCACATGTCAAATGAATGCCTCTAGAGTGCATTCTAATTCAAAACAGCAACTGTCTATTGTTGTGTCTTACTGCCCTTTTGGCTCTGGTGAGTTGTCAGCCTGCCATTTGGATTTCTGACCCCCGGGGATTGCCAAGAGGACCATGCCCTGCATTTACCATAGCTCCCTGAGAAGTTGGCCTTTGTGATGATATGATGGGTGTGTCAGTAGTGTGGAGTGCACACACACACTATGCTATTCCGGAATGGAACTTCACAGTAAGCATATACTTGAAAGTTTTTGGCCAGAAACACCCTCCTTGGATAGGATTTATGGCTATAAAACCCAAGCCGTGGTTAGACATTGTTTAAGCTTGCCCCTGAGGAGTCATGTGTTAAAAGATCATCCTTGGTTAAACTTTGGGAGACAGTGGGCCTTTAAAGGATAGAGCCTAGTGTTAGCTCCTTAAGCCAGAGGGTGGTATGCCTTCAAAGGAACTATGGGAATGCAGCTTCTCTGGCTTCCAGAGTAGAGATAGGATCCCTTCATTTGACACCTGAACTTGCTATGACACTATCTTCTGTTAGGCCTTCACCAGAGGCAGAACAAATCAGTCTTCCAGATCTTCGGCTTTTAGATTCCCAAACTGAGCCCTATGGACCTCATTTTCATGAGCAGCATGCTAAGATTTGGGAGTTGGTAATTTCCACAGCATTCAGCTCATCTTGACTGATGACGAAAGGGCAGGGCTAAATATCTCCCAATGATGAATGTGTTAAAAGTCTTGGTCTTCCAAAACAACAGTATATGGAATGGATAAAGATTTTTATCAACTCCACATCTGACAGAGGGATCATTTTCTATCTATCTATCTATCTATCTATCTATCTATCTATCTATCTATCTATCTATCTATCTCTATATCTATCTACCTCTCTATCTATCTATCTCTATCTATCTATCTATCTATCTACCTCTCTATCTATCTCTCTATCTCTCTAACTATCTACAGAGAGATAGATAGATAGAGAGATAGAGAGATAGATAGAGAGGTAGATAGATAGATAGATATAGAGATAGATATAGAGATAGATATAGAGATAGATATAGAGATAGATAAATAGATAGGCATATCAAGAAAGTAGACATCAACAAACAAAGAATTCCAATTAAAAATGGGGGACAGATCTAAACAGAGAATTGTCAACCAAAGACTCTCAAATGGCCAAGAAGCTCTTGAAGAAATGTTCAACATCCTTAGCCGTCAGGGAAATGCAAATCCAAATGGCTCTGAGATTCTATCTCACACAAGTCAGAATGGCAAGACCTTAGTGGTTGTGTTAAGACGCCTGGCATATACCTAAAGCATAAATACAAGGATTTCAGCTCCAGCCATTTAGGCAACTCACCACCAGTTTTCCCATCAGACACTGACATCATAGAGCTGGGTACGATGGGAAAACTATACCAGAGCCCTGTTCAAATACCTGGCTCATGGGATCCATGGACTCATAGAATATATCGCTGTAATGTGTTACTAAGTTGTGAGGACGTTTGTTAAGTGACATCAGCTGATAATGACAGCCAAGGTCACAGTACTTTGGTAGGTAAGGAAAGAGTTAAGGGCTGGCTGAACGATACAGGAGACTCTACAGTAAGTGCATTGACTGTATCAGTGGGGCCTGGCTTTATTTCCACCTCTAGCACAAACTAGACAGGGTATTTAATCTCTTGTGCCTTACTTTTCAAATTGGAATCTAATAATAGCTCTCACTGCATAGAGTCAGGAGCGTGAGACAAGATGACACACGACAGTGCCTGTCACATAGTAAACATTCAATTAATGGTAGATATTCACACATTAATAATATTATTATCAAATGCTCCCGGGCGGTTTTAAATCATGATCCTTTTACAAGCATCAAGTAGTTCTCAGATACAGGATGTCTGGCTGCTTCTTGTCTCTATGGACCAGGCATTAATATTCAGATCTGAAAGCCATACCCTGTCTGCCTTTAAGCTGACACCCATGCACAATTCAGAGCTGTTCTCTCAGATTCGTGCTAATGAGCATGGATGAAGGGATCTTTTTCTCAACTCATCACACGGCAGGGGGCCTCTTGGTCAACACATTCCACAGCTGACAACAGCATTCAAAAGCAAGCTGGCACAGTGGTTACCAGGCAGGCAGACATACACAGCCTGTTTCTCAGCAACACCCTACCCTCTAGTTGGGGCTCTGTCGATGAGGAGGCCAGGAGCTCTCGCCCAAGTTCATCTGCACATGCAGTATCTTCTCCCTATTGCCTAAGCAGATCTGGTCACCAGAAATTATCTCCAAGCTGGGCTTAACTCACAAGCAATACAAATTGAAATATTGGCTTTGATTTTGGATTCTGAGGTTTCGATTCATCGTGAACACTTTTTGGTAGTGGACACCGAGTACCCATTATGAACCCAACGCCATTCTGAATCCATGTGTCAAACTGATCATAAAAAAAGGTTTCTTTTTCTTGGGTTCTTGACCCTGCCTCTCGCCACCTGGTTTTCTCTGGTGTTGGTTGGTCTTGCTGTCTCTGACCGGGACTTGTCCCTCCTGTTGGCCTGTGACTCTGTGATCTAAAGTGTATCAGCACTTCTGGAGAGATCAGCTCTCTCCTGGGCAGGATATGGGTGCAAGGGCTGTGGGACATCTTTAGCTCCAGGGCACAGATGGAGACCAGAAGGATCCTGTCCCAGCTGCTCAGCTGTTCCTGTGCCTTGTGCACTCCTGGGGATCCTGCTTTGAACAGTTTTTGGAGCAAAAGTGTTGATCTCACCTCTGGGCTTAGAAGTGAGAGCACTCCTGGGAGACCAGCTCTCTCCTGGCAGGATTTGTATGCAGAGGGCTGTGAGACAGCCTTAGCTCCAGGTGCAGATTAAGACTGACTCAATCATATCTATAAATAACCCCACTAATATTCATTGGTTTACCACACTGGACTTTGGTGATTTCCATATTTTGCTTTGTTGCCAGTTAGTATCTGTAAACAGTTGTTCAGGTCTATGGTTTCTTCCATATGTAGAATTTAGGAGAAAAATAAAGTGCATAGAAGTAAATAAATGGGACAGGGAATAAGATAATAGGGTAATCATGCAAGCAAATGTTATTTAAGCACACTATGTACATGTATGAAAATGTCACAATGAAACCCATTACTTTGTATAACGAAAATATGCTCCAATAAAAATAAATGAAACAAGAAAAAAATGGACTTTGAAGGACAGTATTATGTTGCTTTCTAGATGAGGAAACTGAGGTCCAGAGGCATTGTGTTGACATGCGGGAAGTTACAGGGCTTGTTAGTGCTTTGATCTGAGCCTCTGAGTTGGGTGGCTGCTAGCATAGGTGCCCCTCATCGCTACTTAGGGAACTTTTCTTTTTCTGAACTCTTTGTTGTAGTTTTGGGTTTTTTTTAGGGGGGGGGATGTGCAGTGACCTTTACTGATGGTATTCAAGAGAGTAAGACTCCCTAAGGCCCTCTCTTATTCTGGGGGTCTGGGTTGAAAACTGTGCTCAGTATCCCGGCTAAGCAATCGAAGGCCTCTCTCTTGTTCTTATGTCTTCTGTCCTTGCTGGAGTGGGAGGTCTGGTGAGTCTTATGCCTTGGAGGCCATGGAGGCCAGGAGGTCTACCACCCTTTTGCTATAGCTGTATCCAGTGTCATACTAGGAATGCTATTTACAAAGTTGTCACTGAGAATAGCTTTGATGCCAGCCCCAGTGTCAAAGGTGGAAGAGTCACAGGAGACATCCTTCATCATAGCCTAGAATGCCCTGTAGTGGGTCCTCAGATGCCGTTTCACCACTCTCCTGATGTCATAATGTTTAACAGCCTTCTCCAGGCGGCATGTCAGATTCATGATGGATACATTGGGGGTAGGAATATGGAAGGCCATGCCAGTGACCTTCCTGTTCAGCTCTAGGGTGACCTTGCCCACAGCCTTGGCAGCACAAGTAGATGCAGGGATCGTGATCTGGGCAGCCCCATGGCCATCATGCCATGGATTTCCACAGGGGCTATCCATAGTCTTCTGGGTGGCCGTGATGACATGGACTGTGGTCATGAATCTCTCCACAATGCCAAAGTTGTCAAGGATGATCTTGGCAGGGGTGAGGGGGCTACTAGACAGTTGGTGATGCAGGAAGTATTGCTGACAATCTTGATTGAATTGTCATATTTCCCATGGTATACACCCACCACAAATATGTGACATCAGCAGGAGCAGAGATGGTGACTCTTTGGACCCCCATGCTTCAAGTGTGCTTGGCCTTCTCCAGAGTGATGAAAATACCAGTAGGCTCCATTATATACCCAGCACCAGCATCACCACGTTTGATGTTAGCTGGATCTTGCTCCTGGAAGATGGTGACGGCCTTCCCATTGATGACAACTTCCCATTTTCAACCTTGACTGTGCTGTTGAACTTGCCATGGCTAGAGTCCTACTGGAACATGCAGACCATGGAGTTGAGGTCAGCGGAGGGGTTATTGATGGCAATGATGTCCATTTTGTCAGATGTGTAAACAGCTCTGGTAACCATTGGCCCAATATGGCCAAATCCCCTGCATCTAGCCTTTGCCCTTAGGTCTCTGGGAAGAGCACGATACCGCACAGGACCATAGGAAGATGCAGCTGTCTCTGGACCAGAGAGGAGCCTTGTTTAAAAAAAAGAGTTATCTGAATGCCTGTACTGTAAAAGGGTTCTATTTCAGGTATGGCATTTGACATCAGTTTTTAATACACATTTAATAACTGTGAATGGCTGTAACTCCACTTCCAGGGAAATCCAATGTTCCGTTACAGCTTCTGAGGGCACTGTATACACGTGTGTGGACATACATGGAAACAAAATACCCATACATGCAAAATAAAAGTTAAAATAAATTGTAAACTGTTATAACCACACAGATGCTTATTAAAGCTAATCGACTTGAGTTATAAGTAAACTTGGTGTTTGTGATTCTGAGAATAACTGGAGTTGTACGCTTGTACCCGAGATGCTCCAGTGGCACAGTTCTGTGAGATTAAAGGGTTCCTTTCAGAAGAATGTTGATTGTAAATGAGTGTTGCGTTTTATCAAATGCGTCCTGTGCTTACTTCACCTCGCTTTCTAACTTAATGGCCTTTGTGATAGTGACAGCCCTTTCATTCTCTACCCATGGTTAATTTTTATATGTGTCTCTGTGTCATGAAAAAAATGTATGTTTATATTTCTTGGTGAGGTATCTATAGACACCCATTAAGTTGGGTGTGTTTAACTAATCTGTATTTGGCCCTAATAAGATGTTTGTTTGCTCTAATAATTACTGAAGCAGGGTTAGGAATATTTTAGAATCAGTAAGGATTTCTTTAGTTTCTTCCTTACAGCTTTTCCAGTCTTTGAGTTTAGAGATTTACATTTATATTTCCTGGGAGAGCCTGGTGAGTCCCTCTTTATCTTTAGCAATGAGATTGACCTTAAAGTCTGCCTTATCTGAAATGACTGGTGCTTAGTTATTAGTTATATGAGTGTACACACACACACACACACACACACACACACACACACACACAACTCTCCCCTGCAAGCCTCAATATTTACTTCTCAGTTTGAAAACAGTCAAATTCGGACTTGGTTTATTTATTTATTTTTTTTTTTATTTTTTTGGTGGGGGACCTGGCTTTTATACTTCATTCTTTAAAGATCTCTTCTGTAGAAAATGTAAAGAGCCCTCATAAAATGTGTATTGTCTTACATGGGCATAACCATGTTAAGGACCTTAATGCCTCAGACCACAGACGTGAGAAAGCTTTCCCCCGTGAGACTCAGAGGGATGGAAGAGCCTTCATCTGGTCCAAGTGTGAATGTTGGTGGTGTGCACAGAAACTGTGAACCAGTTCTTCTCCTCAGGGAGGACTGCAGCCCGAGACTACGCCCTACAGAGACCTCCTACCCAGGTTAGCTAAGCCTGCCTCTTTGATCATCTGTGTACCATAAGCCCACCCCCTTGTTCATCTGTCTACAATAGATCTGCCTTCTTGATTCAGATGTATAAAATAAAACGCCGGGGTTTCAGGTCGCTACTGCTGTTGGTGCCTTCCATTGTGGTGAGCACAGACCAGCCAATCCCAGCTTTTCTGTCTGTCTGTCCTATCTTCCAGTCAGGTTTCTAGGACCACACCATGCAGGACACTGCGCTCTTGGCTTTTACTCCTTGTTTCTCTTAATTCCAAAATCTGCCTGCGATAATGTCCCTCTGCCCAACACTATCCTGGGGGTACTCCTTAGTGTGTGGGTCACTGATGCACCACTTCTCTGTGTCAGTGGCTAGAAGACTCCATGGGTGTTTCTTTTACAAGAAGACTTTCGCTACATTTGGGGATTCTAGATTATAAATGGTTCTATTTAAGTCCTTTGATTTTCAGTGTTTCTGCAGAAAAATTAGTTGTCAATCAGACAGTTACTTGTTTGTCTTTCATTGTCTGCGATTGCAGTCTGGTTTATCTAGACATGAACTGGTTACTGATTATACCTCCTGTTTTGCTATCCAGTTCCAATGAACAGATAGCCTTTCTGGGTTTTGCCTGCAACCCAGTGTTTCCTCCACTCCTTTTGGGACCAATTAATCATATTACAGCTATTCAAGTAACTTTCACGTCTCACACCCTCCCTTCTGCCCCCACCCCCACTCCCCACATTAAGGCTGCAGCTGTGCTGTGTTTAGTTTCTTCAGACATATTTTAGGTTCATTAACAATCTCTTCTGTTGTGGATGAAACTATTATGTTTTAATTTCAACTATTATTTTTAGTTTTTTAATATTAAAATCTTTCATTTTTATTCTAAGGATCTGTTCTAAAGATTGTAATTTAGGGCTATGAGTGTTTTGTCAGTGTTTTTATGTGTGTGTGCCACATGTGCTCCTGGTGCCTGAGGAGCCCCAAAGAGGTTGCTAGATCCCTTGGAACTGGAATTACAGACACTCGTGAGCCACTTTGTGTTTGCAAAGAACTGAATCTAGGTCCTCTGTACCTTAGGCAAACCCACGCTTGGCCGCTGTACTTTTCTCTCTTGAATCACCATGTGAGGGAAGCCACAACACAAACTTAGTTCAGAAACAATGGTAACTCAATCTCTGGGCACAACAACTAAAACCCAATCTTGTAAACCGTCTTAAAATCTGATCCCTCAGGTGGTGAATCCTTGCAGATCAGCTATGATACCAGGAAACTAGCAACTACATCCTACCCCTCTGACGTCCTCATTCCAAAAGAGATCTAACTCTCACCTGCTCCCTCACTACTTCCATCCAACCAGGAAGTCCTGCCTACTTGCCCAGTGATTGGCTCCTTTATTCATTAGGGAATTGGCTCACAAGAACAGCACCAGGCACATCCATGACAGATTCTCAGCTACTAGGGTAGTCTGACAGGTTATATATACATGGAGCCTAGAAACTTGTAGAGGAGGAGGAACAGAGATCCCTTCCCCACTGCACTGTTCCAATGGTGTAAACTCAGCATGGATTACTCTGAATTGACTGTGACTCAGGCATAGAACTGTCATCTACAACTGTCCCCATGCACTCCAGTCCTTCCCCAAGTACACTAAAACCAAAATAAATAAATAAAATAAAATAAAAAAAGGCCCCGTGAGACAGTCTTTGAGTCTTTTCTCAGGGACAAATACTATTTCTATTGTAAATGAGAAAAAAACTCTACTTTCCTGTCAAACATTCTATTTCTGTAGGTGGATAACTAAAAAGTTATAGGGTGATGTAAATGCTCTTTGTAAATCAAAACATCATGATATCAAGGCTTTAAACATCTGGGGATGGTAGCATTAGGATATAGGTATTCAGTACAGATGGACCATCGAATATAAAGAAGGATGGGTAAAAATAAGGAGTGATTAGACTGCAAAGTGATGCTTAGATGCCACTAGATAGGTCAATTATTTCCTCTGGGATATTCGTACTTTAACTTATCATTGACACTTGAATTAGAAGACAAAGACAATCAAAACAGAGAACCATTTGTTTTATTTTACTAAATATTTATAAACAAAAGGAAGAAAGACACAAACTACTATGAGAGAGATGAGCTTAACAGAGATGCCCAAGCCCAGGCCTGTGCTATCAGGTTTCCACTGAGTAGAACCCTGAGAGAACCAGGTCTTTTCTCCTCCCTGAGGAACTGCAGAGGCCTAGGCAAAGACCTTCATTGCCTCCATGTTGGAAGCCCAGCACCACCATATCCTTTTAAACTAACCCTTGATGAGGCCACCATGGACTGGTAACACTGTTGGTCTGGGGGAGAGTTAACAGGCTCTCTGTACAGCTGTTTTCCCAAAGCCTGTTTTACACAGCTGGTATGCCTGTCTGAGTGCCTAGAGGGTGCTGTTTTTCTAAGAGGGCTAGTCTGCTGGAAGAGATATGGAGACAAAAGGGGTCAGAATTAGGCTTCACTTCCTGCTAGTCTGGAATTGTAGCACTAGAGGATACGATCTAGGAAGGTGGGTTGGTTTTCAGTAATTCTATGTGAGACTAGAAGAGACTGTGGGTACTGCAGGACATTTTTCAGAGGTGGAGGAGCATCTCTGTGTAATTTTTGTACATGCAGTACAGCGCCATACCCAAAGGATGGGAAGGAACCCCACAGCCAAGGAGTCATCCCTGCAGTGCAAAGCCAGCAGTGGGGTTCATGGAGGGCCACTATGCATTTTATGTATACTTAGTCACAGGAGCACGGTTCTTCCCATACTCTGTTCCTTTAAAACTGAGCTGTCATACAAACCCTAAGTGTTTTAAATAATTGCCCTTCCCCTAGTAATGCGAGTTGTGCTAGACTGTCTACCAACAAATTTAGCAAGACTTCCGTTGTCTTGGAAAAACATCAAATTAGAAGTTTCTTTGCTTAATCCAGGGCTTATTTTGAATCTCACAGCTTAGCTGAGATAGCAGGCAAAGAAAACAGGCTCACTTGTGGATTGACACTGAGGTAAGGTTTCTATGGAGACGCAACGTGAGACTGGTCTTCTTTCCCTTTCTGTGAATTGACCTGAAAAGTAGGAATAAATCTTCTAAGGACCTCAGAAATAATTTTTTCCTTGAGTTGTTTTCTGTGCTCTTGGTAATTTTCCAGCTGTAGGAAGGAACAGTGGAGGCTAAGGAACCCTCAGAAGTACACGAGAGCTGGGTTGGCATTTGAGGATTTATCTGGAAGGAAAGCCAATCCTGCTAAGCAGAGGCAGAAATAAGGATCTCAAAGGTCATCCACTGAAGGCTTCTCTGAACTTTTAAGTACACGTGAGTCACCTGCAAGCTTATGACAGTGCAGATCTGTTGAGCAGATCTGAGAGGAGGCCCGAGTATGCGATTCTAAGCAGTGCCTGTTGCTGCAGATCAAGAATCCTTTGGGTACTGACATTTCCAGATAGTTTGATAAACAATAAATACACTTGTTTTGCAATTCCTTATCACTTTTACTTGTTAAAAGTGAATTTTCAATAACTGGAAGTCCTGATCCCTGTCGATATGAGCTAGACCATGTTAGCACATATGGAAGTGAACATCTCGAGTCACCGATACAAACACCCAGAGACCGAAGGACAGCAGGACGCTGCAGGATTTCAGGACTACGTCATCAGAGTGTCTCAGCATTTTGGGAACACCACACTGGCCATCCTGTCACTCCCAAAGCAAAGAGCAGAAAGCAAGGCCAAACTCGTGGCTGGTGGGGACACTGAGTCTGGAAGTGAGTCTGTGAGTTGCCATTTAAGACATCTGTCCCTCACAATCCTCTAAGGGAACTTTATTCACACTCATGCAACTTGGGCAGCTGCTGAAGCACGCATTCATGTTCTAACAGTTTGACACAGCTAGCAACTAGACTTTCCTTTCTCCATTCCATTTAACCCTTTCTTTCTGGCATAGGTAAAATATTTTTCCTCTAAAAATCATGTTGAAGGAACTGCTTAAGTAGAAGGAGAGGAAGAAAGGGAAAAGAGGGATGAGGAGGAGAAAGAAGGAGGAGGAGGAGGAAAGGAAGAGGAAGAAGAAACTTTCCAATAGGAAACACAAAATACCTGAAAAAAATTAGACTTCAAAAAACAAACGTATTTTAAAACATTTCCATCTTTGGTTGCAATCAAAAGCTCTTAGTTTAATCTCATTATGCTAATTTTTAAGATTTTTATAAAATCTTGAAATTTATCCAGATTCACAAACATACATAAATACTAGTGCAAGTCTGCTTTTTAAAATATTTTCCTAATTTTTATTTTATGTGAATTAGTATTTGCCTAAACATAGGTCTATGTACCACACACATGCAGTACCCACAGAGACCAGAAGAGGGTTATTGGATCCCCTGGGACTAGAGTCACAGACAGCTGTGAATTGTCATGTAGATGCTGAGAATTGAACCCAGGTCACCTGGAATGGCAGCCAGTGCTCTTAACCATGGATCCATCTTCCCAGCCCCAGAATTTTACCTTTTATAAAATAAGATCTTTAGATAAAGACATTTGGATGCATGCATCCCTAATGTAACTGGGACCTGTGCAGCTGTCACGCTCAGAAGCTGTAAGGCAAAGGCTCACATGATGCAGTCCTTGGTCTGAACCTGACCTCCACTCAATTTGAGTATAGCCTATAAACTAAAAATGATTTTATGCTATTAACTGATTTTTTTAAATTTTCCTTAAATTTATTAAATCGTCACTGGGAAATCCAGCAGTTGGGAAATCACATAATTATCCTAGAGTTGAGTAAATGTGACAAAACAAGCCACATCTGGGCCAGCCAGGGGCTTGAGTTACAAGATACTCGTTCCTTTTAGTTATGGTAACAAAAGCAGTCATTACATTCTTGAGATCTGCCGAGCAGTGGTGACACACGCCTTTAATCCCAGCACTTGGGAGGCAGAGGCAGGCAGATTTCTGAGTTGGAGGCCAGCCTGGCCTAAAGAGTGAGTTCCAGGATAGCCAAGGCTACACAGAGAAACCCTGTCTCGAAAAACCAAAAAGAAAAAAATTCTTGATATTTAGATATCTCCTATAAATAATCAGATTTGCTAAAATGGGAGAGAGTCCAGGTGACATACTCCTAGGGTAAAAACAGTGCAAGCACTCAACAGGAAGTTCATGCAAAAAAAATTTTTTTTTAAGGCAGGGTCTCACTTTGTAGTACTGACTGGCCTGGACTTGCTATGTAGACCAGGCTGCCTCCTGAGTGCTGGAATAAGACGCAGACCACTATCTTATCCTGGCAGTTCAGGTGAATCTTTAAGTGACACGCTTGCACTGAATCATCACTATAGTCATGACTTGACCACGTCATCCTCTTTTTTAACTGAATGCCTGTCAATCCTAACCAGCAATAGCAGCCACTGCTTGGTAAAACTTCGCTACGAAATCTGGTTCACTGACCTCCAGCTGTCTGACAAATTCATTGTGCTCCTGCTCAGCCCAACCTCAAAACCACTGATCCCAAAGATGTAGTCAACACTCAAAGATAAGAGGTGGTCGATTTGCCGCAGACACACTGAACTGCTCCAGACAGTCTAGCAGTGGCTATAGCATTCCCTGCATTGACTTAGCTACCAGGTCTTGTAGAAAACGTTCTCGCTGGGGACCTGACCAACTGGAAAACCAGTGAAGAATACACTTCATCTCCTGGGAAGTGATGAAAGACATTGGAGGAGGGGGAAAGGTAGCAACGTCATCAGGCACCGAAGGTAACACAGAAGGGAAGCAGGGTGGCCCTGCTGTGGAAGATGAGTCCAGTGACATCCTCCCTTTACCCCCTTGGGACCCAGAGATCACAAGAGTCCTTCAGCTCCTGCTTCAACTCTCCGAGCCTCTTCCATGTTTCCTGAAAACCCTAAGCAGAGCCTATTAACTGATTCTTTTTTTAATTATCCAAAAACATCCTGACATGATAAAATTTGAAATTCAAGTTTTGGTACCCAGAAACATGACTCTCAGGATCTTGGCCTCACTGTTTTGCTTGGATATACCTGGGTTTGCTTTGGTAGTAGTCAAGAAGCTACACACAGACCATGTGAATAGTGTCCTGGGGTGAACTGTGCCTGCCTCCCCCAACATCCTACATTGAAGTTCTGACTGCTAGTGCCATCTTACTTGGAGACAGAAGTCATCAAGCAAAACCAAGGTCACTAATTCCATTTGACATGAGCTACTATTTGAATTTCAAATGTCTGCCAAAGCCTATTTGTTAAAATCTCAGTCAGTCTATGGCACTAATAGGAAGTAGAGTCTATAGTAAAAGGAAATTAGAACACCAAGCATGTGTCACTAAAGGGACTATTTCGACAGTAGCCTCTCCTGTTCTTTTGGCTTCCTGACCATCATGAGGGAAGCAATTATGGAATTCGGCCATATCTTCCATATTGATATGCTGCCTCTGCTTGAAGGCAGTAGAGTCAAATAACCATGGTTTAAAGTCACTGGAACCAGGAGTCAAAACCTTTTCTCCTTATAAGATGATTGTCTTGGGTATTTTGTCACAGTGATGGAAAGCTGATAACATGACTAATGTTTTTATACAAAAAACAGATTTGGACTGGAGATGAAACACATGGAGAAGAAATAATGCCAGAGGCAGAGAAGACAGCTATGTTCACACCAAGAATGAAGGGCTAAAACAGCCCATTTTCTCAGAGTCCCTAGATAAGTGGTTCTCAGCCTTTCTAAGGCTGCAACCCTTTAGTAGAGTTCCTTGTGTTGTGAGCACCCCCCCCCAGTCATAAAATTATTTGGTTGCTACCTCACTACTGTGATTTTGCTACTGTAATAAATCATAATGTAAATATCTAAGGGTTGAGTAACACTGCATTAAAAGGAATGAACCCTTTTGATACCTGGCTCTTGAGCGATCCAAAATTGTGAGATGGTGAGTTTCTCTTGTTCAATCCACCAGTCAGTCTATGGTGCTCTCTCACAACAGCTCTTGCAATCAAAAGCATCTGGCAAAGCCCTGTGAGTTACTCACCGACCTTTATGGAGTATTCTTGCTTGCCCCTGCTCTAGGAGACTGATTTTCCTATTCAGCTTTGTAAATTTAACAAGTCCAAGCCTGGTGGCCAGCAATAGAGACTTCAGAAAGTCTTCCTTCAATGAACCCAACCTCTATCTCCTACCCACTCTAGTGTTGATGTTCATGGGTTAGAATTGGCCTACAAATGGCACTGCTTCTTAAATAAATTGGATCACTGAGCAAACCCAACTCAGTACATGTTACTCCAAGCCAGGAAGACAGTGAATTTGCTTCACACACTCTATGGATGTGGGAGCCTAAAGGTTGGTAAAAGTGAGCTAGTAGAGACTCCTAAGTTCAGTTCAAAGCTTTCCCCATAGCACAGTATGAGAAGAATGCACAGGGGCTGGAGGCTTCTTGTAAGACCCAGGACATCAGCTCTGAGAGAAGCCTTCTTAGACAAACCCAGTAAAACGCTAATGACAGATTAATTCTATTTTTTAAAAAAGTTACTAATTATCCAGAGAATCTTTTATCCTCATGTGAACAGAATCTTGTCCATACTACTACTACTACTACTAATAATAATAAAAGAAGAAGAAAAATTAATGAAAACTGGCATTTAAGCAAATTCATGAGCCATGAATTGGGCAAGTTTTTTATATGAGTAATCTGATTTTCATATTATTAAAAATGATTTCTTTATTTTTATTTATGTGCATAAATATTTTGCCTATATGTATGTCTGTATGAAGGTTTCGGGTCCCCCAGAACTGGAGTTACAGACTGTTGTGCAGACAGCTGTGAGCTATATTTGTTGGTGCTGGGAATTGAATCCTGATCCTCTGGAAGACCAGCCAGTACTCTGACCACTGAGTAAACTCCCCAGTCCATATTATTGTAAAATATCCCCCAAATAAAAGGTATCTGAATGTTTTGTTCAACTGATAGAATAACAGATGTTCAGACAAGCTCAGCTAAGCAGTCTCATGGAACTGGGAAATGGAAAGAACCGGGATGAAAACCACACCTCTAACTCTGAAGCTTGACTTCTGATCCACAGACCTTCAATCTGACACTGACTGTATGTTTTTAAAAAAGTAGACTTTCGTTGAAAAGTCTCCCCAAATTTTTGCCACTGAAGAACTGACTGGTTTCCCCATGTTCTCTCTGTGTTCAGCTCATCTATTTATTCTAATACTTGGATATCTCGGTGCTTCTCTGATATGGAGAGACTGACCTTCCAGAGCTGCCTAAGTCTTACAGGTACAGGGCAGCTTACACTAGAGTGCCCTCTTGCTGACCAGTAACTACCTTCATTAATTTCATACTTAGGCCACTATTTTCCTGCCCTCATCTCCCAAAGCCAGATATGAGGCAGGTAGGGGCAGGCCCTGTGTTCCAGAACAGTTTCCTGGAATTATTTGAACTAACTAGTCCTAAACTTTCTTGCCTGGCCTAGTCCACATTTATCACAGAAAATGAATAGACGCTTTAGCTGAAGATTTCCCCTTGCCTCTTCTGACTCTTGGCTGTCCCTTGTACACTCCCTGTGATTTGTGGAGCATGTGTCCTCTCCTCTTCAGGACTGTGAGTAATAAATCACTGGGTTACTGGCAGTTGTTTCCTGATTTGCTGGCCCTTTCATAGCCAACAATAATAGAACTATCATGCTATACCTCTCCTGGGCATATACCCAGAGGATTCCCTGGCATGCAATAAGGACACATGCTCCACTATGTTCATAGCAGCCTTATTTATAATAGCCAGAAGCTGCAAAGAACCCAGATGTCCCTCAATGGAGGAATGGATATGTAGTATATTTACACAATGGAATACTACTCAGCAATTAAAAACAATGAATTCATGAAATTCTGAGGCAAATGGTTGGAACTGGAAAATATCATCCTAAGTGAGGTAAACCAATCACAAAAAAATACACATGGAATGCAATCACTGATAAGTGGATATTAATTAGCCCAGAAACTCTGAATTCTCAAGACACAGTTAGGATACCCAAGAAGAGGGAAAAAGAGGACCCTGTCTCTGAAAAGAATTGGTTCACCATTGTAGGGTAGTACCAGGACAAGGAAATGGGTAGGAGATGATTAGGAAATAGGTGAAGGGAAGAGGGCTTACGAGACCGATGGGGAAGGGGAAACCGGAAAGGGGAAAGCATTCGGAATGTAAACAAAGAATATAGAAAATAAAAAAAAAAATAGAACCATCATTTTGAGCCATTCTCGTGGTCTCATGTAACCTTAAATTTTTTCAAAACTCTACTTTTAATGACTTTCTTTTCTATGCTTTAACCTCCCTGCTAGCCCACCACCTTGGAAAAGAAGGGACCGGGGGAAGTGGACCTGTTTAGAAAGGTTCTTTGGAGCAACTTCCATCTGTGTTGTCTGGAGATCAGCAGTTCACTTTGCAGGTCAGCAGCGGCAGTTCGATCCACTCACAAACACTTCAGGGATACACCAGCAGTCCACTTCAGTAGAGTCAGGAGAGCAAACATGAATCAGCAGCAGTGGCACTGCCTACCAGAGACAGCCAGGCCTCAGCCTTGGCTCCAGACACCAGGAGGTACCCGGAGGGATACCCGAAGTACCCGGCTGTGCCTCTCTCAGTGAGTGAAGACCAGTGAAGACCAGAGACCCACAAGCATTGCACAGCTAGCTTTAAGCAACCAAGCTCAGTCCCTGTCGCTGTCCATTGAATTCTGTTTATACTCTCCAAACATCACGTGTCCTCTACAGGTCTTGCCCTGGCACAATGTGTCTGTCTCAGCTGACATCACTCTGCCAACCAGCCGAGTCCACAGAAGCAGCAAGAAACTGCCTCACACCACCAGATGATTTTTTGTTTGTTGGTTTGTTTGGTTTTGGTGCGTTTCCTCCCTATGGAGTCCCAACAAATGCAGCTCAACCGTGCAAGGTGAGGCGGACCAATACCATGTGTGTTGTTAGTAACAAATCCTTCATCACATGTCCTTTCACGTGCTTGTTTTAGCAGAACATCCTTTCACATGTGTCTGCCTCAGTGAAATGTTCCTTCACGAATCTACCTTAGACTTTCACCTGTGTCTACTTTAATGACACATTCTTTTAGAAAAACATCCTTTTACCCATGTCTGCTTCAGGAGAGCACTCCTTCACATGCTTGCCCCAACAAAACACCATCCAACACAACTGACTTTCCAAAGAACCCTTAGGGTTCCACTTCAGTTCCATCTAACTTCAGCTCCTAAGCCATGAAGCACGGAGCACTCAGGCTCCAGCCAACCAAACGGTGTCTCACATGACAATTTCTACCAACAGATGTGCTCAGCTATGAGCCTCTCCCATTCTAAACTCCAACCTCAACTTCATTCCTCTTTCTTTGCTTTCCTTCTTCCCAAGACCTAAGCATTCTGTCATCAAAATACCCCCAGGCCCACCCTGAGCTCCTTCCTCTTAAACCCCAGTATTACCAGGAGGCAAAAACACGAACGAGGGACTCCCCTGGTGTGCATCTCACACATGATGTTGCAATATGGCACTAGGATGGCAACCTGAAAACCAGCCAAGAGCTTAAAGAGAGTTGAGCCGGATGATCTCTGCTCTGACAGTGGGTACTGTGTCCCACATGGGCGCATGACTGTGGCAAAGCCCTCTCCAGTTGTCAGCTGGGGCTTTGGTTTATGAGCAAAACAATGATTTACTTGTGCAGCTTTCTACGAAAAGGTGGTGAAATTTTGTTGTGCTGTGCAGCTGGGCTGGACCAAAGATGTTGTTAGAAAAGCTGGATTGTGCTGACCGCAGTTTGTGAAACCCATCATCTGGCAAGAGGAACTGTGACTAGTGACCTTCTGTACTTGGATGACCAGTGCAAATTCATTCATGCTTTCTGAGGCTGAGTAAACTAGATCCAGCAAGATTTGATGATTTGTAGACGTAAATAGTGCAGGGTTAACTAACAACTGGTTAAACATGTGCCTGGGACACGGCAAAGCGAAGGCTCAACCTAAACTGGATAAGAGTTGTATTTTAATTTTAGAAAATCAGGATAGCATCAGAAGGAAGAGACTTAAGTGTTATATTTCTTTACAATCCTTTTTAAAGCTAGTTCTGCTTTTGTTTTGTCAAGTGAGAACAGCATGTCTCATTTTATTTTTATTCTGTAGGATTTCTAAACCTTAAACTAAACCCTACCCAAAAGCAAGGGCAAGCCCTAGCATTCAGCTCTATGTTCTGTTCTTACAGCCTCTAGGGTTTTTTTTGTTTTTTTGTTTTTTTGTTTTTGGGTTTTTTTTGGGTTTTTTTTTTTTTTTGACACAATGGCAAATGGAGATTTTGTCATGAGGCTTGTAAAGAGGGTCTCTTCTGTTCATACTTCATTAAAGGAGATGTGGCATGGCCCTGCTACAGGGCTGACAGGAGGGGCATGCATAGGCAAGATCTAACCTCTCATAAGTTCTGGACAGGGCACAGTGTGCCGGCAGGGCTATAGCACATGCAGTACCCAAAGGAATATTCTGACCACAAAGTCTGGTTTCAAGAAAAGGCTCATTGTCAACAAAACTCCAGAGAGCATTGGTGTGTGACACCCTGGGAAACAGGAGCCAGACTCCCAGCCCAAAGCAGGTTTGACTTGTCCTCAAATTCCTGGTTATCCAAAGAGGCCTCTCAACTCCAGGGAAACAACAGACAGACAGAATGGCTGAGCTGGGGTCCAGATTTCAAATTCAAGGCCAGGAGAGGGAGGACTGTGGAGGTGATGGACTTGACTTCATTTTGGTTTTCCTCAGGAAGTAACTCAACTAAGCCAACAGAAATACAAGAGAACCTGGACAACTGGGCTGGGGAGATAACTTTGTGGGTTAATGCTTGCTGTGCAAACACAAGGACATAAGTTCAAATCTCTATCACCCAACATGGACCACACACACACACACACACACCACAGAAACAAACAAGACAGTAATAACAACAACAACAAAATGTATATAATGTTTTCTTTATTGAAAGATTAATTCTGCTTCAAGTGAAGATTTGCAAAAGGTCGTCAGTTGTTTTCTACACCACTAGAGGGAAATCTAACCTATCCAGTAGTTTGAACATGACTCCTCTCTCTCTCTCTCTCTCTCTCTCTCTCTCTCTCTCTCTCTCTCTCTCTCTCTCTCTCTCTGTTTCTCTCTCTCCACAGAATTGGCATTTTAAAGGTGAAAATGCTTTGAGACATTATTTTATCGGATCTTTGCCCATATATTAAGATTCTTTTTTGAATTACAGAGGCTTCTAGAAAAGCTCAAACTGGCTATCCTAGTTGGGCTGGTGGAAAAGTCACTGTTGAGAAACAGTCCAGACAGCCAATCTGAACCTCTTCCCCTTCAGCTTGAGTTTATTTCCTCAGATTTCATATTCATTAGCCCTGGCGAACAGCTAGCCATCTGTCGCCACCTCGTATTATTTTTAAATTTCTGAAGATGTCTGGGGTCATCTGTCTCTTCCACGGAAATGAGCCAGCTCCTTAACTTGGCCATTGAGTTTATAGGCCAACTCTTTCACCATGTGTTTCTTCTCTAAACTCTCTCTGTATCAATTCCCCTCCTGCTCTGGGACACATTACAGCCACACATACTAAATCCTAAAGAGAAAGGGATAAATGAAGTCTTTCCTTGTGGATTTCTTCAACCATGTGGCTGGTTAAGACATTCTATGAAGATCTTTTTCTAAATAGCAAAATTGTGTTTTATTATATGCTTATCGTATGACTCTTAAACTGTGCTCTCGCTCTCTCAGACATACAAATACACATGTATACGCATTCACATCCACACACATTTTCATCACATTCTGAAAATGGACCAGCTAAGAGATGCCTATTGTGTCTCTTTGAAGTCTGTCATGTTTCCAATCTTACATCATAAATATCTCAATTTCTAATTTTGTTCTTCAAGTTTTCAACTAATAATTCCAGGCTATTTATGAGCTATAAAACCTAACCAGCATGCATTTAGAATATTATTCTTTCAAGAATGTTGTAAAAGGCTACTTGCAGAAAACTTGTCATTTGCCCATATTTCTATGTCTGAAATGGTAAAAACCACATATGCTTGCATTTCTAGTGTAGACCTAACACGATTGGGATTTCCTGGTGATGAGTATTTAGACTGACTATACTCCACCCACACACTACTTCATACTCACACACTGTCTTCAGGCTGGGAGCTGTCTGACAAGGACACATTTATGTGGTTAGACAGTTGGAATTTGTGACTCCCTGACACCTAGGATGAGCCCAACAATCGAGGGCAATGATCAAACAAATTTGGGTAACAAAGCCTCCATAAAACCCCTGAAGAGGGTTGGGAGAACCCATGGGAAAGTATTACTTAGGGAAACAGAACCTTCTCCCTCCCTCCCCAACCCCCATATTGAAGAAGCGTAACAAGGGCGTTGAGTTCGCTCCTCAGTATCTAGATAAAGGTAGGAAGAGAGACCTCACTCCAAGGAGTTGTCCTCTGACCTTCACACGTGTCCTGGCATGTGCATTCCCTGCACACACACCCCCCATGCACACACAATCATTTTTTTAAAGATATGAATAAGTGGTATAAGACATACAAGAGTTTTGTGGGAACCAGCACAGTGAATCGCAGATAAGGCTATGGTTAAAGTGAAGTAGCTATTAGGGCTACTCTGGTGATCTTCTAGCACCAAGGGCTTCCCTTACTACAACATATGCCTCTGGGAAGTGGTAAACCACTACCACACACATACACACACACACACACACACACACACACACACATCCTTAATCAGTTCTTCCTCGGCCATCCCTAGCTGTACCTTCTGGAACATACTAGTTACAGTCCACTGGACCCCTTTCCAGAGGTCAGGTGAGACTGAACTGAACTGAATTTTACTGAGTTCTTGGGACCCAGTTGATGATAGAGGCTCAGAGAATTAATGAATGTAGAAAGAGAAACATCTTAGCTGCTCAGCCATCCCCCAGCCTTTGAAGGCAAACCTCTTAAAAAAAATTGAACTAAACACCCAAACACAGCATTGAACTCAAGCCTGGTTTGGACTTAACCATTAGTCTGACCAGAAGTCTTCCTTAAAACAAAACCAACCCAGAAATGTATCAGGACAACTCCCTATCAGGGTTTCCACTTTTAGATGACTGGATGACAATTGTCACATTAACCTGTAGGCCCCACTGGTCCAAGGATAAGAGCTTGCTGGAATGCTGGGAGATGTAGTTCTTGGGAAATAGCAAACCACGTGTTTTCACTCTCCTAAGCAAGTTTGTTGGACCAACCCCACCAGTGGTGCTTTATCACACGCAGGCTGTAGGCTTGCCTCTGACTGGACCTGATGGAAAATACAGTGAGTGGCCTTAGAGGGTTGCCTTTCAAAGCCCCTGTGAAATTTGACATTTCCCAGGAAATGTCACATTTCCTGGGATCTCAAGAGTATACCCAACCATCATCCATCATCCTGGCCAGTATTCAATGAAAGCTTACTTCAAATTTGACACAAAATTGTGGTAGTGGTCTTATTTTTAACCAGTGAGATTAACAATAATCTCACCAGAGGGTGTAGTGAAATGAGGGATAACAGAAGCAGCGTGCTTAAGTATCTAGAATTGAGCCTAACACATTGTTCAACTGACACACTGAAAAATGAACATTAGAAGCATCTTGGTAAATCTCAATTCCCAACTCTGGAAACTGAATCTCTAAACATGGGTCTGCTGATGTTTTATAGATCTTTCCAAGTGGTTCTGATGACAGTCTGGGTTGAACTTCTCTGATCTAACTCTTCTCTTCATACCTCTTCCTCAGAAGCCCTAACCTAAGAAGACATGCAGTTCTACAACAGGATGGAAGTATGAAGCTGGAGTAGCCACATAGCCGGTTGACAATGGTCAATCTCAACATAAATATTAACAGATACCTTCACTCTCAAAAATGTCTGGCCTAGACATTCATTCCATACACAAACACACAGCTCTGCAATGTCTTTTTCTGAACTATAAATTATTATAAGGATTTTTAGAACAAAATGGTAGGTGGGCTTAGGTTTAACACATGAATTAAACAAAGTGAAACAAACAAACAAATGAAAACCTCCTCTTGGTGCTTTAGGTACTCTTCTGCTAGATGCAGCTTATCAGAAATACATCCAGTATCCGTATGAAGGAAGGTTCAAGAGTATTGGCTCCTTCCCAAGATTGGAGTAGGCTGGGGTGTGGTTACATCCTGATTAGTCCCAAGCTGACCTTCATTCTCTGATTAACCTAGTCCTTTCTAAAACACTCTTCCTTTTCCCTTTGGCTATCTTTTGTGCATTAGCTACTCCACCCTTGGGCTCCTGTGGACAAGGGAAGAAAACAAACAGAATATTTGGCAATCCTGGTAAGAAGTGAGAAGGAAGGAATATAGAAACGGCCCTACTGTTTCTAGTTACCTGTGAATTTAAACCATTCCAGCCCAACCTTTTTTTACAAGTTTCCACCAGCTGGTTTGAGAACTCATTAGGGGCCTGATTGCCAGTAAAATTAAAGTAACTGTGTTTAAAAACGATGTGATATTTTAGCATCTGCCTTATTTTAGTTTGGTGGGACTTTCCGAATATAGCAAAGACCAAAGCTGTGCAAATCACCTTCCCTCCCAGGGCCTTCTTCAGGTCCTTCCTTCCCTCACGACCAATCATAGCTAAGTATGGATAGACTAGCTGCAAACAGTTTACTGTAGGTACAGTGATGACTTGCTGTCAACTTAAAACAAACAGCACTGTCACCTCTACAAAAGGACACAGCAGAAACTCTAGCTGTAGATGTGGGGAGTAGTGGGTCTACTGATTACATCACTGTGCTTCCTAATTAAATCACGAGGCTAATTTGAGCACTTCCTTCTCGAGGTAACAAGTCTGAATGTTTAAAGCTGCCTGGTTCTTGTTCTTTAAATGTCTGAGAAAGAAACAACCCATGTGCAAAGTGAAATAGATACCAATAAGGTAACTGGAGGGAATTCTGTCCTCACACTAATTAGAACACCACAGCATTGGGTGGGTTAAAGGTACACAGTTACTTAACAGAACTATTGACTAGAGAGTACTTTAATAGTTGTGTGTGTATGCCTGTGTGTGTACACACGTGCACACTCGTGTGATCTCACAGGGATGTGTTCTTTGCAATCCAGGTGACAAAACTGAAGAAATAGAATCTAAGGATGAACAAATGAGTCCCTGCCTTTAGGCCAATTGTCAGGAGTGATTCAGCAGCTTCCCAGTGTCCTAGCTTTATCTCTGTTAATGGTTGACCAAAGCCTCTTCCTCTTGGAATTCTTAGAAGGAAAGAGCAGTTTGTGCCAGGAAGCAACATTTCCCAGAAGCCTTAAAACCGCCAATGGAAGGGTCTACATGGATCTAAGCAGTGATTAATGTGGGGAAGCCACTGTGTCTGTCTTCCCTCCCTTCCCCCATCCTGTCCTCCCCTCCTCTTCCCTCTCCCCTCTTTTCTTCCCCTTTACTCTACCCCTCCTTCCCTTATGAGGTTAGAATTCTTTTCAATTTTGACTATTATATCATGATCCCAATGTCTTATGCAATAGGGCTTCAGTCAGTGAGTCAATGACATGTGCTATTTTAATCAGGAATTCTATTTTAATACAGAACTTTTAGCTAGATCATGTGCTAAAATAAATGTACTCAGCCCCGGCTACTTGGGTCTGGGGAAAGACTCTTGCTTGTATTGGAAGGGCTTCCTCGGCCTCTCAGAGAGGCAAATCTGTATACCAACAGGATGGAAAATACACAGTAATGGGGACTAAAACAAGTACTGTTTATGTTTTGCTTACCCACACAACCGTCTAAAAGCAGGCCTCTGGAGAATTTTTGGCTTCAAGGAAAACCTTGGTCAAAAATGCCATTTTCTTTTTATAGACCACCTTGGAGACTTATTTGTACATAGAAGGCCTAATTCCCCTGATGAGGCCTAGCATGGGAGGTAAGAAAAAAAAAAAAGCAAGTGTCTTAACCACTTGTTCTATGCAAATAGAGGGGGGTGGGAATGTTAAGAAATCAGGATGACTCGGAGCTGAGAGGCCAGGAAAATCATTCATTGCCCAGTGCATAGCTCCTGCCTTTTTTCTCCCTGGTCTCAACATGAGGTGTAGCAGACAGTTTTATTCGGAAAGAGAATATAAGACTCCATCTAATTCTTGCATGGCTTGGTACTATCTTGGTTGAAATGTGCTCACTGACAAATTATTTTTGGCAGAGCATGGCTTATCCCTGGCACGGAAACCTCATAATCCTGAGAGGAAGGGCTAGACAAAATTCTGGTCATGAACTCTGTCTACTCATGCCCCTGTCACCCTGAGAATGCCTCTCGGGGCCTCTACTTCCCCATCTAGGATGATTTTGCTCCTACAGATCTTTGAGTTTAGGAGCAAGTAGAAGAATCCACAACACCATGATAACCAAGTTCTTCAAAGCAAGGCAGCCTGAATAAACTGAACTACCAATAGAGAAAGGGGTTGCTCCATGGTAACAGGTTATAGCAGGAAATTCTGAATAAACCGTACAGTGAGAAATAGCCTGGATTTCTGCCCTCCCATTTTTCCAAAAGGAAGTATGGCTAATGTTTTAGCCTAAGGGAGCACCCACAAAACCAGATCCAAAGAAAAACCCGGGTTCAGGAGCATATGGTAGTGCATGCAGCACAAGGCACTCTCAAAGGCAGAGCGAGTTCTTTCTGTCTGGTCAGTCTGTCTGCAGTGTTATTAAATGCAGAAGTACAGTGGTTTATGACTGAAACAGCTATGAGTGTTTCCTCAATTTGAGAGAGGAAGCTAAGGGGGGTGTTTGTATGGACACCTCAGTGCCGTAATCCAATCCAGGGTTTTCCTAACACCCAAAGATTGATAATTTATGTGTATACAATTAATGGTCTGACAAATTTGACTTCATCTTTTCTCATGTATACAATGCACCTTTTCTTATTAGGACACTGAAGAAAGACAAGTTATTTGGGAACTCCTGTCCTGAAATAGTCATAGATCCACAGAAAAGTTCTTCTGCTTCAAACACTTCAATGAATGCACTAACTTTGTTTGGGGGTCACACACAACTTGCTTCCCATTAAAGCAATCAATATGTCTTTTCATTAAAGGCCTATGGGGCTCTCTAAAGAGGAAGACACACCGTGCCGAGAGATCACAGCTCTGATCCTGTACCTGTGGTTCCTGGTCGTGACCGCTGGGATCCTTCTCGTAGCTCTCTGCATACAGTCTGATGGTGGCCCGCACACCACTGGAGGAACTGAGCCGGAATATTAGCCGTGATGCGTCCGAAAAAATGATCCTCAGGCCCTGAGACCAAGAACATCCCAAATGGCTCAGTTAACAAGTGGATTCAGAGGCAATGGTATCTAATACATGCAGAAATCATGCTGCAGAAATTGGAATAGTTCTACACACTGAAGGCCATCAGGGCTGTGCCTGTTTACAGCTGGTTCTGGATGCTCACTCAAGCACAACACTGTGGTAGACCCAAAGCTGCTTGAGGTTATCCATTTGTTTCTTGATTCTGTTTCTGTTGTTTTGTGGTTAATGTTGGCAGATATTGAAGAGCCAAACTGTGAACATATGCTCAGACGTTCTTGGTCTAGTGATAAGAGCCTTGAGAAAATAACAGAGATAACAGAGATAGGAAACTATTTAATAAATGTTCCTAAAGCCAGGGTAGAACCCTTACAAATCTGGATGTACCATGCATTATGCAAATTATGTATTGCAATGAGAAATTTTGCAATAAATTGGGTGCAAAAATTTTTCAAAAATTGCAAAAAAAAAAAAAAAGTGCTACCCACCCCCTTTTTTGACTGAGTCTTGCTATGTCACCGAAGTTGGCCCTGTCCTCAAGACCCTGACACCAGCTTATGAGAGCTGGTATTGTATGTGGGCACCAACATACTGAGTAGAGGTGACTCATTTTAAGGTTATCTCTGTATGCTTTTTGGCTTAGCTTTATGGCTTCCCCATTCTTATAGTAATAGAACCCTGTAATGGGGTCTAACTCAGGACTGCCGCCTCATCCCTCACAGGCTGTGAGTATTGCTGAGAACAACCCCACCCTCTCAGATGACCATTTGTTTGTTACCTAGAAGTGCTGTCTCCAACTTGGGACAATACATAGCCATAACCAGGTGCAGTAAGTGCTGTCCAACATTACATTTTTTTAACCAACGTCACATCCCCACTCTACATATTTTTCTTATTAGTGACAGGGATAGTTAAAATATGGCCATATTTTTATGATCATAAGGCCATATTCTGAGTTCTGATGGAATATAAGCCAGCTAATAAAGTAAGTCTGATCAGTAAAGCATTCGGAGTGACCAGAGGAAGAAAGAGGAGAAACAGAGTGTCTGCCAGTTGCTACTTCTTTTTTTAACTTTTTATTGATTCTTTGTGAATTTCACATCATGTACCCAAATCCCAATCATCTCCCAGTCCCTTCATATCTATCTTCCACCCTTGCAGCCTCATCCCCAAAAGAAAATAAGATACAATTAGAAAAAAAGAACCTTGTCATAGAAACTGTAGTATATCACAGTATGTCACACAACCTACCCTTTGGCACACACTCCTTTGCTTGCAAATGCCCATTGCAATGAGTCATTGGTCTGGTTAGAGGCCTCTGGTTTCTGCTATAATATCAATACTGGATCCTCACTGGGACTTCTTTCAGATATTATGTTGTTGTCCTGTGTTATGGAGATCCAGAAGCTTTGGATCTATAGGACGAGACATTTTATGTGCTCCAGGAGATCATAAATGGGGTAGATGCTGTGGTGGGCCACCTCAGAGCCCTGGATCTGGGCCCGTGAAGTAACTGAGTTAGTCAGTCTGCAAGCCTTCCTGCATCCTCATCTCCAGGATGAATTCTCCAGCACTGCCCTGGCTAGCTCACCCAATGCTGCAGGCAACAAGGGGCAAAGTCAACTCTCCTGCTTCCATGCCCTTGGCTCACCAGGGTCAGCTCTTCTGTATTGCCCAGGAGAGGTAGCTGCTACTTCTTTTAAAAGTAGATGTCTTAGGTGACCTTGATGTCAGACATTTTCCATAAGCAAATTATCATTAAAATGTCCCTGGCCTCCAGTCTTGCTACTTATGATCTGGCCATTATTAAAACCATATCATTCCTGCTGTGTAAATCTCACTGCCAGTTTCTTACTCCATCCCAGACCTGACCACAGTTGATACAGGAGGGCATCTGATTCGCCTGCATGGTTTTCTACCTTTTAATGTTTTGTCTCAAACCCTAAAAAAAAGCTTTTAGGGTTTGAGACAAAGCTTTTGTCTCTTTTAGAAATGTTCAACACAAACCGGTGGGAATCAGACAACCAAGTACTTGTTTTCATTTATTGGATTAACATTCAAAAGTGTCCCTGTGGAGTAATTGCTAGGCTATGTCCTAGGTATATGAAGGTAAAGACATACATTCATACATTCATGTCCTTCATAAACCTGGAGTCATTTATTTCAATCATCAAAAACTGTTTCTTAGCTTTTGCCACCAGAGAGCAGAACAGTCAATGAAATTCCAAATGGAACGAAAGAATGACTTTCCTATTATCCAGAAAGCACCTGCTGCAAAATTACATTCAAATTAATCACAGATCCCTGAAAGTCCCACAATGATGCATGCTATGATGTTTTAACAGATGCTTTCAAAACTGTTACTGATGTTTAAGCCTACATTCTTAATTGACACAATATGGAGGCAGGCAGACCAGGATGTAACTCTCAGCTCCCAGAACTAAAAAGCAATTCGAAGCCCGAGAATACTTGACACACCTATAAGTACCAAATATCTTGAGGCTACTCTTTCCAGTCCTTTCAAAGACTCAAGTATTTGAAACAGCTTCCCTCACACAATAAACCTTCTGGGTTTGTTTGGGTCAGTTAGGAGGTATATAAAGATTTCAGGTCACATTGAATCATCAATTTGTAATAAGTTCATAATTAAGCCTTTACAAATAAAAGTACACATTCCCTTCTGGTTTTACTGCATGTTACACACATAGGAGACCATTAGAAATCAGTAGGAAGGAAGAGATTTTGACCTTGAAAAGGTCGCAGTGGAGTGAATGACATACACCTGCCTTCTGGGAATAGTTGACACCATCTCTCTTTCCCAGCACCCCAACCATAAGAGCTCAAGTGAGAATTAGTGTTGTTTGAGAAATCAGTACAGGCAAGCGCCAGCACGATTCTGTTTTCTACATGGGACACAAGGCTTTCAGAACCATACTACGTGTACATTGCAATGTCATACCCATGTGTAAAGCTAGTGTCCACTGTTGATTTTACTAACTTAAAATTACCTAAGAGGCACACCTCTGAGTGCATCTGTGAGAGTGTTTCCAGAGATGATTCACCAAGGAGGAAAGACCTACTCTACCTGTGGGTGGCACCATCCTATGGGGTTTGATCCCAGCAAATTGAAATAGGAAAAGGGAGAAAGACATCAGGGTACCAGCATTCCCCAGCAAGTAGCCTTGCATGCCTGCTGTCACGCTTTCCCCACCATGACGGACTGTACCTCTAGCCACCGTGATCCAAAATCAAACCTCCTCCCTTAAGTTGCTTCTTCTTGGGTATTGATTGATCTTAGGGACACGAAACAGAGCTAATACCCCACATGAGTACCATTTCTATGTGTGAATAGTTGGATTGGATCATCTTGAGATAGGCAAGTTTCTTTCAATCAGCATAATGAATTTCAAGTCCAAACATGAGCCATGTTCTTCCCAGCATGGATTGTTATTACCATGAATAAAACAGTAAGGCCAAAGTCACTATCAAAAAAGATGTTTCTAGCTTCTTAGCTTTCCCTTATTTAAATTTTACCTATAGGTAAAATTTGTCAGCCCAACTCCCACCCCTTTTATATCAAGTTTTATCAGGACACAGCAATACCCATTCAGTTAGAAATTGACTATGGCTATTTCTGCACTATAGTTTTAGAGATTAATAATTATGGCCGAGATCATTTGGTGCAGAAGGCCTAAAACATTTATTATATAGTTCTTTACAAAAAGCATCTGCTGGCCTTGGGTATAAACAATTACATCATGCACACAGCCTGGAATATTTACCCTTCAACCTTATAGCAGAAAAAAAAAAACCAGTGGCCAACTGCCATATCAAAATTTCAGCAGAGAGAAATGAGGACGATGAAGATTATCATCATGGGGTTCAACCCTCTATTTCCCAGGTGTTCCAGTTGTGGATGGATCTGGACTGTATCCCAAATCTGACCATCTACTCTTGCTCTTAAGTACATTGTATGAGTGGAACTTTAGTTTCCCATTCTTGCTCTTAGTACATGCTGTGACACCACACTGTCTTATAACCGTCTGCTTTCGCTGTCCTGTAGAAATATTGTTAAATGAAGCTAGATGTTAGATATTTTTTCTCAGAAGCCAAGTGTTTTGAAAACCTTTCCTTCCCCCCAAGGAACTGGTTGTCTTTAGCTTTATGACAATAAACACTTGGTAACTAACCATATTTCCCTGCTCAATATGGCTGCCAGGACCCTTAACACTAAACTTGAAGCTGAGTCCAAGTGGCTCTCCATGACTTGTGAAGCTATGAGTTTTTCTTCTTCTGTCCTTGGCACTCTGATTTATACATTCCCCAGCCTTGATCTCTGTTTCTTATTTATATCCTAACAGCTTCATTATGTGTTTCTGTTGCCATAAATCCTGTTGAACAGACAAGGCCCAGAGCAAATGGATTAAAAGCAAGTACCCATGGCAACTGGACACTAAAGTGTTTGACCTACTGTGTTTTGTCTTCAGGTCATTCATTAGCTCTGGGAGAAAGAGACTCACACACTTTGTTCACCTCTACTTTAGCTACAGAGTCAGGACAATGCCAGGCACAGAGTACACTCTCCATAGAAACTTGAGAACTAATGTCACTACATATTCAACACCTGAAGTGACAATGCCAAAGACCTCACCAGACAGTCCCTGAAAGATCCTCCATCTTTAGCCAAATGAAAATATGCAGGTTCTTTGTGATGAATGGGGAGGTGAGGGCTCCGGAACAGGTAGGTGTAGAAGATAAGTTATAGATAGCAATCACCAGCACACTATGAACAAGGCAGATCTGATGTTTACCAGACCATCTTTCATTTCTACTATGTCCTAAAACAAAGCAAGTTTGTCTAAAGCATTAAAGTTGAGCCAGTGTGGCTTCCTGGCAGTTGTGAGAAGATTGTGAACTTTGCTAAATTAGCTGAGAGAGGATTGTCCTTACAAAACAATAGTGTCAGGTCCTTGGCCCAGGTGATTTGTATGGGGAATCCCCTTGGGAACTGGGACTTAGTGGCTCTCTGGGTAAGATGGATGTTGTAGTTAATCGGGACCACGGCAATCATGTCTTCTCTGTGAGTCCTCTGCCTCATCCCACAGATGCCTGGACTGAGCTTACATGTCAGTTTTTAATTTTTAGAACAATAGTCTAAGAAATTCCCAGAACAACCATGAAAGGTTAGTCTGTAGCTACAGCAGCTTTAGTTGCTAGAATATCAGAATGGCACAGCCATGGCAAACAAACAAAGGGAGGGTACCTGTCTACTTTAGCAGGTAGGGTAAGTTATGAGATAGGGTGATATAACATTGCTGCCTCAAATTTACCTGCAGCTCACACCTCAATGCTGAGAGCAGGGTTTAGCCCACTTTAGATCTGTTGCAATATCACCTACTGAGTGCAGCAATCTCTACACAAATACCCACTCAGCATCCAGACACCAAGTAGCATGTTTTTCTCTCTCAGATTTATCCCTCTTTGATTTACTGTGTGCAGGCAGTTTGGATATGGTTCAGGAATAGCAACCAGATGCACCCAGGCTAGAATCCTGGCTTGGCCACTTGCTAGTTGGTGGTCTTAAGTAAGTCATTTAAGCCCTCTAAGCCTTCGGTTCCTAACTCGGGTGAAAAATAATACAGCCTTGTCCATAGGGTGGCCGGGAGCATCACATCAGAAAACGTGTGCAAAATGTGCTTTGGAGAGTATCAGTCATCGTAAAAGTCTTATGATTCTTCCTATGTTAGAGTTGAATGATTCTGAATATGATTACCAAATAATCATATTCTTAATGCTAGTGTTTTATGATGGCACACACTTGTTTATTTTTTATTATTTTTATTATTGTTGTATGTTTGTGGTGGTGGTGGGGTATGTATACAGAGCACGTATAAAGGTCAGAGGACAACTTTTGGCAGTTGGTTCTCTTCGCCTACCAGATGGGTCCTAGTGATTGAGTACTGCCTGCCCTCTGGAATCACTGTTGATCTGCCAGCCTTCTGCCAATTACCTTCCACATGTCTGTCTCTGAAATGACTTCTTCAGCAATAAAATGCTCCTTTGTTAATAGTTATCAGACTAACTATTAACTTAGAGACCTAAAACCCCTCAGATGTGGTCCTGGCCACTTTCTCTGCTTATGGAGGAGACAGGAATTGTTGAAGCTGGTTTAGTGTTATAACACAGTAAGAGCCTCTAGGTCTTTTGACTCCAGGCAAATAATCTGATGCCCCCTCATATGAAAGAACCCATGCTCAAGGATCACGTGTCATGCAAAATGTCTGACCATTTTGTCCTGATTTGTATGGTCCTCAAAGCTGGCTAAGAGCCTTATGTAGAGTAAGTTTCTGATAAGTGTTTGATAAATGAGTGTTGGAAGGGTTGTTGTTTGGGTTTTTTTTAAAAAACAAAAAAACACTTACATGTAAATCAAGGCAGAGAGATGTGCTAGTTGCTAAATCCATGCAGAGCCACCAGATGTTAGCTTGGAGTCTATAGGAGATGCTGCAGCCAGGTGGGAGGGGGAACTGTGTATTACCAACAGCTATTGGCAACATCTGACTTACAATGCTGATGTAGGATGAATTCCAGAGGGAAACAGCATATGGCCCTGAAATCTGGTACAGGGTCACGTGTACAGTCAGCCAGCCACATGAGGCATGAGAACGTGGAGTCAGGACAACCTTGGAAGATACTCTAAGCCTAATGTGGACAGTATCTCCTGCAGGAAATCCTGGCTATTTATCTGGAAAGCGTCCAGGTGAAAACATTTGCCATGTAACATCTGAACCATATTTTGTAGAAGAGAACGTGCAGCCCATAGAGCAAGGGATTTGGATGGAAGACATAAAAAAGAAAAAAAGGGAAAAAAACTACCTGGAACTGCCTATTTTTCTTTCTTTAAGTCATAGAATTAATTGGAAACATGAGTTCAAACATAATTGAGCAAGGCAGCAGCTAGTCCATACAGGGCCTTTGTATGAATTACAAGATGGGACCCCCACCTGGGTGGGAAAGGGATACAAAGGCACCTCCCCTCTTGACTAGCTTTGGACTTCAACTTCAGCTTGCCTGTTAGGCTGGGTGCCTTTGTACAGTGTGCTGACTGTACATCTACGCCCAGAGACATAGTCTCATTTAGGCTTTGCCTTAGTTAACTTTCTACTGCTGTGACAAAACACCATAACTAAGGCAACTTATGAAAGAAAGGATTATTTAGTTAGGTTGGGGACTCTAGGTCCCAGAAAGTTAGAGTCCACGATCATCATGGCAGGAATCCTGGCAGCAGGCAAAAAGGGATGGCACTGAGGAGGAACCTGAGTGCTTAGGTCTGATCCACAAGTGTGTGTGTGTGTGTGTGTGTGTGTGTGTGTGTGTGTGTGTGTGTGTTTGTGTGTGTGTGTGTGTGTGTGGGTGTGTGTGTAAGAGAGAGAGAGAGTTTTCAATAACAGGCTTATATAATATATATAATGTGGGCTTATGAAACCTCAACGCCCATCCCCAGTGACACACCTCCAACAAGGCCACACCCTCTAGTCCTTCCCAAACAGTTTCACCAACTACAGACCAAGCATTCAAATGTGTGAGTCTATGGAGACCATTCTCATTCCACCCCCATCCACCACCCCCCACCACCACCCCACCTTGCCACCTGCAAGTAGCCAGCAGAGCTGGGCCTGGGGTCATAAGAGTGGGCCAGTTAGCCCTACCCCCTCACTAGCTTAGCACTCAGGAGACTGGGCCCTGCACCTCGCCTCAGCAATTCAGTGGAACTGGTCCTTATGGCAAAGGCATGGGTAAACCAGCACCAAGGGTATGAGAGCAGCCCAGCCCTTCACAGGCTACAGCACTTGGGAGAATGAGCCCCACACCTTGACTGGGCAGCACAGTGGAACTGGCTCTGGAGGTGTAGGTGCAGGTGAGCTGGCCCTGAGGGCATAAGAGCAAGAGAGCTGGCCCAGCCTCTTACTGATGACAGCAATGGGTAGCCTAGCAAGAGCAGTGCTGGAGAGCTCACCCTGGTGTTGAGCATATGGGAGAGATACTAGGCTGATCAGTTCAGCTACCACCCAGGCTCAGATCTGGGGCTCTGAATTGACCCACCCTAAAATCTCTATCCTCTGCAGATGGTTGGGACACTTGAAAAGGTCCTGCTGTTTGAAAGCTGTGGGATCTCCATGACAACAACGAGATAACTGGAAGGAATCCCAAAGAGGATCCAATATTGATGGTGTTACAGAAGCCAGAGATCTCTCCAACCACGCCAATGACTCATTGCAATAAACATTTGTAGTGAGAATTCTGGAATTTTTGTTTCTTTAAAAAAACCACAGAAGTATTATGAGAGTGTTTTTGTTTTAATCCCAGGTGTGGGATATGGGGCTGTTCCACAGCAGCTGACTATGATTTGCCTCATGCTCTAACAGAGCTGTGGTTTTTGCCAACTGCAGATAGTTTCTACAAATGTATGACATTTGGAATTCTGGGTACTTTTCAGAGGGCAAATCTAGGGTCTCAAGAGGCAGGAATGGTGGTTGTCGGCCATTCAGAGGGGTTGGCTGTGGTTTATTAGTAGTTGTGGTCAAGATGAACGAAATTAGATTCACAGACCTCTCTCTCTCTCTCTCTCTCTCTCTCTCTCTCTCTCTCTCTCTCTCTCTCTCTCTCTCTCTCTCTGTCTCTCTCTCCCTCCCTCCCTCTCTCTCTCTCTCTCTCCCTCCCTCCCTCTCTCTCTGCCTTCTGTCTCTCCTATCTAGTGATAGGGAGTGAAACTGGGAGGATAAAGGGTGGGGGAAAGAAGAACCCACAAAGTAGCAAAGACCAGCAACAAACATTAGTAAATGAAGATGTCTGGACAGAGGGGGACACTGTGGGACCACACTGTGACGTACTACAGCTTCCACCATGAGATGTTTTCTATGTTTTGTTGTTGTTGATGTTGTTGTGTGTTTTACTTTGAGGGGTGATTACAAGGGCAAAGGGCTGATATGAAGGGACAGGAAGATGAGTGAGACTTGGGTGTATGATGTGATATTCAAAAAGAATCATAAAATGTTAAAAAAAAATCAACAAGCCCTGTTGGGTCCAACAGAAGGAGTGAAAGAATTATTTGGGGAAATTAAATTAAATGACCCCTTAGATGATCTCTCAAAGAACCCATCTAGTAAATGTTACTTAAATGATGAGAAGCTTCTTGGATTTTTCTTATCAAAATCTAGCCATAAAATGTGGGCAAGTGAAACAGATTGTATACTCATTCACTCATTTCTTGGTTGGAATTATTGCTCATCCCTGTATACGCTACATCATACTAATGCTGAGCCTGGGAGACCATGGACTCAGAAATACCACCTCCATCACCCCATCACAGCATCACTTCCTTCCTTAGTTCCTGTGAGAATATATAACCTTGCCTTTTGAATTAACATGACCATACATAGACATTAGAGTTTCATCATGAGGTACCCATGACTGAAGAACTCTTAGAGGTTCTTCACTGGTTAATTCACTGTAACTGAACTCTCTAGAAGAAGAAGGAAGGCCCCCCACCTAACAAGAAACTATGATACCATTACTCTATTTGTAGCAGTAACTAACAGGTAGGTAATTATAAAGATCTGACTATGTGTTTAGGGCTTGAAGGACAAATAGGAAAATCTCAGGGAAACCAGAAACTACTAGAAAGTGTTTTTCCAATAGTTTTAAAGACATCCTACAAAAAAGCATATTTAGCAAAGCAGATAACCAAGTTGTTTTCACTTGCCATGACTACAGGGTTGCAGAACTGTTGAAGTAGAAAATTATAATTGTAGGTATCATAATACCACATGAGACTGTCTATAATCAATCTCGTCAAGAAAGCTAACCAGCCGTATAATTATATCCTATTGAAGAAAGACTCAGAGTTTGGTGCAAGGATCTCACTGGGCCAGCTCCTGCTTACTCTTCTGGGCATGGCTTAAATGTCATCTCACTCTGAAGAGCTTTCCAGATTCCTGCTCTACATTAGTTCCCCCATTATGTATGTCCAACTAAGTCTCAAATAATGTTTGATAAGTCCTACAGTAATTATAAGCTTAACCTCAAGTTGCCTCTCCTGATAACCTGCAATTAAGCAGAGGGCAGGAATCTCAGCTGTATGCTGTTGGGTTCTCAGCACCAGAGGACTGAGTACCATACAGTAACTGTGTGGCAAATACTTAGCTAATGGATAATAACATGAATGAATCAACTCAACCTTCAGCATATTTTCCAAAGTTAAGACAGGAATTAATATTTATCGCAAGGATTGTTTCTCAACACCACAATATAATCATTATGATAACTTCACACTCCTTACATACGCTGTTACTCTATGCAGATTGACTACTACAGTTGAGTGACAGCTTCCAGACTTAAACTCTATTGGTGGTCTCCATTAGTGCAACTGAATCGTTCCTAAGGTTCGGCTTCTAGATACACAATCCCTGCTCAAATGGCACATGATAAAGCAATGGGTAGCTGTCATTGTTACAGTCTCTGAGGTGGTTCACTGATAAGGATATGATGGCCGTTGACTGGTGAAGCTGAAGATTGACCAGTTATCCCTGAAGAGAGAAGCCCGTGGGTTTGGAGCTCCAGCATCCTTAGCCAGCACCAATCAGTGGCCTTTGCATTATGCATGCAGTAGATTCTGGTGGTTCAGTAAACTTCTCTGAGAATGAAGTGGAGAGCACCAAGGGACAAAGTCAAGAGCCACATCCAAGAGCTGCAGTGTGATTTCCAGACTGCCAATTTATTTTCATTATTGTTTCTAGGTATTGAAATTAAAAATGGCAGACCCAGTTCCTTCATGTTAAAGCAACAAGTCTAAAAGCAAGTGGTCTTCAAAGTAGGCTTTCCCTGAATGAATTTCTTTCTACCAGACTGAGGAGAATAACTTGAAGCATTGTCATGCCTAGAGTTAGCCCAGAGTTACACATAAGAAAATTTGTCTTTCCTTATTGGATAGTTGGTACACGTTTATTTACATCAAGTTTTAACTGTTACTTTCAAATTATTCCATCACCGATAGGATTTTTTTTTAATTTTTGAGCTAGCTAAATGGAAATGCAGAAGATTTGTGTGAGCAAGCAGAAAAAGAGTCTCAAGTTGCTTGAATTTTACTCCTGAAGTATCAAGTTTTCTTATTAAAAGCAAATTTCCATAATGTAGGCTACAGTTCTGGGTTGAGGTCACAATGGTGGCAATATGCCAGCTCTCAGTGTCTGACCGCCTTTCCCCACTGCCCTTCATTCTCAGAACCAAGACTGAATTTTTCCTACTGTTAGTACTGGAATTGTCTCATAGCTGTGGGTACTGAAAAGATAGGACCAAACCTACAAGTAGACAGGACAAGGCACTGGTAGGAGACTCTTCTGGCACTAAAACATTCCTTGGGATGTTGGTGGTAAAAGGGACAGAGCACTAATGGAGCCCTGGATATCTACACAACAAATTCAGCCCTGAAGTAGGACTCAGCCCCTCAGGGCTTGCCAAAATTCCCCACATCTTGCTGCAGGGCATACACTGGGAATGACTTAGACTTGTCAGTAATTTGATCAAACTGCTCCCCTACTCACATTGTACCTAACTATTGGCTTACGTTTCCCACTCAGATTTGAAGAAAGCCGCATTGGTCACTCATGTAACTTAACTATTCCTGAGAATGCACAGTGACAGATACCCCAAATAATATGGAATAAATGCAGTGGCACCAAGCTTTATTAAATTGCTATTTCTAAATGCAGTAGATCCTTGATTCACCCAAAAGCTTAAAGGCAGTCATAGTAATTCCCACGAAGGCTAGAAAGTCATAATCCTGACAAAGGAATCCCTGGAAATTCTAGTTGGGGTGGAGTGCCTTGGGGCTTCCTTCTTGTTTCTGGCACGACTTTTACAGAGTCTCGGGCAGGACAGATTTCCCTGAACATTTCCAAGGCTGTGGAGCAGGTCAGGGACTTATCACCACAACAGGATTTTAGTGTCACTTTGGTTGGCATGTAGAATGACTTTTTCCCCCCATTATCTGTTTCCTGACTCTGACCTCAAACTAAGGACAAAGAGGGAGACTAAACTGCCTTAAAGAAACTTTCCCTTTCTAAATCAGAATATGTGTGTTGGTGGGGAGGGGAGAGGGATGGTGGAGGAGAGGGTGATGTGAGTTGAATAACTGAGAGATGACTCAGAAACCAGAGGCCCTTTCAGCTCTTCACATGACACCCTGGCAAGTCTATTTTGTGTTTGCTTTTCTTATTCTATGTGACTCATCAAAACTCAGCTCTGTTCTTTTTGTTTCATTTGTTAGGGTGTTGGGGGTCAAGGCAGTAAACTGTTCAACCTCTGTTCTATCCCCAGTGCTCTCAATTGCTTGAGTAAGTTAAGTTAATTACTTACTAGTGTTTTTGTGCCAAGAATTTACAGGTAGTATCTGATTTCCTAGTGACTGCACAAGGTAGCCACATATTATTCCTATTTTCTCAGATGGATATCTCAGGGAGAACAAATAAGATCATTATTCAAGAAGGTGGAAGATAACTCATTGGCTTTAAGGCACATTCAATATAGGAAAATGTATGCCTGGCACCATGAACCTAGCCCACTAACTGTGGCTGCTGAAGTCATGGACCTTAGAGGAGAACCTACAACTGCCACATTCCTAAGCAAGCACAATTCCCAACTGCATTTAAATACTTGTCCTTATATCCACATGTAAGGGTGGCTTTTACCTTGCATCAAAGACATTTGTTTTTGCAATAGACAGAAACCATTACAGAAATCCACAACCAGCTTTCAATGAAGAAAACAACAGATTTTGGGATACCCATCCCAAGCTGATACATTTATAGCACAATCCCTCCACCTAAGGCTAAGGGAAACATCATGAAGAGGGGGTCATAGGATCAACATGTGTCTTCTGTATGTCACAAGGAGTTGTACCCATGAAATCATTTTTTTAATAAGTATGTACATTCTTCAATTTGTAATACATGTCTGGATATTATTCAAACTATAGTCAAGAAGTACTTAAAAAGAGTTGCTGTGATGTACCCATGAAATCTTAACAATGTGGTCATGTAGACTAGACCTGTACAATGACAGTACCAGCCAACATCCCAAAATAGATGGGGAAAAAATCTTAGAAGATGCCACCTTAGGATGAAGAGCTACAGACAGGTAATGGCTACTAAAAGAAGAATCTGTCTTCTCCAGGGACCAGCCTCCCTCAGATGGGTTTCCCATTTCTAAGTGCCCAGCCCCCAAATAATGTAAATATGAATAAAAGTAAATGGACTCATCATGTTTATTAATACACGTACGTACTACATGTAAATAATAATTAAAGAAGAGGAGAACATGAGTTTGGGAGAGAGTGGGGAAATATGGAAGAGCTGCAAAGGGAAGAGAATGGGGAAATGATGTATAAACAGTCCTAAAGTGTGAAATTCTCACCAAAAAAAATGCTTAAAAAATGAGAAGGGCAGAAAGATAGGCAGCTGAGAAGATTGAGGCTCGCCTAAGATATAGAGTGAGTTCCAGGCCAGACTAAGCTATAGTGCAAAACCTTATTTGAAAAAAATTATTTATTGATTTTGGTAAGAATGTGGAGAAAGAGGAAGCCTTATCCATTGCCGGTAAGGGTGTAAACTGGAATATCCACTATGGAAATAAAAGCTAAAAGCATAACTACCATTTGATAGGTTTTGCAATCCTAGGTATATACCTAAAGGATTCTAAGTCATCATACCTCAAAGAAACAGTTACATCTATATTTATTGCTTTATTACACATGTCAGGCCAGAAATGAAACCAGCCTAGAAGTCCATTAATAGAGGAATGATAATAGATAAAGAAAATGTGTTGTATGGACACATTGACATTTCATTCAACTATAAAGAAAAATGAGATTATTACATCTGTAGGAAAATGGATGGAACTGGAGATCATTATGTTAAGTGAAATAAGCCAGATACAGACAAATTTCCCATGTTTCCTCCCACATGTGAAGTCTTGATTTAAACTTGTAGGGGGGTGGGGTTAGAAGGAGGTCTATGAGAGGGGGAGGAAGAGGTCTAAGGGGAGGAGGGAACAAGAGAGAATAACTGAATGTATGTGACAGTAACACAGAAGGAAAGAAAAGGAAAACACTGGGAAAAGAAAAGGGAGAGCAAGGAGGTAGTGGGGTAGAAGTAGGAGATGAGTAAGACGAAAAATCTATGATATATTTGCATGAAAATACCACAATGGAACACTTGACCTTGTGTGCCCCAATAGTTAAGTACCAGCTTCATGTGACCTAGGATCATCTAGGAAGAAAGTCTCAATGAGGTATTGTCTAGATTAGGTGGTCTATCAGCATGCCTGTGGATGTTATCTTAATTACATACTTAAGATGGGAAGAGCCGCCCGTGTGTGTGTGTGTGTGTGTGTGTGTGTGTGTGTGTGTGTGTGTGAAGCCATTTGCTGGGCAGGGGATTCTGCATTGTGTAAGAGCAGAGAAGGCACGCAGAGCACTGGTACATTGTATTCTTTGCTCTTACCTCCTGATATGGATGAGATGTGGCCAGCTTCCTCAAGCTTCCATGGCGGTAACTTTCTCTGCTATCTCTGATATGATATGCTATAACCTGAACCTGTGAGCCAAAGAATCCCTTCTTCCCTAAGTTATTTTTGTCAGGGTATTTTGTCACAGCAACCAGAAGGAAAATCAAGTTGGGAATTAGAACATTAAATCTTGATTTTTGTTTTTGAAGGTAATGATGGAGGAGTAACACTAGTCCTTAGATTCCCTGACACACACCTCAAAACTGCCCATGGATTTCCTGCAGGACCAGAGGCATAGGCTACTGCAGTGCTGCACATACAAGACAGTCTCTGCATCAAGCAATCAGCAAAGATTTTGTATAAAAGGTGTTGTTGAAAGCTGTGTCTGCTTTCTACTTTTCTCCTCTGGTAAGTTGAGTTTAGACCACACGAGAGGTGACTAGGAGCCTCCTCTGCCGTGGATCACTCATCAGAACCTCAAATTTCACTACAAAATATTGGAAGGCTAGGATAAAACACAGATTCCCCACAATATTTTCTAGTGCTACTACACACCATATATTATTTTCAAACAATGTACCTGTTGGAGTATGTGCTTGTAGGTGTGTAGATGCACACTCCTTTGGGGATAATGGGGACAGAAAAAATGGAAGGAGGAAATAATGTACCCTTTCCTCATGCTGATACTCAAGTTAAGGATTCTGGATAAAGGGAACTAATATTTCTTGAATGGGAATTAGCGACCAGCCACTGCGCCTGGAGCTTTATAGAACTTTTCCCCCAGGCATCTTCCATGACCCACATGCAGATCTCATCAACACTGCCTCTCAAGTTGAGGTTCAGAGTAGTTCAAGAATATACCTACAGTCAAACATCTGGACATTGACAAATATGGCCTTTAAGCCTGGGTCCGTCTGATTTTAAACAATAGAACACCAAAGACGAAGTGGGTGCCAAAAAGGATCACAGTAAGCTGCACCCAGCTGCTGGAGAGGAGTAGAATGCCAGGGAGGACCACAAAGGTCTAAAGAGGAATGACATGCTGAGGAGGACAGTGAGCCGCCTCCTACAGCACATGCAGAGTCACAGAGCTGTGTCTTGAACACTTTTATGTATATAAAATTTCTTTTCTTTCCTTTCCTTTCATTTTCTTTTCTTTTTGTTTCTTTTCTTCCTTTCTTTTTTCTTTTTTCTTCCTTCCTTCCTTCCTTCCTTCCTTCCTTTCTTTCTTTCTTTCTTTCTTTCTTTCTTTCTTTCTTTCTTTCTTTCTTTCTCTCTTTCTTTCCTTTTGAGGCAGGGTCTCACTATATAACCCAGCTTGACCTAGGACTCATGATCCTCAGTTTCTTGAGTGCCAGGATCGTGTGTGTGTGTGTGTGTGTGTGTGTGTGTGTGTGTGTGAGAGAGAGAGAGAGAGAGAGAGAGAGAAACTCTGACTAATTTTAAAATTAATACAGAAATTTTAGAGTCCACAGTATCATACATTGTTTTAAAGCAAAAGTATTTAAAAATCAAAAGATAATTGTTAGCTGGACCCTCATATACTGCTGGCAAAATGTAAAGTAGGAAAACTGGTTTTTGAAGGCTCAAGTTCCTTTAAGCCTGTGCCCAATGACTCCCAACTTCTAGTCATGTACCAAGAGTGCTGTGACCCACGTCTATCCAACTTCCTGTGAACATCCACAGCCATCTTCCTTATCACAGTCAAAACTGGAAACTGTACCATGGAACCCAGCAACTGACAGAAAACAAAACGTGGCCATCCACACAATGGAACATGGCTCAGTCATAAAAAGAATGATGTGTTGATACACTGAATAATAAAGAAGGCCAGGGGACTAGATAACAAGTGAAAGCCAACAAGCAAGTCACATGTTGAGGATTTCCATGTGACTTGAACACATGGAATTCCATTTGCAGGCAATGTCCAGAATAGGCAAACCATGGAGTCAGAAGTAGGTTGTTGGTTGCTAGGGCCTGGATGCTGGAGGAGTGTTGGAAGAGGGGTGACAGTTAAAATGGATAAGGTCTCATTGTGGGCCTGTGAAAATGTCATAAGAGTTATTGAGGTGGTGGTGACTGCATACCTTTGTCAATGCAAAAACTGACAGTTGCACTTTAAATGAGCAAATTGTAGAGTGTGTGGACTACATGACCATGAAGGCATTATATATTTACATTTAGAAAATGGTACAGTGACAAAAAAACCAAATTATATATTTTGTATGTTCAATAAATATCAACTTAGTGATTACACCAAAGTATTTTATGACTATTTTGAAACCATTCTAGTTCATTTAAACCCAACCATCTCTTTGTGGTGTCTATTTCTCAGAAAGTGTGCTGATTTTGTACAATATAACCTGAAATGTCCCCCAGATTCAACTATCTTTGAGTTGAATGTTGGTGTTTGCTGATAACCTATAGGGTTTTACAGCACTCCTGTGCCGAGTTCCACCTATACAACACCTAACACAACAAAGTGTGTCAAAAGAGTCACCCTGATTAGCTGACAGTGCATGTGTAGCTCAGTGCTAACTGGTCCCTCACCACCCACACTAAACCAAACCCAGGCCTGCTGAAATGGTCCAGTGGGAATCAGAGCCAGCCTTAAGTGAAGATGTCACTCACAGGGCCCTGAGATGTGAAAAAAGAAGACAGGTTTTTTGTTTTGTTTTGTTTTGTTTTGTTTTGTTTTGTTCTTTACAAGAAAGCAGGTCCTGGCAACACTGATCTATTTATAGCTACATTAGAGCTCAGGCAGAACATGTGTAGGAAGAAAAATATTAATATATTCCAGAGTTCAAATGAAATATAGTATCTGTGGTCATAAAGGGGAAGGTAAATAAAATCACATAGAATTTGAGATCCAGCCGAAGAAGTGCCCTGGTGTAACTGGCTAAAGACTATCTAAGAAGAAGCTATTTGAATAACCCAAAACAGAAATAAGGTAGAGAAATATTGGGTCAAACAGCAAATAAATTGTCTTGACAGACAAGCTTCCTATGACTAGACTAGTAAACACATTAATGTAATTGTCTCTAGACCTGTCCCCCCAAAGATAGTTCTAAGCTTTCTTCGGAGAACAGAAACTTCATGAGGATACTTTAGACAAGAAGGGGTCCTGTGGCTTCAGGATGTTATAGCCATAGACTCAGATGTGTACTTTGGAAAACATGTATTTCAAGTCTCTTGAATCTCACTGCAACCAAAAACAAAATAAGCCTTGGGCATGGAGAAAGCTTGCCCAGAGGGAAAGTGAAAAAAAATCTGTAAAATACTTTTGAAGGCACAAGGACTCAATGATGTCACATGAATACCTGCCTCCCATCGCCGAGGGCTGACTCACTGCTGTTATCACAGAGCAAGGCCCATACATAGGCAAGAACCATCTTCAGTGAAATGAAACATGGCGTATGATTATGGGGTGCTCCCTATTGAGGGGAAAACTAGCACTTCTGTCTGTCATAGGGAGGAAATCTCACACATTTTTCTACCCTATTTCATTCCATGTCTGAAACACTTGTGTGCAATGAGTGCTCTGTGGATGGAGAAGTATGGGCCTACGAAACCAAGGCCCTGTAATTCCACACAAGTGGCACAATTCAACCCTGACTTCTAAATCCTGATTTTCTTGACCATATTTGCCTTTCTAAGTGGACAATTAAGAACCAGTGGAATGAAGGACTGCCTGTGTTTATTTTTTATGCATGAGTGCTCTGCCTACATGTAAGTCTGTATATCATGGGTATGTGTGGTACCCACAGAGGCCAGAAGAAGGCACTAGGGCTACTGGAATTAAAGCTTCAGAAGGTTGTAAGCTGCTGTGTGGGTGCTAGTGACTGAAGCCTGGTGTTCTGTAATAGCAAATGCTTGAAACTGCTGAGCCATCTCTCCATCTCAAAGGACTGATATTTTGATGGGGATTTTAAAAATAACTGTAAAACTAAGCCAAGTGGAGGCTGTATACCAAGAGAATAAAAAAGAATGCACCAGGGTTTGGAATGCAAGATGGTCACAACAAAGACGGCAGAGGGATATTCTAGGATAGTAGGATAGCGATGATGCATTTTATCTAGTGACAATCACCTGCAGCATCTGCCTATGATACTGTCTGCACATACAAAGAATGTATAAAAAGATAAGACCCTGGAGATTTGAGAACTGAAATCACTCTCAACATTATTCAGGTTGTATTACTCTGTAAACATTAATGCCTGGGATGCGCTCCCAGAGGGGTGACGACTTGTCATAACCAATAAAGACACAAGATGGAGAGGAAAACTCATTGTAGAGACATCGACTTTTCTCACACAATCTACAAAGACAAGACCACAATGGAAGCTGCGGTTGGCTTTGCTACTTGCCTGAGATTAGCATTTATCCATGCACCTTCCACGTGGGATTTCTGGGCAAACTTTCCAACTGTTCCTTCCCTGCCAGGCACATTGAAGTTATCTAAGCGCTCACAGCTCCTTGACGACATAAGATATTAGAAAATGAAGCCTCCCTACCCTGGAAAATCCTAACCACAGATATTATCTATTGTTTTTCTTCTTCCTGGATGGAGAACTCTGCCGTTCAAAGTGAAAAGCACGGAGAAGACCGCCCCTAAAGGCGTCTCTGACTCTGCACCCATTGCCCCACCAGCTTTGCCTGTTCCACCTGTTTCAGTGACTCCCCCGCAAATACCTGTTTCTTGGTCACAGTGCCATCCACGGGGTCCACATATTCAAAGCTGTCAGTCTTTGCAATGCTGTAAATGTGGCTTGCCACAGCAAACTGCTGGCCGATGAAGGACTTGTCTGTAACCAGGGCCTCCAGGTCCCTCATGATGTAATAAGTTGCCTTGGGCTCCAGTCCCTCGTAATCAAACCTGTTGGGGGAGAGCAGGACACAGGAAACCAAAACCCAATCAGAGGATGGGCAATTGAGTGGGCCTCTCACTATCTGGTTCCAGGAGACACAGAGGAGCACATATAATAGGTCTTGCTTTCTCCTCAAAGCCTTTCCAACGCAATCTCCACATGGCAGCCTTATAAAACTCAAATTATGTGGCTCCTTTTGTATAAGCCCCTCCCCAAACTCCTATCATGTTGAGAACAAAACACCAAGCGCAGTCTATCACACACTGTGGGATCCAAACCTGCCCTGCTTAGCTTGATCTGAACTGACTTTACTCCGTTTCACATCTCCCCCACTGCCCAGGACTCAGTAAGTATTTAATGAGGTTTAGTTTCAAGTTTAAGAAGCTGTTGAAAAGAAGCTAAGAAGACATCTGTAAAATTGATGCCACAAAGTGAGAGAATATCTCTTTCCTATCCACTGAAGATAATTAACTAAAAGAAATCAGTAGGCTATCTTAGAGACAAGCTCTGGCTCTCTAGAGTCTAGCCTGGAGCAGGAACCCACATGCTGGACAAAGACATCTCACAGAAGGTTCTGACCAAAGAAATAATTTTATTCAAATTTTACTTTTACCTACAAGATATGGGCTTAGTTAGGTCAGGTGTTCTAGCTTTATTCATAGTTTGGTTTCTGTGAATATGAGTGTATCAATTATGTGTGTCTGTGAGGGGGGCACGGAGGGAGAGAGTTGGATTGTGTTTGAAGCTATTCTAAGCTTTATTTGTTAAATAGTAGTTGAGCAAGTTAGAGATTTAAAGACTGGCAAAGCTGGGCAGTGGTGGCACATGCCCTAAATCCCAGCACTTGGGAGGCAGAGGCAGGCAGGTTTCTGAGTTTGAGGCTAGCCTAGTCTACAGAGTGAATTCCAGGACAGCCAGGGCTCTACAGAGAAACCCTGTCTTGAAAAACCAAAACAAACAAAAATTGACAAACATATTTAAGACACTATTTATGACAGTATTGGTACAGAGACAGATAGATTGATCAATGGAATAGAATTGAAGACCCAGAAATAAAACCACACACTTATAGGCACCTGATCTTTGACATAGAAGCAAAAAATATACAATGGAGGAAAAGAAAACATCTTCATGAAATGGTGCTAGTCTAACTGGAAGTTGCTATGTGGAAAAATGAAAATAGACCCATATTTGTCGCCTTGCACAAAGTCCAAGTCCAAGTAGATCAAGGACCTCAACATAAAACCAGATACCCACAATCTAATAGAAGAGAAAGTGGGAAAGAGCCTCGAACTCATTGGCCAGGGGTTGGGATTTCCTAAACAGAACTCCAATGGCTCAGGCTCTAAAATCAAGAATTGACAAGTGGGACCTCATAAATCTGCTTTGCCCCTTAGTTCTCATGCTGACACCTGACCTGCTCCTGCCACCTTGGCCTGGCTGTCAGTCCTCTCCTTCTCAATGGTCCTTAGGCTTCTTTGTGCCTGGTACACTCAAAGAGCTGGCTTGTCCGGTCCTTTCCATCTCTCTTGGAAGTACCATTCTTGAGCATCCATCCATCCACCTGGGTAGCTTCTGTTTCTCTCCTCACCTGTCACCACTGCACATTTTCTTTTGCATTGTCTTGTGGGTTCCCCCAGTCTTGCACCTCTGTTTGTTTATTTCTAGTCTGCCTTTGCCCACCCTTCAGAATGTGAGTCTAAGAAGGCCCAGACCTTCCTTCTCTCATTCTGGGCTGTTTCTGGAACTATGCGAGCAGCCTGGGATGAGGGAAGCAATGGGGGAGGGAGGGGGGACAAAAAGAGAGAGTAAAGGGAACTGAGCCCACTATAAAAATCTCTAGAGAACTTGAAAGAAATGTCACAATTGTTCCATTCAAAGAAGCCTTCTTAGCCACAAGCTATTCGAATCGAATAGTAGGGCTGGGGTGGTAATCAGAAGAAAAATAAAAAGATTGAAATTATTCTTGGCTTGTTTATTTCGGAGTTTGAAATATGATGATGCATACCACACAGCTGGCACAACACCAGGCACCAGAGCTTTAAAAACATCTGCTCATTGGTTTCTTTGGTCCACACCCCCCCCCACTTAGTCACTAATACAAAGAAATTGTCTCTCCAAACATCACATATTTGTCTCCAATTCCAGCTGGCACACCATGGCAGGGATGGGTATTTGCAAATGGAGCTGGAGGAGGGGCAGCTGAGCCCGCTTGCCTTCAGTAGGGCTTCACCTTGAGGCTCTTTGCCTTATAGAGACTATTCAGAGTGAGCTGAAAGATGGACACCCTGAATATTTGCTACAACTTTCATCAACTTGAAGGTTTTAAAGACGGTCAATAAGCATCAGAATACTTGCCAAAAGGAGGGATACGGAACGACACCATAGCCTTTTCTTCCTCCTGCACTAGGTATTTCCTCCTCAGCTTTGGGAACAAGATGACAGGAAAGTCCTTACAACACTGCCAGCAAATGTGTTTAGACGTGGGATTCCCATTAGAGATGGCCATATAAGAGGCAGGCCTAGAAGTGTGCATTTGTATGTCTAACAGTTAAGAGACTCCAGCAAGAGAACTAAACATGAATTCAAGGCCAGCCTAGCTCCAGGGTAAGATTAAAATAAAATCACACACACACACACACACACACAGCAAGGCAAGCAGAAAGAGGCAGGAAGATGGGTAAGACAGGAGAGCCTTCGAGGCAAAAGTTTGATACTTGAGAACGTTCACTAACGAGGAAGACCATGTTGAGTCTAAAGCTATGATCATGCCCAAGCATCTAACCTCGTGTTCATTTTCACACACAAATCATTCCTGAGGCCTCCCTCTCCTCTCCAGCCTGAGAGCCCTCCAGGAACCACCCCCAGCACCACACTTTTAAAAGAAACAACCTCTAAGTGGAGAACTGCTTCTGGGGCTTACCCAAAGAACATCGAGACTTTTCTCAGTTACAACTTTAATTCCAGTATTAGTGACACTGAAATTGTTTTACAATTTCATCCCCAACAAGAAAACTGTCAACTAGACATCAAATTACTTCAAAGCCCCCTCCCTCTGACTTTCTAATTGCTGGACTTGCAGGAAATATTTGTCTTTTGCTGTATCTGCTCCCTATGCCCTTCTTCTTAATCTGTGATCTTTTTAGATAGAAATTTTAAGTACGGTTCAATGTCCTGTAAGAAATCAAATCTCCATTGCATAGTATTCTCTAATATGGTATTGTTATGAAAAGAGCAATTAGCATTACAAGCTCTTGGCCACAAAACATGAAGTATATTATAAATATACTTATTATTACACCGTTTCTTCAAAACACTGGTAGGAACCTAGATCGACATCCCACGAATTATGAAGAGCACATCTCTGATTAATCTCCCTGCTAGCTGGCAAGCACAGTGAATTTTTATCGGGTTGGAATCTTTATAATATCTTTATACAACAGAAGAATTTCTCATACCAACTAGTCTTTGAATATAAATTAAACAAATATATAAGTAAAATTCCCCAAGAATGAGAGGGGTGTGGCCCATGTTAGAAATATTGATGAACAAGACAAGATCCTACCATAAAATTTCTGTTTTATGACTAAATAAATAATATGCTGGTTTATTTAGTGTTACATTCTTAGTTGTCATAACTAGCCAGGCATCAAAGCTATTATGACTATTGTCTGGCTTTCCCAGAACATTGCAGTCCCTTAGAGTTTAATAAGCACCATCCTGGTCTTCCTTATTCTCTGGTATTTATCTAAGTAAATGGCTGCTCCAAAGAAGAAACAACCACCATATAAGGGAAACATCTAACGCTCTTTGCCCCTCAAGCCCTTGAAACTCAACTGAACACCCCAAACTGATAACTCCAAACAAGCAAAGCAGAATGAGCCACAGAATGAACCATGATCTCTGCTTTAACACGTGGAGTCTGAGGCTAACCCAGATATAGTTGCCCATAGTCAACAATTCTTCTATGCCACCTTTCCCCTAAGCATGGCTTGGCATGAGATGCACACACCTGGCACCTGGTACACATAGCTAGGTAGCAAAACCTGGAAGGTCCCTACTCTTTCTTACTTCACCAACAGGACATAGGTAGACCACCTATCCTGAGTTCTGGCTGACCATTCTTTTGTTTGCTTCTTCGGAGGTACTATTTTCCTTCTCTGCATCTCTTTTCATAAGGCTAAGCGTCTAGCAAAAAATGAGGTTTCTGAACCATGTGGGTCATGCAAAGAGCCCCAGCTCAGCCGTGTTAGAACCCTCCTAATGTGTGGAGATTAGTCCCAGGTTAGAAGAAGATTCCAAAGCCACCAAACTATGGACTTCTGTGTCTGCCCACTCCTTAGAAAGATGGCTGTGGGACAAACAAGAAATATGTCTGCTTTGACTGCAGGACTCACAGCTCTGGTGGATCGTAAGAGATGGCTCAAAGCTCCGCATTTTTATACTCTCTTGGCATGACCACTCATTTTACCTTATAGTTTCTATGAAAAGATTAGAGAGGGACATCTCCAGGGCAAGTACAATCTGTTCTTTAATAGCCTTGACACACTCTCAAGTAGCCAGGGTCTTCCAGTCCCTCAGATGCTTCTAAAAGATGCTTGCTCCTCAAATTCTAGCCCACCAGTTTTAGAAAGCATCTCTAAGTGTAGTTCTCAAGTCACATGCAGAGACCCTAACCCTGCTCACCTGCAGTAGTAGTGGCGGCCATATTTGGCCCAATGATCTCTAACAATTTCCTCCACACTCTGTTTCCGGGCAGCAATGATGGACAGCCAGACCAAGACAGCCCAGAGGCCATCTTTCTCTCGGAGGTGATCAGACCCTAAGGCAAAAAGAGAGATTCTGTTGAGAGTTCTCTCCTGGGGAAAAGCAAAGAGAGCTTTTAGCAATTTGGAGATATATTGAAATGGATGTATATATTGACCCACTATGCAGCCTTGGTATATTATAATATACTTGGCTTTTTCACTTTAAAATATGTAACTGAAATTCAAATAGTAACAAAAAATACAATAAAAATCCTAACAGTTGTTGAAGGAATTGAAGACCCAAAATGAAATAATGTTACCATTTACTCTTTATTTTATTCAGTAAATAATTGACAACTCCTATAATCATCTACGCATTTCCATATATCCTGAGAATAGAGGAGTAAGGAAGTAAGTTCTTTACTCACAGGCTGAATTCAAGTATATGGGGCAGGCAAGAATAAAACAGACAGAAGAATATGACTCATGAAACAGAGACAGATGCTTTGAAGAAATTAGAGTAGATGCTGATATTAGCAGGCAGCAATAAAGGTAGTGGTTTACCCAGAAGACACATCCTTCTGTAACTTATGGCTGTGGGTTTATTTAAAGAAAATGGTCCTTGCAGATGTCATTAAGTCAGGGGTCTTGAAATAAGGTCATCCTGGACTTAGGTGGGTCCTAAGTCCAAAAATACATGGAAAAGAAGGCATATAGCCCCAGGCTGCATAGGACGCAGTACCTGGAATTATACTGCTGTTATCTTAGAAGCACACAGAGGCACCTGAAACTGAAGATACAAGAAGGGAGTCTATACCATAGTCCTCAGTGGAAGCACCGCCCTGACAGCACCTTCATGTTGGATGCCTGGAGTCTGGGACGGGGAGGGAGTACATTTCCCCCATGCAAACCAACCAGCTTGTGCTCAACAGTTATGGCAACCCTAGAGACCAGCACAGTTGTGAGGGTCCAGCTCAAGGAGTTGATCACACCTGAGAATGAGACAGTGGGGATGAGGAAATGCACACAGACATCTGGAGAAGGAGGCATCCAAGCCAACAGAGAGCAACCCCACAGTCTTAGAGGCAGGGTTGAAAAGGGAAGCATTTTTCATACAAATAACTCATGCAGCCTAATGGGGAGTCCGCTGTGCTGCACGCCCCCAGAGGCTTGTGCTGCAGGTACATTTAATGCCTGTCTCTTGGTCAGGAATGAGGATCCCAAGAAACCTCTCTGTTACTTGCCAGGTGTGGAACATCATTTAGAAGTTACTAATCTTTCCTGGCCTCATTGTCTCATCCGTAATAGGACACTATCCCCAATCTTGTGATCCTGTAACAATCTAATCAAGTTCAGAAGGCAGACTCTAGGGTGGTGATGCATGCCTGATTTCCCAGCTACTCAGGAAGCTGAGGCAGCATTGGAAGTTCAAAATCAGCCTGGGGAACATAGTAAGCCACTGTCTTTTAAAAGGTAGTGAAGGGAGGAAGATACATTCTAGAAGCGTGTTTATATCCTTCCTTACCCACTCATTTCTGTTTGCTATACTTGCCTAGAACCCAGTAATAATACAGCCTTTCTACAGCTTCTTCTGGAACTGGTACACTAAATATCCCTAAGTATTTGGAAGTGACTGAGATATCTCAATGGTTGTGGCTGGGGGTTAATTCTCATAAGGTACCTACAACACTGATTCCTCAATACTTGCTTTAAAACACATCATTCTGTTACTAACACGAGCTTCTTTCTTCTTCTTCCTCAGACTCTGGCAATAGCAACATCTTATGAATTGAGACTGGGACCAGAAGTGGACCATCTCTTATGGTAATCATGGCAGCAACAATGGACAAGCTCACTCTGATTTTAAGGTGACAAAATAGACATAGAAAAATCAACAAAGCAGACTCATGTCATGGAAACCTTAAAACCTTAAAAATGGGACAAAAATGGTTCCTCAGTTAAACATCTGTGCAGACTAAAGCTGAAAGTACAGACTATTTGTTTACCATTGTTGTTGTACCGAGAGTACTGAATGTTAAGTATGCTCTCTCAAGGAGAAAAACATGCAACCAGAGAAGGCAGCAAAATAATTTACATCAACAGGAAAGAGAGTCAACATTTTAGTCTCTAGTTCTTAACACACACTGATCAATGGTCTACCAGTGACACTGTTGGGTGTCCCACTGTGGTTGGTTCCAGCTTAAGAAGACCCTGGGCATTAATCATCACACCATAAAGAGACTTGTCTCAGCCAGTAAGTTCTTTATGCTGCTAAAAAAAAAAAAAAAAAAAAGGAAGAAATTTGGAAGACTCAGGGTTAGCAGTATGGCCAGCTGCCAAAATAACAAGCCAAGGAAACCCAGCCCAGTGCAATCATCTCAAATCCTCTTGTCCTTTTATAGCCGAGGGGGAAAGTCACTTTTACTTACTGGCTGGAGAAAAGTACCCTTTTGCCTGAAACAAGGGCTTTGCATACCTTGGATCTCCATCTGGATCACATTACCAGAGATAGAACCATTAGATGCTATTAAGTCCTTAAGATAAGATGTCAGAATTTAGTGACACGGAGACACAGAGTTCTTTCAGATGGATAAAACCCCTGGTCACTTGCAGATAATGCCTAGGAAATTTGTGAGCTGGCCTGGACATCTTTGCCAGCAGGGCCAATGGTTGCCAAGAGTCATAAGAGGCTGATGATCCCATGAAGTTCCCTGTGCTCTCTAGTTCATTGAAGAAGTGAGAGAGACAAGACATGATGCTGCAGTTATTCGGATGTTTCCGTTGGATGATCACAGTGCTTGATGGGGTGGAGTCCTCTAATACACCTTCAAGGCAAGTGAACTCCAGTGCCCTATCCGCAGCAGGTAAGTTGCATAAGGATATGAACATACAAAGAACCAAGTCATTTACTCAAAGCCTATTATGAACAGGGGGAAATGTACACACACACACACACACACACACATGCACATGCACACTAGATAGATAGATAGATAGATAGATAGATAGATAGATAGATAGATAGATAGATAGATAGATAATAACCTGCATACTGTAAAATGTTTTCAGGATTCACTGAGAGTACTCCCGATAGACAGCTGTGAGAAAGGCACACACAAGCACTTTGCATTTGAGGCCAGTGAGCCATAAACCACACCCCAAACCAGCAACTGTCAAGAGGGAAATAATGAGGGGCCAGCAAACATCTGAACAAATGTTCAGTCTCACTATGGTCAAAGAAAAGCCAATAGGACGGGGCAGCATTCGCAGGCTATCACACTAGCCAATGTTGGCTTAAAAAGAAACTGTCCTAGCAACAACAAAAAAACATCAGTGTAGAGGAAGGCAGCCTGATCCAGTCATTGATGATAATGATCAAAAGCCTTAACACGCTGGTAGCCTTTGGGCTCTGCTGTTCTCTTTCTAATCCTTTACCCTCCTAGACATTCACTCACAGAAATAACTTAGAGGGAAAAATTACAAACATAGGTATCAATTGTTGAACAACAGAGTCATTGTGAAAAAGCTGAAGGAAAACCTCTCACGGAAACAAAATATTAAACAAGAGTCTTTAGGAACTCGGTGATGCTCATGCAAATTTAATAACTGGAAAATGGTTTAATAAAAATAATATGGAGCACATTTTTGCAGGAAACATATGGATGCATATGGGGCACAGGTGGACAACAGAATTTCTAGCAACAGTTCTGTAACTCTGCAAATGGGAGGGTGGTGGTAGCTTTCCTTCTCTGCCCCTTGCTTTATTTCTACACTAAACACATGAGTATTTTCAAAACTTATATTTTTAAATTTGCCAATGATACTTAAAAATTTAGATTTAAAACATATGTGTTCCAGGATGTTGTGTGGTTAGATTCATCCAGTACACGGCACTTTGAGATAGGCTTCTTTACCTCTGTAATGTGCCTGACTGTGTCCTTCCTGTGTTTTCATAGTTGGAGGGCTTACCTTGGGGGCACTGAGGAACACAATAAACAAATTATTGCAAATTAATAAAACATCACACATGTATATTGATACTGAGTCAAATCTGCACTGAACCACAAGAATCGTGAATCTCAGTATTATTACTAAGTTATACAGAACCATTTCTGAGCTTGGTTGCTCTAGCTTCTGGCTGATCCTTTAGCCAAAGCCTACCATTCAGTTGGGACAAAGCAAGGAGAATTTAGTCCTAACTTGGAGTCTAGAAGTATCCCTGAGCTTCCTTTCTTCTATCCCAGTCATCCTGACAAAAGCCCATGAACCTTCATCTGCCCAGCCTGCACCACAGCCATCGTGCCAGAGCCCACAAGCCTGCAGGAGGCACAGTTCTATCCCGCCAGACTCCAGCAAAAGGCAGCACAAAGGGGGGATCTATTTTCTTGTCAGAGATATCACTGATCCCTCTTTACTCCAATCTGACCTGGAAATTTTTCAAGCTTTAGAACCACATTCCTTGGGCCTGTGTGAGCTCTCGGTGGGTGAAAGCATTACCACAGAAGTCTGATGGCCTGAACATGAGCCCTAGAACCCACAGTGGAAGGGAAGAACCAGTTCCCAAAAGTTGATCTTTGACCTCCACACACATGTGCCCTCCCCCATTATATATGCGCACACAATTGTCACCAATATTATCATCACCACAAAATCCCGAGATGACAGGTGACATGTACACCCATACAAGTACACATATATATAAATGTCACAGTGGCTCTGAAAGCAGAATTCCAGGCTGAGTGAGGTCCCTTCTAAGATAACACTGCGGCACCAGGCACAAGTCTCAGCCATTCCGTACATCTCTCCTAAGACTTACAATTTGACAGCCCTTTATTATAGGCAAGGGATGGAGTCAAGATATGAGGTCACACACCTATTCAATAACAAAGAGATTTGAATCTGGGCAGCTTGGCTCCAAAACTGTACAGAGCCATATTGGGGCAGTCATGCACGAGGTTTGAGTTTGACTTTAGTCAAGGACAATCCCTGGCTTCGGGCAGGAATCTGCCTGTAGGACATAATAGGAAGTAGGTTAAAGCAGGAATTTTTTTCCTAGGGTGGAGAAGCTCAGTGAAGGTTAAGTTCATTGTTCCTCCAGGTCTAGGAATTCCTGAATTAAGCAGGTGACCCACCCAGCTGCCGGAGCAGTCAAGATGAGGACCTCCAAGAGAAGCTAGACAACTTCCACCGGAACTCAGCCTAGAGTCTGGGGGGAAGGGTTTGCCCAAACTGTTAAAAGGTCTGGAGCCATTAAAGTTTCTGGCCTCGATCAGTGAGCATTGTCCTGGCCTTACTTCTTTTCGCACCTTCCCTATCCATCCCTCAGCTTCTGTTCCAGCTACCCACTTCAACTGCAGGCAGCTATGGAACACAACACAAAACCTATTCAGACTTGCTGACTCCTGGAGTAGCTCAGTGAAGAGAGCACCCAGAAGAGAGCAGGTGGAGTCACCACGTGGTCGGAGGGGAGCTCAGCCACCTAAGGACCAGAGGGATGACTTGCAGTCCTTCCTCTTCACTCTCCACATCTTAGGAGCTTCTAGCTGCTTGCTTCTAATTCTCATTCAGCTGTGGCGAAACTCTCTCCATCTTCGTATCATCTTCCCAAGACAGAGATATTTATTTTCTTTAAACAGCAGGACCATGAATCAAAGCCAGGGGATCAGCATCCCTTTCGGATAGACTGCAGAGCCTACCAAAGAATGGTGCTACAATTCTTGTCCATTTTTCAAACTAATTATATTCAGCTCTCTCACATCTGCTAGAAAAGGAAGGCTCGCTAAAAATGGTCACTATATGATTGGTTTTTGTATGTGTTATACATAATGTATAGCATGTATTCTATGCTAAAAATAAGCACTCTGAAATGTACAGATGCTCATTTGTGGGAGATCAAAGCTCACCTGCCTGGAATAGAGTCAGCACTTGCTCTGAGTTCAGAAAGGCCACATGGCAGCAGCAGCTGCCCCCACATCCTCTGCACTGTGGGCTCCATGGTTCTTGATAAGTAAGAGTTGTAGTCATAGACAAACAGTATGCAACCTACAATGCTACTAATGATATTTCATACAACATAATCTAGCTAATCTGATGATCCTGGCAGACTCTACAGGAGAAAGTCGGACATCTGAAACTTCTCCCCAGTGTATCCCCGAAAGAAATGAATGAAATGTTTGCTGAACAAATAAATGACCAGGCATGGACCACTAGCTTCATCCTAAAAGTAAGGCTAACCAGAGCAAGTTAACCTGTCCCAATGGGGGAAACTCTATAAGTCATCTGCCTGAAAAGATCTATCTCATATGTGAGAAGACACAGGAGCAGAGAAGCAAAACTGTTCCTCCAGGTCAACAGAAACTCATAGCAGGGGTGGCAAGGCAGGAGCCAGCTCCGTCAGATCCTGGTGCTGTGCCATCTGTAGGTCACCATCCTACAAGTTATGTAGAGTCAAAATATGTACAAAATAACAATAATAGTAATAAGACCTTGGGAACAGACTTACTAACATCACTGGAACATCAGGGGCAGGTGTTGGAGAACCTGGAAGATTGAGTTTGAGTCCTCGTTTGATCAAGATGACTTTAGGCAGAGGCTTGACTCTCCCTAAACTATAGTGATTTCATCTACAAAACAGGGACTATAATCATCCCTTTCTTTTTCAGGGTAGAGAATAAAGGACTGGGGTGCGAGGCATTGTGTCTATTGCTTAAGTAACACACACTATTTTATTAACTCATTCCTAGTCAATTTACCCTCCAGGCCAAAGAATGGAGCATGTTAGGTTTCATGGGATTAACTGAGTGGTCAATGGAACAGGTCCCAAGAAAACCCCACGGAAAGGGGTCGTGTAATGGAGACATTCTTCCCACACTGAGGATTTTTTTTCCCAACACAGCGGGTGGTGGCTCCTAGAGAATGCAGAAAATAGTTTCAATTTTCAACTTTACAAGGAGGCTCTTGGGAATGTCAATCACAGCACCTCTACGCTCTGCCCAACCTAGATTAAATTGCACATAGCCCATTTCTTGAAGTCCTGTGCAGAAACCCTTCTCTCAGCCCTGATAATGCTGTCATCACAACAGCTCACCCCTTCTGCAACCTAGCCAAATTTACAAGCACTGGCCACAGGGAAGAAAAATCACTGTACTTGATCGTCTGAAACTCAGAGATACACCAACCTCTTTCTTTTTCCTGCTGATCAGGTGGAACTGAAAGCAGACAAATGTGAAGTTAGGACCCCTTGGAAGGCAACAAACAGAAGTTTTCCTTCACCTAGAGAAATAGAAACAGTTGGACAAATATGGGAGAGCTAAGCCTCTTTAGGATTTGTGTCATAGCACTGGCTGTGAACCTAGTCTTGAGTTAAAAATGTGTGTACGTCACAGGCAGTAAGAGTAGAAACTAAGGAGAATGACCTGAAAGGGTAATGAACTACTGGGGGAGATAAAATTTCATCACACAAAATAACCAAAGAGTAAATCAGTAACGCAAAGCACAAAGCAAGAGATCACAGAGTGACTTACTGAAAACACTGTGGTTCAGTCACACCAAGAACATTGCAAGAGCTGGAACCAGCCCAATGTTAAGCAAAGCCATACCCAAGTTAGTATCAGGACCCACATGGGAAATAAACAAGTTAATGGTACAAATTACCAATACTTTAAAATCTGGCCATTAGTATGGGTTTCAGAAGGGGAAATCTCTCAAGTGGAGCTTTATTAGCTAAGAATGTGTGCTGGTAATAAGAAAAGAAACATTAAAACTTTCTTTTATAATTTTGTGTAAGTTTGTTTTATCATTCCTTGTAACTAGGCTACATGATCTTTTTTCTCCTCTATAGACCCTATAAACAATTACTCTGGATCAAAGAATGAGGTCTCAAGAAGACAGACATGGCCCCTGTCTTCAGCATATTTACAATACCCACATGACAGAGATATCCAGCAGACCTCAGGAAATCAAAAGGATATTGAAGACTCTGTGGCAAGACAAGCCACTGGCCTCTTTCTATTTTGCTAAAATCTGAGACAGAAAACCTATTGGCTTAAGAATATAATACTGTACCCAGGAATTCACAGGGGGGAAATCTGGAGGGACAATTTGGCTAAGTGTGTTACTGTCAGGGGAGCTGTATGTAATTCCAAATTTTCAGAAAGAGATGGATGCATAAGGAACTTAGGAATGCCGTGACTCAGTCAAACAAATGAAAAAACAAAGCTATTTTTATAGAAAATTCAACACAGGATTCTTGCTTAGAAATAATCAATATTGTCATGCTGCATGGGGTGTTGTTGTTGTTGTTGTTGTTGTTGATGATGATGATGATATACTACTGATTGCTGGTGGTCAGGCTTAGAGATCTTTCACACAAAGGGCAGTTCTTCAGCATGGCTTGCAATGGGACAGGCTCACAAACTCTGGGCCAGGACAGTTCATGTGCTCTCAAAACGTCATGGCCTCTTAGAATGCTGATGCTTTGTTTTAAGATTTATTTATTTATTTTATGGATATGAGTGCTCTATCTGCATGTACACCTACATGCCAGAATGGGGCATGAGAACTCATTATAGATGGTTATGAGCCACCATGTGGGTGCTGGGAATTGAACTTAGGACCTCTGGAGAAACAGCCAGTACTCTTAACTGTTGAAACATCTTTTCAGCCCCCTAGAATGCTGATGGTAATAATGAAAACTGGATGAACATTTTCAACAATCCAAAACAATTTTCTCCCAAGTTTTAGGGTTTTTTTTTAAATTCCTAATTTTAGTATATTAGTACATTCTGTTTGTGTTTGGAATAAGCCCAGATTCCTTTAAAATTGGAAGAAGCAGCTCAAATGCCATTCATATGAATAGTTCTCTGTTTGATGGAGTATGTACAAAATGCTCCTCACCGCAGCAAAGCAGCTTTCCAGATCCTTCCAGGACATGCATGGACACCTGGTCCTAGCACCAAAGGTGGCTTGGCTTCTATCAGCCAGTTTCTTTGATGGAGCAATGAATGCAGGTTCTCACTGCCTGAGACCTACATCTTCTCACACAAGAGAAGCCTGAACGCAGATCTGTTCACCAGCTTGCTAGCCTGGCACACTCTGGGAAACAGAGATGCCAGCAGGAACATTTCTATTCAGGATGTATCTTGTTCCTTAGGACTTACCCCTGGGCAAAGTCTTGGCATCCTTGAGCTGAGAGAGAGTCTTCTTTCCAAGCTTTCTTGGCACCGTGTTGTACATTCTTGGTTGGTACACAATTCCATGCCCCAGGGACACTGGCAAAAGCTTCTACTTTGGAAAGCTGAAGTATACTTCAGAAACCTCTCTGAATATTTCTATCTCTCCATGTCTCTTCCTGTGATTAACTATTGATTCTGAAAACCATATTCTAACATAGATAGATATCTCCTGTGATGGACCAGTATTTATGAGTTGTAAATAGGGGTCATAGAAGTTCCTTGGTTGGCCTGCAGCGTCAAAGGAGGGTCCTGGATATTAGTCACAAACCTTCTATTCCCGTGCCCTTGTTCTGCTTAGTTCAACCCAATGTGGAATCCCACACATACACTTTCTCCCAGTCATGATGCAAATCAGAAACACTGATAGTCTTCTTTGTTCTTGGATGTACACCAGAACTATTTAAACATATATTTTTTTTCAAAATGCAAAGCCCCAGACACCATTTTGAATTACTTTCAGTAATTCAAATATATGTATATGTACACATATATGTACACACATACACACACACACACACACACACACACACACACACACGCATGCACAAGCACATGCATGTACAGGATAGAAGTTACACACAAAATCAACCACACTCCCCTGTGATTCTTGCACAGCCAGATCACAGCTTTTCTAAGACCTGGTATTAAGGAAGCCTGACAGAAGAGCTTCCTTCCCTACATTCAATGCCCTGATCCTTCAGGCACTAGAGTGGCTGCATGGACTGTGTCAGAGGCAGAAGGAATCAGTATGTTCATGGAAAGACTGACAAGCACGGTAGAAGCAGTGTGCACCAAAGAGCCAAAGAACTGCCTTTTAGTTCTGCAAGATTTAATGAAAATGAAGACCTTTTCCAGGCTCGGGTGCCCTGGGAGACCCATTTCACTATTCCTTGGGCTCAGAGCTCCATCTATCAAAGTAGGCTAATATTTTAACCTGCCAAAATGGCAGAAGATATAACAATTTTAAAGCCCTTGACATGAAAAAAAAAAAAAGGTCTCCTGTGTTTCTTGAAAGGAAAATGACAGACAACTCCAAAAGCAAAAAGCCTCTTAAAATCCGCATCCAGTTGAGCCTTTATGTTGCAGTCAGCATCTCTATCTCAAAACAAAGCTTGCCGAAAGCATCTGCAGGCTGACCTCCCCACACACGCTGCATGTGGCTTTCCACGGCCAGCTAGCTGAGAGGCATCTGCTTGGGGCTCAACATCTAAGGCAATAGGGGCTTCAGCCACTCCTTTCTCATGATATCTCCAGTCCTGTCTCTGGGAACGCTCTCCTTTACTTGACCCCATGTTCAGGAGTAGCAAATGGTCGAACTCAGCCCTCTGGGCAAAGTCAGGATTCATGCTTGTGTCTATGACTAACACTTTTTAGGAAGGCAACCGTGCTGGTTTGTTTATTTATTATCTATGGCTGCTTTGTGCTACGGTCATAGAGCTAAGTAATGTCAACAGAGACTCCATAAGGCCTTATGGTTGGTAAAGCCTAACATATTTACTATCTTGCCTTTTACGGAAAGTTTTGTGATTCTTGCCGAAGATGCTCTCAGATATTTTCACCACAATCTACAATAAGGGCAGTTTACCACGAGAAAATACATGTGCATGTGTATACTTATATATACACAGAAATTTTGGCAAGCAACATTTGAACTGCATTGCTTTTTCACAGTTTCTATTCATTAAAGCAATTGGTGATATTATATTAATCTCATGATCCATATTTGAAAAACACTACTCTAGATGAGTGGGAAATTGACTACTTAGAAAACATGTCCCTGTTCTCCCACCTCCATTGGCTTTCTGACATGATGCCATCTGGCAGGGCTTTGGTCTCTCATGTCTATGTTTAAACATCCTCTCTATTCTTCAAGCACAGTCTCACCTCCCATCTCTTTCAAAAAGCATGCTTTAAATTTTCAGCCTAATGCATTTTCTCCTTATCACATCTTCTAAAGTATCTCATCTTCTATAGCCTGCAAAGGCTTTGTAGATATCTTAAGGATATGGTCTTCATCACTTTATACTCAACAGATCAGCCAATATAATGTTTTATAACTGGGAAACAATTCATAAATGTTTATTAAGTTGAAATATGTATTAAGTTGTCCTAGTTGTCTTTCTATTGTGGTGATAAAATGCTAACCAAAAATCAACTTAAGAGGGATAGACTTTATTCATCTTACATCCTCCAGGTCAGAATCTGTCACTGAGAGAAGTCAGAGCCAAAACTCAAGACAGGAACCTGGAGGCAGAAACTGAAGTAGAGACTGCAGAGAAACACTGAGTTTTGATTTGTTCAACTCCTTTCTTATACAGCTGAGGTCTGCCTATATAGGGATGGCACCACCCACAGTGGACTGGGACCTCCTATATCAACTAGCAATTGACAAAATGTTCCACAGATATATCTTCAGGCCTATATGATTAAAGCAATTCTTCAGTTAAGGTTTATTCTTCCCATATGACTTTAGGTTTATGTCAAGTTGGCAGAAACTAGTTATCACATAAAGGTATGGCATGGCTTATCTATGTAATATCTTATCCTCTTAATTATAAAGAAGTTATAAAGCACACGGTACATTGCAAACATTCTGTAAATGTGTATGAAAATAGAGGAGAAGGCATTACTGGAACACAGTCCATTCCAGTTTCTGTATTAGCAACTGAGCAGAATTATATTACTACATGTAACAAAAGAATTCTGATCTTTTCTTTTTTGTATCAATATCTCTGATGGAAGCACACAGAACTCCAGAGGAAGGAGAAAAGAGTTCTGTTAGGCGTCCACAGAAAAGGACTTACCAGCCATGGCTCTACCAAGCAGAACTGTCAACAACCCATTTAAATCCAGACAGTCATATTTGAGAAAGTTTGCTATGGTCTCTTTCTGTCCAAGGGTAATAAAGAGCACGCTAGCCTTTCTGAGATGTTAATGGTAATGCTACTGGAATATAATTCATTTTGACAAGAGAAGAAAGTATCCCAAGAAGAAGGTTTCTTTATGAACTTGGCCTAAAAGACTACCATTATGACCATGTAAAGTGGTTTTATTGCAGTCTGTTTAAGCATTGCCAAATAGGACTTATTCTTAGTAATTCAAGTATAGTTTGATATTGGGAGATCAGTAGTTTTTATTACATTTATAAAATAAAGAGGGGGAAAGGATATGTTAGTGCATCACTAAGTTCTAATGATGTGCCTAGTGAATCCAAGAGCCATTCTTAAGGAAGCTACAAGTGAAACATGAATAGAAAAAAAATCACCTTAAGCATGATAGTGATTTTACAAAAAGTATTGATAAAATAGTTCCTAATATTAAATTAGAGAAACTACTTGTTATTGACTACAATTTTTAGGATGGTAATTATTTAATAAGAAAATATAAAACAAAAAGTATCAGTATTGGGGGGAAAATACCAAAAAAATGATTATACATTTGACTAAGCACCAGGATAAAAACTATGATAATATATAGTTTTTGGAAATTAAAGCACTAAAGTTAATAACAGGATGTGCTAAAATAATAGTAGTAGTAATAGCCATGCTTTTCTGGGTAAGCACTAATTGACTTGGAAAAAATGGGGATAAGAATGTGAAAAATTAAAATATGCAAAACTCAACAAAGCATGCAACACAAATTTAAATTTAAAAGACTTATATGTTGGGGCAGGGCTAAGTGGAACAGCCTTAGCCTAACACATGCAAATCCCTGAGTCTGAATGCCTGCAAACACTTCCCCAGATGCTAAAAGAGACTTAAGAAATTAACCAGTTACACTCTAGGATCTTTTGGTTGGTTCTTAATAGGAGAAAACTGTTGAGTGGGGACTAAGACGGACAACAGAGAAACTTATTAAGAAATAGTTTTTGCCTTACAGAAACTTTGTAATTTTATGAGGTCCCATTTGTCAATTCTTGATCTTAAAGCATAAGCTATTGGTGATCTGTTCAGTAACTTTTCCCCTGTGCCCATGTCCTCAAGGGTCTTCCCCAGTTTCTTTTCTATTAGTTTCAGTGTGTCTGGTTTTACATGGAGGTCCTTGATCCACTTGGAGTGAAGTTTAGTACATGGAGATAAGAATGGATCAATTCGAATTCTTCTGCATGCTGACCTCCAATTGACCCAGCACCATTTGTTGAAAAGGCTATCTTTTTTCCACTGGATGTTTTTGGCTCTTTTGTCGAAGATCAAGTGACCATAGGTGTGTGGATTCATTTCTGGGGACACCGTTAAAAGGACAAAACGGCAACCATCAAATTGGGAAAGGATATTCACCAACCCCACATCTGATAAAGGGCTAATATCCAATATATACAAAGAATTCAAGAAGTTAGACCCCAGGGAACCAAATAACCCTATTAAAAAATGAGGTACAGATCTTAACAAAGAATTTTCACCTGAAGAAAATTGAATGGCCGAGAGGCACCTTAAGAAGTGCTCAACATCATTAGTCATTAGGGAAATGCAGATTAAAACAACCCTGAGATTTCACCTTACACCAGTCAAAATGGCTAAGGTCAAAAACTCAGGAGACAGCAGGTGTTAGCGAGGATGTGGAGAAAGAGGAACACTCCTCCACTGCTGGTGGGGCTGAAAGATGGTACAACCACTGTGAAAATCAGTCTGGAGGTTCCTCAGAAAACTGGACATGAGACTTCCAGAGGACCCTGCTATACCTCTCCTGGGCATATACCCAAAGGATTCCCCAGCATGCAATAAAGACACATGCTCCATTATGTTCATAGCAGCCTTATTTATAATAGCCAGAAGCTAGAAAGAACCCAGATGCCCCTCAAAGGAGGAATGGATACAGAAAATGTGGTATATTTACACAATGGAATACTACTCAGCAATTAGAAACAATGAATTCACAAAATTTTTAGGCAAATGGTTTGAAATTATCATCCTAAGTGAGGTAACCCAATCACAAAAGAATACACATGGAATACAATCTCTGATAAGTGGATATTAATTAGCCCAGAAGCCCTGAATACCCAAGGCACAAATTGCATAACAAATGACTCCCATGTAGAAGTATGGAGAGGGTCCTGATCCTGGAAAGTATTGATCTAGCATGGGAAGGGAATATAAGGACAGAGAAAAAGGAGAGAGGTGATTGGAGAAGGGATGGAGAGAAGAAGGTTTATGGGACATATGGAGAGGGGGGATCCGGGAAAGGGGAAATCATTTGGAATGTAAACAAAAAATATAGAAAATAAAAATATTAAAAAAAAGAAAAGAAAATCAACCTTTCCATTGAAATAAACTTAGGGACCAATATGCATGAGTGCATGTGCTAAATTTTGGCTCTTTGAATCTGATTTCCCATTTCCAGTTGTATTCCTCCAGCTCTAGGATTCTCAAGAATAACACTGATGCATTAATAAATGGAATTAAGTTGTAAAAAAAAGAAAGAAAGAAATAGTTTTTGAAGTTCTATTTCTACACCCCAATTGTAGAGAAGTCTGTAAAAGAAAAGTCTTTTTAAAAAATCTTACCAATGAGAAAAGGTCAGGAAATCTACAGAATTTTCCTGAACTCCTTAGAGATCTGCCACCACAATGCAAAGGGTATTGTGAGTTCTAAATAGCAACAAGCCACTCAGCACAGACAGGACAGGACACTGGTCTCACCTTTTGAAGGACAAAGGAGAAAGAGGGAGCTGCTATATGTTCAGAAGTCACTGGGAGTTTACCAAATGCTGAAGAAATCAAGGGCAGGTTGTGGTGCTGGCTAAAAATCACTTGGAGTCCCAGCTGTAAGAGGAAACATGGGCTCCAGGCTTTTTGGATTGATTTAGAAGGCCCAGGATATAGAGGGAGACACAGTGGTATGAACATGTAGGATGGGTTGCTTCAGGCCCTGGGTCCTTCTCTCATAAGAAATGGGTTGTAAACATCACTCTTCACCCTAAGTGTCTAGGATAAGAGTTATCACTGCTGTGTGAGGGATAAGGGTAACGGTACATCTGCTCCTTTGGAGAGAGCAATAGGTCTTCTTGGGCTCGAGACTCATCACTTAGTGCCACTCATGAGAGAGCCCTGCTTGTGTCTCAGGGATGCAGTGACTGCTGCGTGCTGAGAATGAAAACAGAACATTTAAAATAAAGAAGCAAGCAAGGAACACAAGCAAACTCCCTGCAGCTTCTCACCCTCCACAGTAAAATGCCCTGCCTCTAGACCAATTTCAGGCCTATAGCACACTAAAGTTTATAATGTAAACAATAAAGTCTAAACCCAACTCAACTACTGCCTAGATTAACTTAACCTTCCATATTAATTGGCCTGAGGGAAGAGCTCTGCCACCTTCTGGACTCAGTACTGTTTGCCCACATATGCACCACTTTTATCCACACACTTTTGATTAAAACTTACAAGATCCACAAAGAACAAGAGAAAGCAAATAACTGTCGAGTGGGAAAACAACGATAGAACTAGAGTCAGAGATGGCCAAATCTAATGGGGAAGATCAACAACTTATATAGACAGGCACTTATCCTAGGAATATGGAAACTATTTTTAAAATAAAGGTAAATTATAGAAATAAAAGGCAAAGTCAGATATGCTACCACACCCTGATCATCCCAATACTTGAGAGGCAGAATGAGAAAGATTGAGAGTTCAAGGCCAACTTGAATTACATAGTGAGGCGCTATCTCCAAAAACAAGACCTCTTATGACATTAGAGTTCCTTCAATAAACATATCATCACATTGGAAATGAAGGAAAGAATAGATAAATGTAAAGATTGAAAATAAAAAAATTTAAAAATGAAGGCAGCCAGAGGTATAGGACTGTATGTAGAAGAATAAAAATACAAATTATAACAGAATTTATAGAAATATTCAAAGCAATAGGGTGACATCTTAAGGCACTAAAAGAAGGAATTTTAAACAATTGTGACAATGGTACCATGGTTATATACTCTTTCCAGTGAGGTTTTGTGTTTGAAAATTCCCACTAAAATATTCAGGAATAACAAGGTGAGCTTTGGGGGACAGGTGAATGTTGCTTCCTAACAATCAGAAAAAGCAGCTTATTTTGTGGAGAAAGTAGAGAAATGCATGTTGATAATTAATTTTAAAAAGGGGGGGGGCAAACATTCAGGAGCTAAGGACAGGAAGATGAAAGTTCTACAGAATTCTGTGAATCTACAGAGCCAGTTTCAGGACAGCCAGGCAACACAAAGAAACCCTGTCTTGAAAACCAAAATTAAAAAAGAAAAAAAGCAACGTGCAACATATTGAAGCATACCTATAATCCTAACTACTCTGGAGGCCAAGATCACATGTTCAAAGCTGATTTGTATAGTGAGATCCTATCTCAAGTAAAATTTTAAAAAGATCTGACAAAGTTTAGTCCTCAGCACTGCAAAGTAAAATTATTATTGAATAATAACAATCAAATAATAATAATAGATGGATCCTTGAAATTGAGTTGTGTGACTAATATGATATTCTGCCTATGTTTATCATTTTCAAATGAACTCTTTAAAGAAAGGGGTACCTTTAAAGATATCCAAAGAAGGTGAATGTGTCACTACATGAATTCTACTGGGTTTCCCTGGTTTTTTTTATTTTTTATTTTTCAACCTCTAAGTAATTCTTCAGCCTTTGATGCACAGGAAGATTATTTACAAGTCTCCAATGGGTTTGCAGAATTTCCGCCACCCTCATCAATACTGCAGCCGAGCCTACCAGTGCCAAAGCTCTCCTCTCCACACAGAGAGCATCGTCCAGAGTCCATCAGATTCGAGAAGAATCTCCATCCAGCAGGGGTCTCATACACAGGGACCTTCATCGATTTAGCCACTCTGAAAAATGAAATTTGAGGCAACTATCAATTCACATTTCTTTTATTTCCTCAGCTCAATAGATGTCCTGTGATCTACTTGTTTCCTAACTACAACTCAGAACAATTTGAATAGCTGTTGACAGTTTCTAAGGCACGTGTTAGAGAATAAGTAGAATATTTCAGTTCTCTCAACTTTGTTTTCTCTAGATTACAATATATACAAAGTCAATGTGTGAACTGTTCTAATATCAGTGTCCCCATAAATGTTCTTTGTCTTTTTGCCAATAGTCTGCTTAAGTCAAGGGAATCTAAATTAAGACAGCATTTGCACATAGACATTTAGGAGGGAGTGGTTTGACAATATTTACTCAGTATGAATCTGCCTATAGCCTATGAAACAGTAATTCAACTCTAGAAATGATGTGTAGTAGACACTATAGTTTACTGCTCATGGTCACATGATCAATCTGTACTATGTACAGATACACACAATGTACATACACACATATACCCACACACACAAACACACTGCTAGATTTTTGATGGTGGAATCTTCATTTGCCAGCATTTATGAATGCCAATGGCTTCCGGTCACAAACATGACTCTCCTTCAATAAGATGTGTCTCATTCAAAGTCAAAATTAGGTCAGCTCAATTAGTGACTGGCCTGTGTTTAACAGTCAATGGTCTATCATTCTTCCTCATTTTGGTACAACTCTGTGAAGCCATTTCCGGGCTCCTTGGGTATTGGCTGAAGCCTTTGTGTGCCTTTAATAGTCAGATATCTCTCTGTCTGATCTCTTTTCTCACTGTCTCCTTGGCTATAGTTTAGATATATCCCTAAGACATATTCCCTAAATGCCCACATGTTGTGGCTTGTGGTTCTCATCTCAGCACTATTAAACATTATGAAAATCATTAAGTAACATTCAATGGGAGGTTTGGGGTCACTGGAGACACACCCTCAAATGGACTGCAGGATGTTGACCTCATCCTCTATCTCTCTTTTTGACTTCTCATGAGGTGATCAGTTTCTGAAGCATGTGCTCTCACTACTATAGACTGCATCACTGTAGTCCCAAAGGCAACATGATCCAGAGACTATGGAATGGAGCCTCTAAAACTAGAACAAAACTGTCTTCATTCTAAGTTGACTGCCACAGGTATTTTGTTAGAGTAGTAGGAACCTGACTGGCATTATATTGATTGTGGATTCAATTTTAATCTTCAGGGTAGAAAGGAACAAACTTCCTATGAGCAAATTTCTTTTAGAACCCTTGCCTGGAGACCCTAGGGTGTGGCGTCCCTCGATAGAGTACAACCCAGATTTGACAAGACTGATCAATTACCATTTACAATAACAGGAACAATATAAATAAATGTCCTAGGGGAATGGACAGATAACTTATGATATTGAGAAAGCTAATGTTAGTCACCAACTTGATTGGATTAAGAGACACCTAGAAGATTAAGGAGGCATGCCTTTGGGCAGGATATGAAGCTATCTCCAGAGATGAAGAAGTCACACTGATCCTGATGTAATGGTGAAATGTACTGATGGATTCATCTTTTAAGTAGACTGTTCAGAGGTAGTAGAACTATGCAATCTGAATCCTAGATAGAGAAAGGAGGTCATGTGGCCCAGGCCTTTGGGAGCCACGCCGTTAGCCTGCTTACTGGCCATCATGGCGGCCACTACCACATATTCCTGCTGTCACGCAATTCTGCTTCACCCCAGGCCCAAAACAATGGCTCTAGGCAACTTGAACTGAAACTTTTAAAACTTAGACCTAAAGTAAATATTTTCTTACTCAGGAATGATAATGAAAAGCTTACTAATGTGAATATAGAAATGCCATTAAACAGACCATTGTGTTATCTAACACCCTGGATGCATCTCGCCAACGTATACAGAAAATGAAGTCCCCATTTCTGTTCTGTAACAGATGCTCATTCAACTCAGAGGTTCCAGCTTATCTTCTTTCATTTTAAGAAAAAACATATAATCACATTCACATCCTGAGAGGAACAATGGAAGAGTCTCTCCACAAACTTTAGAACAAAAGGCTGCTAATTTCATGGTCAAAAGCTCAAGGAAGGAGAAACAGATCACATGGAAGCCTAAAGAGCACATAGGAAAACAGGGGTCACAATGAACCAACAAAGGTAGACACACCAGAGTGCCAAAGAGAAAGGTACAACACAGGGCAGAGTTGAGAGTGAGAGAGACCGGAGAGAGGACAAGGACACGTGATCTTTGTTCAAAATACTCTTTCAGGTTCAAAGCCAAATTGGCAGGATTGAAGGGAGAGGAAAGGATTTCCCCAGTTCCCACCCTTCCCAATTAATTACTGTGTGTGTGGGGGGGGGGGGGGGGCGGGGAGCACCAGGCTGTGGCTGTGACTGATTGTAAAGAGGCAGATACTTTTGTCACTAAGAGCTGAGCCACAGTTGCAGTTATGCAAGCTGAGACAAGATGGGTAATTCAATTCCAGGACCCTGAGCATAAATTGATTGTGTCCTGGGGTCAGAAAGGAATTCCTGTCCCTACCCCCCCACACACACACTGAGTTTGGGACTCATCCCAAGCATAGCACTCAGCAGACATCATGCATTAGTCCTCGGGTTTGGCAGGAAGCCCCTGGAGTCTACAAGGCCCTTATCACAAACGAAGCTGCTCAGGCTGCCTCTCCCCGACCACCAGCACATGTGAGGAGCAAACTCTGCCTAAGAAAGCCGAGCCTGACTATCAGGGCTCCAAGTCTTCCACACCCCACCCCACCCCCACCCCAGGGGAGAATGAGCCCTGTAGCTAACACACCATGCTGCATTAAGTCTCCTCAGTCAGGGTTTGTGGACTTCCAAGAAAGTGGCTTCCAGATGGACACAGTGTCAGCCTCGCAGCTTCTCCCACACACCTCCTTGTATTCTGTGTTCCTCAAGACCTGAGCTCTTCCTCTCTATTCTCCATGATGCTCCTGCCTTTTGCTGTCGTTGAGTGCTGCTTGATCCTTCTGTGCCATTCATTCAACTCAGATTAACCGTCTCTTTCCAACCTGTCAAAATCTCTCTTAAGTGATCTGTCATGTGAACATCTGTCTGTGTACACTTTGTCACACTAAAATAGAATGCAGACTGGGCGATTTATAAAGAACAGAGAGTTATTTCTTGTAGCTCTGGAGGGTGGGGATGTCCAAGAGTACAGTGCCTACATTTGGCCTGGTGAGGAACTTCTTGCTATGTCCTTACAAAGCAAACTATGGGAGAGCTATCTTGCCACCTGCTCATGAAGTATGCTTCAGAAGGTTGTAAATTCATTTACAAGGAAGGAACCCTGCCTGCCCCATCATTCCTTCCCAGCCCCGTGTCCTTATCCTCTTGCCTCTCAACACCTGGGCTCTGGATTAGTTTTCAACATGACTTTAGGAAGGGATCAAAGATTCTTGAGCACACCCAGTTGATTTTGATCATCCTGCTGCTAGAAAGTTGTACCAGGGTGACAAGGGTGACAAGATCTGGGTCCCTTTACCAATATCCAAATATCATCTTTCTTAAGAACCAAAGGGAGCATATTCTATGTCCTGAATTCTTGGTCATCCTTTCAAAGCCCTCATCTTCAAAGTCTAGGAGAAGGTATCTGCATCACACATATCTGACAAAGTTCTCAGGAGCTGCCCATGTTTCCTATGGGTCATTTTTTAAAAATTAAAAGTCCCCAAAAGAAAAGGAAAACAAAATGCAAAAGGCACACATTTTACACGGAGAAGATATTCAAAGGACCCAGTTAGCATATAAAAACCACTTGGCATTGCATACCAAAACCACATGAACGATTACTACCCACAATCCTAGAGGAAAAGAACGGAACTGCCAGTGCTGGAGAAGATATGGAAGCTCATCATGGAGGGATGTGGATTCACACTGACTGCAGTCCAACACAGCACAGTGCCATACCATAGGACAGCAAAATTGAGTAAACCTTCACAATACAGGACAATGGAAGCAGTGAGTGGTTACGTAGAGTAAAAGAAGTCAGACAAAGGAATAATCCGGTATTCCACTTAGATGTGATGCAAAATGGGCAAAAGCAATGGCTGGTGGCAGAAATCGGGGTGCTGGTCATCTGGGGGTGACTGAAGAACAGTGGAGAAGCAGGCAAGAGGAGGCTGGTTTCTTCATAGCAGTGGCTGGTGTGTGTGTGTGTGTGTGTGTGTGTGTGTGTGTGTGTGTATGTGTGTGTGCTTACTGTATGAAAATCCCTTAGACTACACACATTTACATACTGTGATTTTATTACACGTACCTTACATTTGAAGTTGATTTTAAAGCTAGGCATGGTGGCACAGCACTCAGGAGACTGCAGTATAGGAGAGCCAGAAATTTGAAGCCAGACAGCCACTTCTGACTTCAAAGAGTAAGATCGCATGGGGGGGGGGTTATTTAATTATTTTTAAACATTTATTTGTATGAAGAATCCCTCTGGAGTCTTTAAGATTAAACACATGTTTGAATTAGCAACATTTTCATACGGCAGGCAAGCAGGCCTCCCATACATTGCTAATGTCCAGGTAGGCATTGAGCACAGTCTTCATGTTAGTTCTTTGGCATCATTACATGGATGTACTCACTCCCGATCCCTTTGATGTCTGGCTCTGCTGTCTGGCTCTACTGTCTAGTAAAAGGCTTATATGAAGCTGTACTTTGAAATCCTTTCTAAAGGAAGCCTTCCCAAATCGTAAATGTGAAGGAGGCTGAGTTCATCTAAACCTGGTTTTTCTGATAACAGTCACCCCTACCTTCTTTTTTCTTCCAGTGAGAAACCTTAAACCCAGGAGGCAAGAACTCCAACACTGAGCTACCCTCCAAAGTCTTCTAATCATAACCTTAAATCTATTCTTAAATCAATGTTATTGATGGGCCAATTCACGATCTCGAGGAAAAGGAACCCCAAACATTGAACTGTCCCATTAAAATGGCTGCGGCCATTTTTTTCCCAAGCATATGCAAACAGTGCTGTGTGACTTGGGGACCTTGGCATCTCATCGTCATCTAAACCTCAAAACTCACAAGTAAAATAATACTTGCCACCTGCCTTATCAGATAGACTGTGAGGATCAGATGAGACAGTACCCCACAAATGGAAATACTCTCCCAACTATTAATTGAAAGGCCTCTGGAATTACATTATCTCTCTCCTCAGTGTAAGATCTTTGTTAACCCAAAGGAAGCAGACTTATCCCCCAGAGAGAATATTTAAAAGGCAAAGATTAAGATAACAGCATGTCTTTTGTCCCTCTGACTTGTAGGTGTTGACCAGCTATAGAGCAATGGGGAATTCCCAGCCCAGGAACCTTTCCTGCTTCCTCTTGACACTTCTGTATATTCATTTTATGTCTGCCCTGTGAGACACAGGAGAAGACCCTTCCCTGTCACATTATAAAGTGTCCAGCAACATACAACAGACAGAGTTCTGAAGATCCTGGCTTTACTTGAAAGAAAATAATAATAATAATCTTAGTTTTAGAAAACTGACCCAAGATGCAAGAAACTAAGTATGCAGAATTCAAACACCCAAGGGTTTAATTCTCTTTTTGACCACTAAGGATACCTCTGTGTGGGAAACTAAGTTTATATTAACATCCCTGGTGCTTGAGCACATTGGTGTAACCACCCAGTTCTTCTTGTCTTTAAATAATAATTTAAAAAATTGTCTCGGAGTTGAAATGTAAGCGAATGTAAGTTCTGAGTTCTCCAGCCAAGCAAGAGGTGACGGAGAAACAATTGTCCCATGTCCTTCTGGCTCCTGTGAAAGTGGACTAATAAGAGAGGAAAATAAATCAAGTCATTTGGCTTTCATTTTGCTTTGTGTTTTCCGACTTCCAGGGACCTCTGATTAAAGCATTTAAAAAAAAAAAAGCATATTTACATCAGAGGACTTAGACTCAGCTCATTTGCCTCCTGAGAACTAACAAGATAGCTCAAGCCCAGGAGAGAAGATATTTCAGTACAACGTCTCCTGGGTTTGTAGAAAAGGTGATTATTTTCCCCTTTTCTGGATTCTATTAGCTTCTTTTCCTAAATGGTACCCTAGAGGTCTCTGGAGTCTATACTGTAAGCAAGAGAGAAAAGACATAGGAAAGAAAAGACACCTTGGCACTGGGTAAAGTGAATACAAAGAGATTTTTACACAGATGCTCACAGTACAGAGAGCAGAGAAAATTAGCATTTGTATAAGGTTGGCCCACAACCCTGTGAGCACAGAGTGACCCTGGGAGGGAGCAGTCTCCACTGAAATGTCGTAGGCTCTTCAGTTTTACCAAAGCCTCTGTTTTGCTATCTGTTCCAGCTTCTTTTGTTTGTTTGTTTGTTTGTTTTGTTGTTTTTTTTATTCAATATACTTTTTATTTACATTTCAAATGATTTCCCCTTTTCTGGCTCCCCACTCCTCAAAAGTTCCATAAGCCTTCCTCCCTCCCCTTATTCCCCCATCCAATCCTTCCCACTTCCCTATTCTGGTTTTCCCCTATACTACTGCACTAAGTCTTTCTAGAACCAGGGGCCACTCCTCCGTTCCTCTTGGACATCATTTAATATGTGGATTATGTCTTGTGTATTCCACATTTCTTGGCTAATATCCACTTATCAGTGAGTGCATACCATGATTGATCTTTTGAGACTGGGTTGCCTCACTTAGTATGTTCTCCAGCTCCATCCATTTGTCTAAGAATTTCATGAATTCATTGTTTCTGATGGCTGAATAGTACTCCATTGTGTAAATATACCACATTTTTTTGTATCCATTCCTCCATTGAGGGACACCTAAATTCTTTCCAGCTTCTGGCTATTACAAACAGGGCTGCTATGAACATAGTGGAGCATGTGTCCTTATTGCATGCCAGAGAATCCTCTAGGGAAATGACACCCTTCACAATAGCTACAAACAGGATAAAGTATCTTGGGGTGACTGTAACCAAACAAGTGAAAGACCTATACAACAAAAACTTCAGATCTCTGTTCCAGCTTCTAATGTTTCCTATGGGACTCAGCTTCGTCAGAGCCACAGGGACCTCAGGATCTGTCTCCCTCGTGCTATGAACCTGGATTCTTACCTAAACTCAATAAATTAAGGCAGAATTTGACAGAACAGCATTTGTAATTTACCTCCATGGATGACTGGGAATGAGTCTCACTTGTGAGACAGAGAGGGAACCAGGTGGAAAATATGCATCTGCTCAAGCAGAAAGGAATTTACAAAACCTTTCCTTTCTGCCAAAGGTGCAAGAGAAGAGGCTAAGCCACAGATTTAGAAGACACTTACAATGCATGCTGAGGAGACATTAACTCACTAAAATGCGATAAACCCGTGAGAACATCTCAAACAGGCTTTGTAGTTCACAGGAAAAAGAAGAACTGACGAATCTGAAAACATAGCAAATCATAGGACCATGGTCAGATAACATTTCACACCTACAAAACCAGTAAAATAAGGGGGAAGGGGAGGCAAAGGTGGGGGAGAGGGAGAAAGGGGGAGGGAAGGTGAAGAGGGAGAGATAGAGAGAGGGGGAGAGGGAAGGAGAGACAGGGTGTTGAATCTCTTGGAAAAACAGAATCCCAAATACTACCAGCAGGATTGTACAGTTGTTTGAGTTTTTTAATAGAATCAATCAAGTTCTGTCATCCACTAAGCCCACCGCTGAGTGACTCTCTAGAGAAGTGTAAGTGCATTTATAAAGGTGTCTATCCCAGCAACATCCTTCGAGAGAAGTAAAGTCAAATTGGAAGCAACCTTGTTTTCCACCCATCCAGTAGGAACTCGACGAACTGTAGTTTATCCACGCCAAGGTGCATAGACGGAGTGACGGAAGAGTATGAAAGTCCAGAGGGCAAAAGGGTTCAGAAGAATTGTATAGTCTGTTTCTTAGCACCACCACAGACTCTATCTTCCAATCACTGCCTCCCTTCAGCAGTCCAAACAGAGAGTCTAGTGGGACACACCCCTACTCTCTAGCAGTGACATTCAGATACTGACAACTCGGAAGCATCACTTTTTAAAAGGAATTTCTCAGCTATAGAGAGATCCAGCATTGTATAGCTGAACATCATCTGACTCAGTGAAGCAGTCAGAATCTTCCGGTGCCACCACAGCCACACACAGGAACTTGGAAGATCTGCCTGTCCCACTGCTGTGCCTTTCTTGCCAGCAAGCAAGTGCAAGTGTGCTAGAATGTGGCCATTTGTAACTAATTAGCTTGGGTGTATCTTGAGAGATTGTGTGCCTTTCTCTTGCATGGATAGAACTCAAGCCCCTTCCTACTTTAAATGCAAAAATCTTGTTGTGTTTTTTTTCTGTGTACTTATATTAGAAACAGATAATTCCCTCCCTTCCTCTTCCTAATAAGCCCAGTGACCTCATGAAGGATGTACCTTGTCTGTATCTGATGCCTAACTAAGGCTCATATTCAGCTCTCTGTTGGAGCATCCTGCACCTTAGACATGAAGACTGAAAATTCTTAAAGGTCTAACTTTCCAATGTCCATGAGTTAGTGTCCTGCACACGGCCATAAGCTGACCTTCAGGATCCCTGAAGGTCCCTCTGGAAACAAAAGCCTGCTGCCTGCTGAGCCCAGGAGGCCATGAACGGAACAACCCTTTCTTAACTAAACACGCGTCCCTTGAAATTACTCTGATCTGTGTCTTACCAGGTAACTCAAGCTGCCATTTCTCTTGAAGTGTGTGATGCCTTGTATATGCTTGACCCAGGGAGTGGCACTATTAGAAGGTGTAGCCTTGTTGGAGTAGGTGTGTCACTGTGGGCATGGGCTTTAAGACCCCTATCCTAGCTGCCTGGAAGCCAGTGTTCTGCTAGCAGCCTTCGGATGAAGATGTAGAACTCTCAGCTCCTCCTGAATCATGCCTACCTGGTTCCCACCTTGATGATAATGGACTGAACCTCTGAACCTGTAAGCCAGCCCCAATTAAATGTTGTCCTTATAAGAGTTGCCTTGGTCATAGTGTCTGTTCACAGCAGTAAAACCCCGACTAAGACAAAGCCAGACGAAGTTACCAGGCCGCCATCTCCAATCAAGGGATTGTTTGAGGCTCTGCCTACCTTCCCTAGTTTCTTCTGTTCCTTGGGATTGGGTTTAATTTTTCCAGCAGGTATCAGGAAAGGTCAGTTCATATTAATTCTTCTTTAATATTAATATTATCTTTCCAAAAGATTTTGTCTAATGACAAAAAGAGTTCTAAGGAAAGCAACTGATGGAAGAGTCGACAACTTTTTGTGGGAAATAGAGCTGGACATTAAAAAGTACTGCTGTGTGGATCAAAAAGAGCAGGTCACTGCCTGCTCAGTCATGTCCAAATGCCTTGGCATGGATGGGAAAGACCTGCAGTCTTCTTCCAACTCCAGTCTTTCCTGGTTTTGTGAACTTGCTAAGATCGTTGCAGTCAGTAAACTCAGCTTTTCTCCCTACGAAGTAGAATAGCAAGCCATCCTCTCGCTCAGAGAGACTCAAGTGGAAGGATTTGTGGCAAGCCCTGGACTCCAGAACCATCAAGTCCAGAACCATCAGCAATAGTGATGAAACCTTTGCCTCCACCTCTGTTGCTTCCAACCTCTGATGTAGCAAAGTGCTCTTCTGATGGGGCCTTCCTTAATCCTGTAGCTTCAGAGTCTTGTACATGTCATTTATCCTTTGTCCCAAGACAAAGGTCCCAAGAGGAAGAGATGATACACTCCAACAACTGTCCATGCAGTGCACAAAGTGAAAAAGAAAAGTACAGGAGAAAGCCCACTCCCCCTAGTCAGAAACCATACATTCTCTTATCCAAAGAGTTATAACTAGAATCTAAAGGCTATGCCTGGCATAGGCCAGGACCTTCAGAAAGGCATGTTGCCAGTGGATAGAAACCTGTGGGAAGAGAAATAAATGCCTGACCATATTCTCTCCTACCAGACATCTGCAGTATTTCCACTTAGCCAAACTTAACTGAAATCTGGGAAGAGTCTATAGATAGTACATACCGGCCAGCCTTCAGGCCAGAGGACTAGAAGAAAGAGACTTGGGGCAAATGGAAGATACTAGCTTGAGGCAGGACAACATAGGGAATAGTTTAAGAATCTAGAACTCTGCTTGGTTTGAGTTATGCACATACCCGCCTATTTAATAATGTACGTAGCAGCCTGAGATTTTTACTATATGGACTGTTTACACAAAGTCTCTGAACCATTCATCTAGCAACCTGTTAGCAATGTAGGACCCCCACCTGCTTTCAGTTTCATACATATTTTTCTCTGAACAGTGAAATTAGTTTCTCTTCCCCCTTAACAATCATCAAAAATTCCTTTTTTGTTGTCAGTTTCTATTCAAACATATTTCAGAACATATCCATGAATATTAGGAGTCAGTCCAGCCTTGGCTGATTTGGAGTGTGTGCTCAGTAAGGCAAATTTTGTCTTCCGAGTGATCTTTTAGTGGGGAAAAAAACTATACTTATCATCTTATGCCTATACATGACTGAGCATAAATATGATTAGAATCAGATGCATCATGGGATAAAAAATGTACAGTACCCAAAGGCTTACATCATTTAAAAATTTCAAAACAGACAATTAGCCAGCCAGGTGGCTTAGTGGCTAAAGGACCATAAAGACCCAAGCCTAAAGATCCAAGTTCAGTTTCCAGGTCCCACATGTAGAAGAAAAGAACTAAATCCTACAAGTTGTACACACACACACACACACACACACACACACACACAAAGAATCTGTGCTGTGCCCCTACTTCTCTTAAAGTCTGTAGCAGGAAGCCCTGAACAGTGAGCAGGGCTCTCCAGTCCTCCAGAGTCCTAGGTTGCTAACAGGTTGCTAGATCCCTGTGGCCAACTGCTGTTCTTCATTGCATATTTCTTTCTGTTCTTCAATATCGCTTTACTTTAAAATAGCTTCCTTGAAACTTGGCAAATCTGTGGAAGCCTTTATTTCAGTTTCTTGAAGAAGAAGCCAAGAACCTAGAAATGCCCTGTGTATCCCTGGTGACAAGCTCTCCCCACTGCTGACTGGCTATTTCCTCATTTTCCAGCGTGATTTAGCCAGTCCCTTCTTTTGTTGCCCTGCAAACCCAGCTGGGAACTCATCTGATCCCCTCCCCCATCAGGGCAACTGCTCTGGGCTGGAAAAGGCATTCGTTCACTTCATGAAGACATCACAGGAGCCATCAGAACATAGCCATGGGTGTGAAACAAGATTTACAGTCCTGAGCCCCTTAAAACTCAAGCATGCGCAGATGGCACAGAATGACTAGAAGCCGAAAACAAATCTAAGTAAATCTCCAAAACGTCACAAAGTTCAGCTGCCAATGCTAACAATCTCAATGCTCTCAGGGACAATGTGTCTGTCAGCTTACCTACCAGAGCCAGTGCTGTGGTTCAGTGTGAAATAGCTCAGACATCTGGTGAAGCTTCTCTCCCCTCACAGAATAAGAACCAAATACTCACCTCACTGCAGTGCTTAGAAGAACAGCATGTGCTTCTCACAGAGCACCCTACGGGGCTGACAGTTTGACTCAGCACATGTTGGAAAACACTGGCTCAAATGAACCCAGAATCCATCCTTTATGTGAATACGACACCGGTGTGGTTCAAATGGATTTCACTCCCACTGAACACTTGTAAAGACCAAGAAGAAAGAACACGTCAAACCCTGTTACCTTCACCTTGGGGATCACAAGCAATTTGTTTTTTCCAAAGAAGTTTAAAGGAAAAGGTTGAAGGGGATTCCAGTAAGCAGAGAGCCCAACCTCTAGTCCTGAAATGCAAGAAACTCCGAGCTCAATGGAGAAAATAGACAACAGGAGAGTCCACCCTGGGTCTAGCCAGTTTGGATACCATGACCAACACAAGTAACAGCAAAGCTCTCTAGTATCTGAATGACCTGGACAGTCTAGACCTAAGGTGAGACGCCAAGGCAGTAGGGTAGGGTGAGGAAGAAGGCTAGAAAAGCAGCTACTCATAGAATGGGTGACTGCGGCAGCTACAGCTGAGGCAGATCCTCTCAATGGGGCTCTCAATGAGTAGGTCTCTCAATGGGGCTAGCTATCACTGAGAGACAAGAACCAAAAAAGGTTGGCGAGAATACAGAGTTCTTGAGGTTGATGGGAGAAGCAGATGCTCCTAGGAAAATAAGGCCATTCAACTCTCCCATCATTCTCAAGACCTAGCAGGAGACTTTGTATCTGTGAAGTTCCATTCCGTGTGGAATCTATTGGGAACTTAAGGAGAATGTCAGAATAGGGCAAGAACAGGGAGATTTTACTTCAAGAACTTACCGCCTGGAAGCAAGCCAGCCTAATGATATAAGAAAGCAAAAGACAGGTGGAAAAGCACCCCAAAATATCAGGGTCTCTGTCTTTGGGAACAACTATGTATGGAGACAAATAGCTCCCTTCCAGTCAAAATCCCATACCTAGAAGAAATGACAGACCACTACTCCAATAGGCCAGAACTAGAGCCTAGACAGTACTTTCGGGCTCCTACAATATAGCTTCAATACTGGTGCTTTAAAAGGTCTATGTATTGAAGACTTGGCCTGAGGACTATACCCTGCTGGGAAATAGTATAGTTTTTAAGAGATGGGTCATGATAGAAGAAAGCTGGGTCACTACAGCCATGTCCTTATTGAGACTTTGGACTCTCCTTCTCCTCCCCTTACTCCCCCACCTAAAAACCCCACCCTGGCTTTCCAACTTCCATGAAGTAAATAGGATACCTCCACTACGCACTCCAACCATGCATGATGTACGGTGCCACTATAGGCCCAAAGCAAGGAGGTCTACTGACCATGTAGCAAACCTCAGGGACAGAGACAAAATAGCCCTGCTCGCATCTCAGGCGTGCGTTATAGTGAAAGATGAACAACATGCTTTTCTTCCAAGCCTCACTCCCAGCTATCCAACTGCATTGCACTGAGTTCCTCAGACCAGAATGCATGAAAACCATCTGCTAAAACATCATAATAGTTAGCATTTGAGTGTAGAGTACTCTTCCTGTGACCAACTCATTGCTGAGGGGTATGTCCAACACAGCCCCACGGAGCAGCCCTTTGCTGGTTCTAAGGCAGACTAGAAGTGACAGCTTTCAAGCCCCTTCAGGACATGTCTGGAGTAGAGAGAGGATGCCCTCCCAAGATGGTCATATCACTCTCCCCAAAGGCCTTAGAACTTTCTTCAAAAACATTTAGGACACATCATCTCATTTTTCTGCAACTGTTCAATAGCATTGCATTGAAGGAAATTCTGTGAGTATACATTAAGTCTATAAGTGTGAGAGTGAGCATCTGTGCGTGTGTGTGTGTGTGTGTGTGTGTGTGTGTGTGTGTGTGTGCAGCCCCACCCCACATCATGTCAGACATATTAAAACAAACCCATGTTTCACATACAAATCTTTACTCTTTGCTCCAAAAGCATCTTGAAAGGATTTCTGTAATTTTGCTTTTGAAATGATAAACCTCCAAGTCACTCATTTAATTAACTATTGGCAACGATCTCGAGTCCCTTGTGCACACTCGAGAATCCTTCCAGAATGAGAAAATACAGCCTATAAATTATTTTCAAGTGTTATAATGAGTTCTTGAGGACTAAATTTAATAATAAAATGACATGTTGCATTTTTCACATATTCAGTTGGGCAATTAATCATGATAGAACTGCAGTTTTCTTCATCTTGGGGCTCATAAGTGGGATGGAGGTCATTTATACTCAGAGGCTCATGGATGGCAAAAGCCCAATGTGAAGACTAAACACAGCAATGAGAAATAAATAAATGGACCTGGTGCATTTAAACATGTGTATAGGTAGGTAGGCGGGGGAAGGGTGAGGGAACAGAGGGAACAGAGAAGGGTGTAACTCTCCTCAGAACCTTGGGTTTCCTCCTCTACGGTAAAGGTTGAAGGGCAGAACTGTCCCCTGGGCAGCACTATCCACACCACCTTCGGCAATGCTATGCACTCTGTTTCAGAAGACCCAACAAACCTGACCATTGCATTCCATAGTCTCCTCAGCATGTTCCTTTCCCCTCTGCCAATGCCCAGTACAATTAAAGATGCCAATCAGGAATGCCAGACCCAAATGCAAGCACTCCTGCAACTGTAGCCTATTACTGAAACACTGAGAAAATTTCTTGAAAAGTCCAAAAGAGTCAGAACTAAAGGAAGCTACTTTTATGAGCTAGGAAGATTGTCCAGTGAGTACAGACATTTTCTGGGCAAGGTCCTTTGACCTGAGTTCAAGTCCCCAGTGCCTACAAGCCAGCTTGATGGCTGTCATCTCAGCTCTAGGCTTTGTGAGAAACCCTGTCTCAAAGAAATAAGACAGGGAGAGAGAAGGTGGGACTGCCAACATCCTGGTCTCTGCAGTGTATAAGCATAGTACAAATGAGCACACACACACACACACACACACACACACACACACACATCTGTTGCAGGAATTATTAAAAATGTAGGAGCAGCATATTCCCACACTTGTGCCTCTGTCTCAGTAGCCTAGCAAGCCATGCACTGGCAGGCACTGGCTGGTCCGTTTTTATCTTGTGGAGATTCTGACTCTCAACTTCACAATCTCTCCACTCAGCTCGCTAGGTTCCCACTGGCAGGTTGCTACCACTCCAATTCTGTGCTTCAAATCCCCCACGGCCTTTGTGGAGCACCTCAGGTAAAGCCACACTTGGGTCTACCTTTCTACCTTTCTCTCTTGAACCTAGGGGAGCCGCAGCATGAAGGAAAACACAACACAAACTTAGTTCAGAAACAATGGTAACTGAATCTCTGGGTGTAACAACTAAAACCTAATCTTGTAACCCTTACTAAGATCTGATCCCTCCAGTGGCGAATCCGCAGGGATCAGCCATGACACTAGGAAATTCTAATAGCTACATCTTACCCCTCTGCTGTTCTGGTTCCAAAAAGGACTAACTTTCTCCTGCTTCCTCTCTCCTTCTGTCCAACCCAGAAGTCCCACCTACTCACCCAGTGATTGGTTCCTTTATTCATTAGGGGATTGGTTCACAAGAACAGCACCAGGCCCATCCATAACACCTATCATCATCATCATTCACAATCACACCTCCAAAATAAACAAACAAACAAATAGAACTAAAAACATCATTAGTCCCTTATTGTGGTTAATATGGAGAGTCAAAATGACAGGATCACCTAGGAGATCCACTTCTAGTGTGTCATTAAGGGCTTTTTTAGCTTGGACTAATTTAGGTAACACACACACACACACACACACACTCACACACTAATTGTGAGCAGCACCATCTCATGGAGTAGAGGCCCAGACTGAAGAAAAGGAGAAAGCTAGCGGAGCACCAGTGTTCACCTCTCTCTGCTTCCTGACTGTGCATGCCATGTGACCAGCTGCCTCCCACTCCAGCCACCACGGCTCCCCCACTACGACGGACTGTAACTTCAAACTGTGAGCCCAAAGAAACCCTTGCTTCTTTAAGTTGCTTTATTCCAGTGCTTCTGACAAAGCAACAAAAGCAACCAATTGATTTGTAATAGATTTTCCAGAGGAAAGAAATAATAGGACTGCTGGGTATTTGTTTGTTTGTTTTATGTTTTGTTTTTTGTTTTTGGCTCCAATAATGAAATCAAATGTGTATATCCAAAGCAGACAAGGGTGTAAGCTGATATTGTATAATTTAACCTTTAAGGCAAACTTCATGTACAGCATCCCACATGGTGTCTTCCAGGTCCAACACAGAGCACCAGCGAGGACAAGGTTTCCTCACCATTGTCAAGCTGGGAAACACTGATAGACAGGGAGGGGTGTAACCACCTCGCTCCTTGAAAACTGGTGCTTCACACACTTTCTGGCATCACCCAAGTTGTTCATTAAGTATAAATTTCAAGGTCCCTCTCCTGAATAATTCTGAGTTTCATAGCTTTATTGGATCCAAGGAGTCTGGACTTGTACCAAGTAGCATTTATTATTTTGGGAGATTCTTCTAGAAAGGGTATAGAACGCTGTGTTGAGGAAAATTACTGTCTACCACTTATTGAGGGTATGTTCCAAGGTGTTCAGAGGATGTGGGAACTTTCAGAGATTGTCAGACCCTATATAAGACATGTTACAGTTTTCCTATAAATATACACCTGTAGTAGTTCGATGCATAAAGTAGACACAATAAGAAATTGGCAACAATAACTGATAACAAAATATGACAACTAATATTAACAACTAATATTAGACAATCAATTTGAAGAATTCAATTGGAAGAATAAAGGACAAGCACTGTAGCCAACCACCACTCATGCACTCCAAGGCCCAATTAAGTGAAATAAGAGTTACTTAACTCATAATTAAATGTCTTATTCAAATGATAGAAGAGATGACCACTAAGTGAGTAATGTCTAAGTGGACACAGTAGAGGAGGGGTGGATCACACACTGGGTAACCCGTAGAAAAGAATATATTATTCACAGTAACAATTCCAATACACATTACACAATGTTCAAGAAATCATCAGATGATATTAGTTGGTCCAGGGTTCATACATAGATACCACCCAGAAAGCCCACAGTGTGATAATCAGGATTGTGTATGTAAAAAGTTGGATTCAACGTCTATGCCAACGAAAGGGATTGTTTCCCTTGATGACTTCTCATGCTCACTGACTGAAGGAAGCTGTTGGCACAGTAAGGTGACCTTATGTCTCTAACTTACAATAGCCTGATCACAAATTCTGCCTACACATTTCATGCTCATGCAGACTCCAGTATGCCTCAGGGTTTTGGCAAGCCTTGGGGTGCTGAGGTCTGCCTGGATGGGTCATGATTATGATACAAAGCCAATATTCCACAAATGTAAATCAGACTTTTAGAGGGGAACTTCCCACACTGGTGGAAAAGGGGGTACTCTTGGGGGAATCAAAGTATCCACACTTCAGGAGCATGCTACAATACGACTCTGACAGAGAGGCATATAAGGAATGATTGTGTGGGCTCAGAATTCACCTCCAACCATGGTGCTGGGCCCTATGACTTGCCAGAGGTGCTGCCCAGGAGCCAGAAGGCTGTGACAATGGAGCCTCAGCAGAGGGCTCCCCAGATGTGCCTGGCATTGATGGAAACAGTGCCCTCCCTAGCAAAACACAAGCCTTAGTCCTTGATAACCTGGCCACAGCACTTCCCTCATTGGCCAGCTGATTTTTTTTTTTAATTGAAAAGAACCCAGGTGTCCCTCAACGGAGGAATGGATACAAAAAATGTTGTATATATACAGCTATTAGAAACAATAAATTCATGAAATTCTTAGACAAATGGATGGAGCTGGAGAACATCTAACTAAGTGAGGTAACCCATTCTCAAGAGATCAATCATGGTATGCACTCACTGATAAGTGGATATTAACCTAGAAACTTGGAATACCCAAGTCATAATCCACACATCAAATGATGTCCAAGAAGAACAGAGGAGTGGCCCCTGGTTCTAGAAAGGCTCAGTGCAACAGTATAGAGCAACACCAGAAAAGGGAAGTAGGAAGGGGTAGATGGGGGAACAGGGGGAGGGAAGAGGGCTTATGGGACTTTCGTGGAGTGGGGAGCCAGGAAAGGGGAAATCATTTGAAATGTAAATAAAAAATATATCGAATAAAAATAAATAAATATGAAAAAAGAAAAGGGAAGTAAAAACACTTTATGATAAAATTAAAGATTAACATGGAAAATATTTCAGATTAAAATTGACAATTTTCATGGAAAATTAAAGAGTAAAGTGGTAGACATGTGGAATAGAAGCATTTTATGATAGAATTGAAGATTTACGTGGAAAATATTTCTGATAAAATGGTAGAAAAATGTAGAAAACATGTTAGAATTGAAGATTATCATGGAAAATCTTATATAGATATAATAATGGTAGGCATAAAAGTATTCCTAAGTTGATTGAAAGTGGAATTATAAACATTTTCTGATAAACTTGAAAATTTACATGGAAAATATTTCTGATAAAATTGAAGACATTTATAGAAAACATGCTAAAATTAAAGATTATCATGGAAATTATACAGATAAAATGATAGTCATAAAGATAATTCTAAGTTGATTGAAGGTGGAATTACAAACATTTTCAGATAAAATTGAAGATTTACATGGAAAATATTTCTGGTAAAATTCAAGAAATATATAGAAAAACGCGTTAAAATTGACTATTTTGTGGAAATTTTTACATATAAAATGGTAGATATAAAAACTCTTTCTAAATTAATTGAAGGTGGAATTAGAAACATTTGTGATAAAATCAAAGATTTACATAGAAAACAATTCTGATAAAATAGAGGAAATATATAGAAAGACATATTAAAATTGAAGATTATCATGAAAAATAATGCAGATAAAATGGTAGACATTAAAAACATTACTAAATTAAAAGGGGAATTACAAACATTTTCTGATGAAATTGAAGATTTGCAGGAGAAATATCTTGTTAGTCTATGTCTTTTTATTGGGGAGTTGAGTTCATTGTCGTTAATAGATATTAGAGAATAGTGATTGTTGTTTCCTGTTATTTTTTATGTTGTTTTTATGTTTGTGTGGGTATCTTCTTTTGGGTTTGTTGGAAGAAGATTACTTTCTTGCTTTTTCTAGGGTGTCATTTCCCTCCTTGTGTTGGCATTTTCCATCAATTATCTTTTGTAGGACTGGATTTGAAGACAGATATTTTGTAAACTTGGTTTTATCATGGAATATCTTGGTTTCTCCATCTATGATGATTGAGAGTTTTGCTGGATATAGTAGCCTGGGCTGGCATTTGTGTTCTCTTAGGGTCTGTATGAGGTCTGCCTAGGATCTTCTAGCTTTCATTGTCTCTGGTGAGAAGTCTGGTGTAATTCTGATAGGTCTGCCTTTATAAGTTACTTGCCCTTTTTCTCTTACTGCTTTTAATATTCTTTCTTTGTTTAGTGAATTTGGTGTTTTGATTATTATGTGCCAGGAGGACTTTCTGTTCTGATCCAGTCTGTTTGGAGTTCTGAAGGCTTTTTGTATGTTCATGGCCATCTCTTTCTCTAGGTTAGGGAAGTTTTCTTCTATAATTTTGTTGAAGATATTTACTGGGCCTTTAAGATGTAATCCTCACTCTCATCTATACCTAAAATCCTTAGGTTTGGTCTTCTCATTGTGTCCTGGAGTTCCTGGACGTTTTGGGTTACCAGCTTTATGCATTTTGCATTTTCTTTGATTGTTGAGTCAATGTTTTTTATGGTATCTTCAGCACCTGAGGTTCTTTCTTCTATCTCTTGTATTCTGTTGTTGATGCTTACATCTATGACTCCTGGATTCTTTCTAAGGTTTTCTATCTCCAGCAATGTCTCACTTTGTGATTTCTTTATTGTTTCCACTTCCACTTTTAGATCCTGGATGGTTTTGCTTAGTTCCTTCACTTGATTGTTTGTGTTTTCCTGTAATTCTTTAAGGGATTTTTGTGTTTCTTCTTTAAGGGCTTCTGCCTGTTGGCCCATGATCTCCTGTATTTCTTTAAGGGATTTTTGTGTTTCCTCTTTAAGGGCTTTTACCTGTTGACTGGTGTTCTCCTGTATTTCTTTAAGGGAGTTATTTAAGTCTTTCTTGAAGCCCTCTATCACATCATGAGATATGATTTTAAATCCAACTCTTGCTTTTCTGGTGTGTTGGGGGTATCCAGGACTTGCTGTGGTAGGAGAACTGAGTTCTGATGTTGTCATCTGGCCTTGGTTTCTGTTGGTAGGGTTCTTGTGCATGCCTTTCACCATCTGGTTATCTCTGGTGCTAGTTGGTATTGTTGTCTCTGGCTGGAGTCTGTTCCTCCTGTGGGCCTGTAAACCTGTGTCCTTACTCCTCTGAGCTCAAAAGTGAAAGCACTTGCTAGGAGATCTCTCTCTCCTGGAGGCCTATGCACAGAAGGCTGTGGAGTTTCCAGGCTCCCTGGTACAAATGGTGGTGGGAAGACTTCCATCCCAGCTGCTTCACTAATCTTACGCGCTGTGTGATCCTAGCCCTGCTGGGAGATCTCTCTCTCTCTCTCTCTCTCTCTCTCTCTCTCTCTCTCTCTCTCTCTCTCTCTCTCTCTCTCTCTCTCTCTCTCTCCTGGTATTCTGTGCACAGAAGGCTGAGGTGTTTCCTGGCTCCCTGGTGCAAATGGTGGTGGGAAGACTTGGTTAGATGATTCTTAATTGTCCTTTAACCTTCACTTCTAGAAAACTCCTCTGGATCCCAGGGCTATAGAGCTAAGTTCTTTTAAATTATGAACTAAAGTCACAGTTAAGTCTTATTCTTCAAGTGACAGAGATGGGGTCTTTGGGAGGTGATTGGAGCAGGAGCCTTTGTGGAAGGGATTCACACTCATTTAAAGGAGTCCAAAAAACAGCCTTATTTCTCCACACAGAGCATAGAATCAAGAAGACCCTCACTACACACTAAATCTGCTGGCACCTTAATTTTGGATTCCACTGATGCTAAAGAATATAAGGGATCAATTGCTGTTGCCTACGGGGTGCTTAGTCTATGAAACTTTGCTACCATATCCCAATTAGATGAAGACATCCAGAATGGGATATCACCCCAAGACTCCCCAAAGACAACACGCCACCTTGCCACAGTTATCCTTTGGGCTCTCCCATAACACTATGCTATAGATTCTCTCATGCTAGATGGTTCTGTGCATCTCCAGTAGCTCCAGTCAGGAAAGGGTCTCTGAGCAGTGCCATTGTTAAGGAAGTCAGCTTGGGACTCTCGTGTGCTAAGTGGAAGCCTCTGGTAAAATAGGCCTCTCCACAGATCCCTGGACCCAGATGATTTTGAGACTGATTGCTCTGAGGGACACATCATGGTCACTGTGCTTGTCCCAGAAGAAGTGAGCATGGCATTTAAACACACACACACACACACACACACACACACACTATCACGTTTCTGCCATTTGGGCCTGTCCTACCAACTGCTCTTTTGCTTAGAATAGAATAGAACTCAAGAAGGTGGATTTCAAGATAGGAAGTAAGTCTAGGATTGGATGCAGCCTAGGGAGAGGGTAGGTAATCTGTTTGCCTACAAGAAGGAGCTCTACCTCCTAGACCCCCCCCCCTTTCTCTTCCACCTTCCCCATCTTGTGAAATTAAGACAGTTTGTTTCAGAGAAATCCCTATAATTTTGCAATGAATCTTCTCCTTTTCCCCTTGTTCTGATTTGATTTGTTTCTGCTCCTGGCAACCAGAATGCCTGGATTTAAACAACTCTCACCAGCAGATCACAGACTTCAACACTAAGGTACCAGGAGATTAAATAGTTTGTCTTACTTCATAAACTGAAGGGTGGCTGGGTGGAGAGCCAGGCCGTGGCCCCCCTTACTTTGTTTTCTATGAAGAAGAGCTTTGTCAAGAAATTCTTCAGGGATTCTAAGGCTATTGCTGAATGTTTATTCTTTAAAGAAAATCACTCCGTCAAAATTGCACTAGATCAGAGCAGCAGGGTTGCAGGAAATACTACTTACAGACACCAAATCTATAGCTCTCATCTGGCTGTGACTGTAATAGCAGCAATAACAACAACAGTTATCATTCATCAAGCTTTTGTTATGTTTCAAGCTCTGTGCTAAACACGCTGAATGCATTTTATCACATTCATTTTCTCTATTTTTAGTTGAGAACATTGAGTCTTAGAGAGTTACATGACTTACCTAAGATCTTGGGGGCACTAAAGAAAATGTCTATGGCTCAAAACAGTTCTATTCATCCATCCATTCATCTATCTATCTTCCTACCCATCTATCATCTATCTATCTACCTATCTACATATCTACCTATCTACCTATCTACCTATCTATCTACACACACACACACACACACACACACACACATATATATATATATATATATATATATATATATATATATATATATATATATATATACATACAACTATACCTAACTCCATTCTTCTCCAGAAGTGACTACAACAATATAGACACAACTAATCAGAAGCCCGAAGAAGGTAGGAATGAGGGAACTTGTCATTGCTGCCATCACAATCATGCTCAACAGACAGGGGAGCACCCCAGTCAAGGTTGGGATGTGGCAATGGTGAAGTTTTCACTAAAAGTCAGAAATTCAAGTGTGAGTTGAGCCACTGATAGAAAGTGTGGTACTAACTGCATTCAGCAGAGAGCATGATCTCTAAATTGTCCTCCCAAAGCCTGGTGCCAACAGGGCCCTGTGATTTATACTTCAGAGTCACACAGAGCCTGCAGGCACCAACTCTGCAGTAGCAGAGAATAGATGGACTGCCTTGGGATGATTTCCCTGCACGCACCACGCTTCCTTAAAAGGCCTTCAGTGTATGTACGGTTCTGACACAAGGGCAGAACTGAATCATAGCTGGGCCTCTCTTCCCCCTTATATGGTCAAGGATCACAATGGCATTCTCCCTTCTAATTTATGAAGCAAAGGAAAAGAGGAATGCTGATCAGGAGCTGCAGGGACAGCTCAGCAGAGAGGATGGAAAGTTCCTCCTGCTGACGAGGGACTCACAGAGCAAGTTGGCAGAACGCATCCCTCCATGGTTGTCTGCTTTTAACTGAGGAATCAACACTTATGTTCTTCTCTCAAATGTCAACACTTCGTGAAGCCAAAGACCATGCAGGGCTCCTCACACATACTGTGAAGATTAAAAGTAAAGCAAGCACAGGTATTTCTATCCGTTGGCCTTCTTAGGAGAGCTTTCTGCTCACCTGTGTTGTTTCTCTGTGGAACACACACACACACACACACACACAGAGAGAGAGAGAGAGAGAGAGAGATGTATCCATAGATACACACAAGTGACATCCACAGACACTCACACATAGAGACATACAGACACACCAACTCATACAGACTTACATAAAAACACAGACTCACACCAATGTAGACATGTCAATACAGAGGGAGCCAGTTAAACATCTGGCAAGGGGCAATTTCATTTTAAACTGAACACAGAAGTAGGAACAAGGGACCATGATACTACAAAGAGTTCTTTATATCTAAAAGGCCTAGGCTGTGTTGATGGAAGTTAGGAACCCAAAGTTTCTTGCTAAATTCTGTCCTAAAGTTAGAACTAATAAAGATAGGGGCTGCAGATGCAAGGCAGAGGTGTGGGAATTCTCACGGTGAGATGCTTGAATGCAATCGAGCATAAATTACGTTCTCATTTAGCCCATCTTCACCTTCATGGTCATTTACTTTTAGTTGGTCAAGACTCTGAAGTGATCTGATTGATGTACACTCTGAGCTAAATGAGCAAATACTTGTGCAAATGTGGTAGGACATGCAGAAGAGAGGTTCCGGGGAAACGGTGGGCTCCCTACAGTGACTCAGATAATTCTTATGAGAATAGGAATATTCATTTCTACAAGATCTTTAATGATCCAGTCTAAGGATGGTGACCTCATGGGTTAATTATACCCAGGCCCCAGCTCCTAAAGACTATACCGCCTCAATACTTCCACACTGGGGACCACTCTTCCAACACATGAAGCATTGGGTTGCATAGTTAAGCTCTATACAAAGCAGAGGAAAGGTCTTAAGGCTCTTTTATCTTCTATTGAGAAAGGCAGAAGGACCAGGAAAGAGCAAATTCTCTTGAAATCTCTCAGTTTCCAGGAGGGAGAGTTCTCATCCATCCACATGTTTCCTAAGCCAATGCTTTTCCTCCTGTACAGCCAAAGCTCTGGTCACACCTTCCTATTTACAACCCAGACCTATCTGAACATCCACGGGCATGTTTCAAACCCACAGTGATATTTGGAACCTGTTGTTTGTCCCTGACCAATCCCAACTTCTGCCTGAGAAACAAATACACCTACTCCTGTAGAAAATTTGCTTAGCCACTATTACTCAAGACAACCTCTCCTTTCCCATGCAAAAAGAGTGGGCATGTGACCCTACTCTAAGAAGACACTGAATCTCAATTGAGGTGAAGATGGGGCAATGTATTATCTCTCTTCCCTGGTCTGGAAGGTGGCTACCTAGGGACCTATTATTATTGGTTTCTAGCTCATTCTATTGATGATGACTCTATCCTTTTATCACAATCTTTCAAGTTCACCTAAGATTGATCTTATTACTTGCATCCAAAGAACCCTACCTGACCTCTTCTTCCTAACTCCATATTTATAAATATCTAAGCATTTAATCCAATCCACTGCAAGGGGCCGTTGGTGTTAAACAGCTCCCTTTGGGAAGTAGAGCAGATACTAAGGCCTTCCATTTGGATGGGGATGGGCTATGGAGGGGTGCTGGAAACCACCGTCCCCTCAATACCACACCCATAGTCACTCCAAATTGCCCAAATGTCTACCTTTGATCCCCAAGCATACCATCCCCAAACTAAAAACTTAAAAGTCTATCTCTGCAGCTGGAAAAAGACAAAATCACAAATGCACATAGCAAAGTGACCCAATCAACTCCTGTAAGCGGTGCACACAAACCTTTGAGAGCCAATGCCAAAAAGCTCTTGGACTTTGCCATAGCTTCACAAGGAGATGGATTGTCCTGCTTGTCAGTCTGGGTTTGTCTCCCTGGGACAGCCCCATGGTCTCTGACATACAGTCCATCTGCATGTGATTTCCATGTAATGGGAGCAAGGCTTGGTTATTTTAAAGGCATAAGTACCATTAAGACCTTTCTGCCAAAACCCGTATTTCTCTTTTGTTACAGAGCTATACAAATATTTGTGTTTTCTGTTTAACTTGGCAGCATGGTGCACTTTCAGATTCCCCCGCGCTCTTGCTTTGAAACAACTGTCTGTCTCTTGCTGCAGGTTTCTTGCTATTGATGGGGTTCCTCTGGAATAAATTCAGCTTTAAGGAATGTTCTGAAACTCTGCTGTTAAAGAGGGCCATCCCTGGGGTATACCAGGGGAATCCAGGGACACAATCTGGATAGCACACATTACGAGCAAAGATTTTAAAATATATTTCTATTTTAATGTATTTTACATATACATGTATGTATATGTACATATGTACATGCCACAGCACATGGAGAGGTCAGAGGATACCTCAAGGCATCATGGGTATCAGTTCTCTCCTACCATGTGGCTACTAGGGCTGCAACTCAGATCTCAGGTCTTCAGGCTTGGCAGCAAGCACCTTTCTCCACTAAGTCATTTCGCTAGCCCCATGTATGTGTTAACTTTTACTTTTGCCTTTCTTTCTTTCTTTCTTTCTTTCTTTCTTTCTTTCTTTCTTTCTTTCTTTCTTTCTTTCTTTCTTTCTTTCTCTCTCTCTCTCTCTCTCTCTCTCTCTCTTTCCTTCCTTTCTTCCTTCCTTCCTTCCTTCCTTCCTTCCTTCCTTTCTTTCTTTCTTTCTTTCTTTCTTTCTTTCTTTCTTTCTTTCTTTCTTTCTTTCTTTCTTTCTTTCTTTCTTCCTTTCAAGTTTTTCTAGGCAGGGTTTCCTTTCCCTGGACGTCCTGGATCAAGCCAACCTTGAACTCAGAGATTCACCTGCCTCAGCCTCCCAAGTACTAGGATGAAAGGTATGCGCCACCGCTACTGCTGCCGCCACCACCACCACCACCCCCAACTTGTTTTTTTTCTCAAATTATCTACAATGAAATTGCCTTTTTGATATGTCCTGTTTTGTTCAACTTTGGTCACACATCCAGCAGCACAACCAGGGTACAGGACATTTCTGCCATGAAAGGGAAGTTTTGGTGAACTCACAGCTCACCGTGTCCATGTATGTGTGTCCTTAGGTTTTGTCAAATGAACTCATACAGTATGTGCCCTTTGAGTCAGGTCTTTTTTGTTGGGCAAAATTCCTTAAGATTCATCCAATTTGGGCACACCCACCGTTAGCTCAGTTCTATTGCAGAGCATTGTAGGCATATATATCTGTTTCCTTGTTCATCTGTTAGGTGGGATTTGGCTCTTTCTTTCTTGGAACTATTATGAATGAGCTGTTATGAATATTTGTATACAAGTTTTATGTGGACATAAGGTTTAATTCTCTGGGGTATATACACAGGAGTGGGATTGCAGGCTCATATGGTGAGCATCTGCTTAACATCATAAGCATTTGGCAACTATTTCCCAGAGTGGCTTTCTTTCTATCCTATTTGCACTCCCCCAAATGTCACACTGAGTAAAAGTCCCAGTGATGTGTAGATTCATCAGTGCTTGGAATCAGCCTGAGTTTTTATTTTGCTATCCTAGTTGTTCTATAGTAGTTTTAATCTAGTTGCATATTTTTCTGTGTGCCTAGCTGAGATCCTCTCTGGTGAAGTGTCTGTTCCAATCATCTATATAACTTTTACTTAAATCGCTGTATTAACTCTTCCATTATCCTGAAAACATTGTGCTTTCTACCCATCAAAAACCATGATTTTTCCAACAGACTAGCTCTCCCTTCTCTTCCCTCCTCCTTTCTTTCTCATCCTTCTCTTTTTCTCCATTTTCTCCTTCTTATTTCTAATTTTCTGTGATTTCTAAAAAGAATAATGTTGAGGATCAAACACAGGGACTCCCTATACATGCAAACCCAGCACACCAACATGAAACTCCATTCTCAGTCTTGATACATGTAACCCAGCACACTAATGCAGTTCATTTTCAACCCTCATTACATGCTAGCCCATGAAACTTATCTTCAATGTCTGTACTTCCTCAGTTGAGATTATCTGTAATTAGAACTATCTCAGTTGTCCATTTTGCTCTGGTTAGTGTTGGTAACTTGTAATTTTTCAAGGAATTGGACCATTTCATATAATTTTTTTGATTTGTTTCCTAAAAAAAATTTATTTGTCGCACTCTCTTTATCATTCTTTCAGTATCTAAAAGTTGCTGAGCTATGGGAGACTAAATGCCCAGCAGCATTAGGACTGCAATTTTTCAATGACATGCCAGTCAGAACTTTTAGATGAAATTCCCATGTTTTTAAACATTAGTAACCTAATTCAGAAACAAAATTTCAAGACTATCAGTTTTTTGCTCTTTTGGATCTTGAAAAAAATTAGAATTTCTATAAAATTATTTTATTATACATACACACACACATATATATGCATATATATGTGTGCTTCTTTAAAAAAAATTACTCCTAGTGTTGAGATGCCTGGATATCTCTCATATAAAATAAGAGTTACACCATCCTTTAGAAATTCAGTGCTGAAGTAATATGTGCTAAGAGCAACACATTCCGACTGACACTCAGCAACTTTGCAGACTGTTGCTCCTGGACTTTGCAGACTGAAGGCCCTGGGTGTTGCTGAGAAACCCTTTCTCTTTAAGGCATATCATGTCATGGAAGTTATCTGTCTTCCTTTTCTCCACTAGCAATGTCCTTTATCACAGCCTTTTCCTTCAGCACAAACCCAGAGGAAATGAAACAAGAGGAGAAAATTGGTAAAAACAGAAAAAACCTCAAGCTATGCTGCCGAGGGATTTTAAATTGCAAGTCACAGAAGAGAGTGTGTTATGTCTCATTTGACTTTAATTTCAAAGCAGGGGGAGCTGGTGGGGATAATGAGGTTGGTGGATACCACAAATGCTTTAGCTACAATGCAGATCTTGCTGCCGTCAGTAATAAGTTGGCAACTGGCTCTACATAAACGCAAACAATTTTCTTATTTTCATAAAAAAAATTCACTGACACAATTAAATATATCCATACATCCAAGCTGTCTCCCTTAGCTGACGTGTGTGTGTGTGTGTGTGTGTGTGTGTGTGTGTGTGTGTGTGTTCCCACTGGAACTAGAATATCCGAGTGCTTGGTGCTGGGCAATCCCCTTGAAATCAGGAAAGCCTGAATTCCAGCACCTCTTCCTTCTATGACATGATCCTGAGCCCTGATTTCAGTTTCTATAAAATATGGTTAAGGTCCAGTAGCACTGGGGCAGCAGCAGCAGCAGCTGGTCCGCAGAAGGGCCATCAGCAGTGGAACCAAGGTGACAGGGTCCAGGCAGACCTTGCACCTGCTGCCACTGACCTTCGCTGGCCAGCTGGGATGCAAGCGGTGGCAGATTTACAGCGCCTTTCACCGCACAGAAGCTACATCAGAACTCTGCCTCCAGCCAGTCAGTTATGAGAGTCTCTTCGCCATCTTGGATCTCGGGCACCAGAGAGATCAGACAGACTGAGGTACACAAATATAACCCGAGGCCAACATCGCAGGGGTCTAAGCCCGACGGGCAGTGGCCTGCACCCAGGCCCTGGGCTGTTGGGGGGTAGGGGAGGGTATTGGTGTGCCAACCTGGCCAGGAGGTTGTTTGCCCCGCCCAGTGTGCGCCGCCATTTTGACTACATTAAGCCAGAGAGTTCTAGTAGGCAAAGTCAGCTAAGAGTTATAGCCCAAGGCCAACATAGGGGGGGGGGGAGGTGTCTAAGTCACACAGGCCTTGGACTGCCCCCAGGCCCTGAACTGCTCAGTGGGCCATCTGTATGCCAACCCTGCCAGTAGGTTGTTAGCCCAGCAGACTCTCCCGGCACTTTCAGGGAGCGCGAGCACACTCCACCATCCTGGCCACCTGACAGAACCAATTAACAGTCATAGCCCGAGGGGAACTTTGCTCGGGCCTTAGCCTGCCAGGCTTTTGCCTAGACTCAGGGCCTCAGCAGCTAGGCTAGCCTTGTGTGTACCAACCCAGTTGGGAGATCGGCTGCCCAGCAGAGTGACCAGCACTTGGAAAAGGTCCCGCAGCATACACCATCAGCACTCCCTGAAGGAGTAAACAGGCACCACCTGGTTCACACTGACAATCTGGGGCAAGGCACACTGGGGCTCCAAGAGCACCCAAGAGGAGGACAGCACATCAGCAATCTGTAACAGGGGAAACCCAGCCATCCAGTGTTGCAGAAATAGCCCTACAGCCTCACAAGAGGCACAAACACCAGCCAGAGACAAGACCAACTAACACCAGAAATAACGAAATGGCAAAGGACAAACGCAGGAACACTACTAACAGAAATCTAGGCAATATGGCAGCGTCTAAACTAAACTCTCCAACATCAGCAAGTCCTGGTTACACAAACACACCAGAAAAACAAGATGTGGATTTAAAATCACTGTTCATGATGCTGCTAGAAGAACACAAAAAGGACATAAATGAATCTCTTAAAAAAATACAGGGGAACATGAATAAGTTAGAAACCCGTATAATGGAAACACAAAAATCACTTAAAGAAATTCAGGAGAATAAGGCTCAAGAGATAGAAGCCAATAAAGAAGAAACACAAAAAAAACTTAAAGAAATGCAGGAGAAAGTGAGTCAAACAGCAGAAGTCATGAAAGAGGAAACAAAAAATTCTCTTAAAGAATTACAGGAAAACACAAACAAGCAAGTGAAGGAGCTAAGCAAAACCATCCAGGATCTAAAATCAGAAGTAGAAACAACTAAGAAATCACAAAGGGAGACAACTTTGGAGATAGAAAATCTTGAGAAGAAATCAGGGGCCATAGATGCAAATATCAACAACAGAATACAAGAGATGGAAGAAAGAATCTCAAGATTCTGCCGCAGATACCATAGAAATCATTGACTCAACAGTCAAAGAAAATGCAAAAAGCTTGTGTCCCAGAACATCCAGGAAATCCAGGATACAATGAGAAGACCAAACCTAAGGATTATAGGTATAGATGAAAGTGAAGATTTACAACTGAAAGGGTCAGCAAATATCTTCAACAAAATTATGGAAGAAAACTTTCACAACTTAAAGAGAGAGATGGCATGAATATACAAGAAGCCTACAGAACTCCAAACAGACTAGACCTGAGCAGAAATACCTCTCGTCACATAATAATCAAAACCCCAAATGTACTAAACAAAGAAAGAATATTAAGAGAAAAGGGCCAAGTAACATATAAAGGAAGACCTATCAGAATCACACCAGACTTCTCAACAGAGACCATGAAAGCTAGAAGATCCTGGGCAGATCTCATGCAGACTCTAAGAGAACACAAATGCCAGCCAAGACTACTATACCCAGCAAAACTCTTAATCACAATAGATGGAGAAACCAAGACATTCCATGACAAAACCAAATTTACACAATATCTTTCTACAAACCAAGCATGTAATAAGGATACATGCTCCACTATGTTCATAGCAGCCCTATTTATAATAGCCAGAAGCTGGAAAGAACCCAGGTATCCCTCAACAGAAGAATGGATGCAAAAAATGTGGTATATATACAAAATGGAGTACTATTCAGCCATTAGAAACAATGAATTCATGAAATTCTTAGACAAATGGATGGAGTTGGAGAACATCATACTAAGTAAGGTAACCCAGTCTCAAAAGATCAATCATGGCATACACTCACTAATAAGTGGATATTAGCCTGGAAAACTGGAATACCCAAAACATAATCCATACATCAAATGAGGTACAAGAAGAACGGAGGAGTGGCCCCTGGTTCTAGAAAGACTCAGTGTAGCAGTATAAGGCAAAACCAGAACAGGGAAGTGGGAAGAGATGGGTGGGAGAACAGGGGGAGGGAAGGGGGCTTATGTGACTTTCTGGGAGTGGGGGGCCAGAAAAGGGGAAATCATTTGAAATGTAAATAAAAAATATATCGAATAAAAAATATATGGTTAATTTAAAAAAGCATTTAAATCAACTTTTCTAGATGCAGGGAATGAGGTTTCAGTTCCAGGCACCTCACATAAGGTGAATTTGGTGGGGGACATAGTTCTCACTAACTACACCAAAGAGCAAGGACAGTGACAATTCAGTCATAAGAGCACAGCATCAGAGACACCAAGGGAATGTGAACAACCAACCTCAGGAAGAATGTTTTGTGATGTTCAACATCTCAGGAGTGTATGCAGGTCTTTGCTGGCTTGTTACCACTTCAACCCAGACATTCTTTCCCATTGGCTTGGTGTCTTCCTTTATAGATATTGATGGTTTTTGATCTTCCAGTTTCTGCTTTCTCAATACTCTGTTTCCTGCAACTTCATTCATAACTAGTATCAATGTGTGTGTGTGTGTGTGTGTGTGTGTGTGTGTGTGTGTGTGTGTCTTAGTCAGGGTTTCTATTCCTGCACAAAACATCATGACCAAGAAGTAAGTTGAGGAGGAAAGGGTTTATTCAGTTTACATTTCCACATTGTTATTCATCACTGAAGGAAGTCAGAACTGGAACTCAAGCAGGTCAGGAAGCAGGAGCTAATGCAGAAGCCATGGGGGGATGTTACTTACTGGCCTGCTTCCCCCTGGCTTGCTCAGCCTGCTTTCTTATAGAATCCAAGACTATCAGGCCAGGGATGGCACCACCCACAATGGGCCCTCCCCCCTTGATCCCTAATTGAGAAAATGCCCCACAGCTGGATCTCATGGAGGCACTTCCTCAACTGAAGCTCCATTCTCTATGATAACTCCAGCCTGTGTCAAGTTGACACACAAAACCAGCCAGTACAATACCCTATACCTCATGACCTTCTAAAAGCTTTGATTTATTTTTTTAAAGATTTATTTATTGTTATACATAAGTACACTGTAATTGTCTTCAGACACACAAGAAAAAGGTGTCTGGTCTCATTACAGATGATTGTGAGCCACTATGTGGTTGCTGGGATTTGAACTCTAACGTCAAGGTAATTAAAAATAAGTCTCTTGCCAGATTCAAATTCTGTTTGGCTAGAGGGTTGCTTTGCTTTGTTTTGTCTTGCTTTTCTGTCTCAAAAGATACTGTAAGGTCTAGGCACCTAAGCTGGACTGGTCATTATGCTCAAAGCTAGAGTCATGCTGTGAGGGAAGTAAGACACTTAAGATGAAATTGGCAGATTTGTGGCAGGCTCAAAACCTTCAAAAAATTTGTAGATGCTGGCACTAGATCCATGTAATATTACATGTCCTCTCAGAGCACATCAGATATAGACAATTAACATGTGTCGATGCCTGGCAGACGCAATGTCTATTAGCTAAATAGCCAAGTCGTCGAGTACTGAGAACCTACTGTCTATGAGGTACAATTATAGGTGCAGAAATTAGAGCAGTAACAAGTCAGATATGATTTTCACCCTTAGGGAGTTTATAATCTAATGGAAGGGGCATTTATACAAGCCACAAAATTTACAGGGGACCCAGTGATTCCATTCAGGTGCACAATCAAGAGAAAAGAAAACCTATTTCTATTCACAAACTTGTCATTATTGTTCACAATAACCCCCCAAACATTCATCAGTGGAGAGAAAAGGCTAAATGTGGCATGTACACATGCATGTGCACTCACTCACAAACACACTCATGAGCTTACACATACACACACATGTGCCATGATATTGTGAGCATTGAAGAATACAGACACAAAAGACCTCATATTACGTGAGTCCATTCATATGAAATCCTTCTATCAATTAGGAAAACTAGAAAGTGAGTATCCCCATGGGAGCTTAGGACAGCAAGGTCATGAGCAGTAGCAGGGTAGTGACAGCCAAAGGGAACAGGATGTCTTTGCAAAATTATGACACCTCAAATTGTGGCAATGGTTGCCCAGGTCTGGATACAAACAAAGAACTTCACATGTGTAAATTAGATAGTATATGAGTGATATTAGAAGCCATTAAAATTATTTTAGAATTTTCAGACAGATAAAAAGTAGCACGAAGAGGCTCTCTTTTAGGAAGGGTGGTCAAGGGGGACCTCTTGAAAGACACCCTGAGTGTTGACACGCAGCAGCTTTGAGAGGATCAGAGCCAGGAGGGGAACCATCCGTGCAGAGGCCAGAGCAGAACGGGACTCAGCAGGATGGTGAGCGTCCTCCTCTTCCACTTAAGAGGCAAGTGGCTAGGAGAGGTGATGAGGCAAAGGTTTCTTGTTTCTCCTCTTCTCTTTTTCTTTTGAGATGTGTAGCCCAAGATGGCCTCAGTCTCATGAGCCTCCTGCCTTAGCTTTACAGGGGCTTGGATGGCTGCTATATGCCAGCACAACCAGCAGAGATCATTTCAATCCGTTCCAGTTTGTCTTTAAGACCATATTAATACCACCTTCCGGCACCTTAACTATAAATACTAAAAGAATTCACTTATAATTTACAGTCACCTGGTCAGGGAGATATAAATTCTAATACCAGATTTCACAACTTTTGGCTAAGTCTGCAAACAAGGATTATTTACTAGCTGTCACATCTTGGGCCTGGAAGTGTCCTGTTCATGTAAAACCCTAAATCTTTCCTATATTGGCTCAAGTAGATTTCAGATGTGCTTTTTGACAGCTGACCTAACGAAGAATGTTTCCTTAAGGATCTCAAGGAATCCTGGGCAGTATATGGTTACCCAAGGTCAACCACAGTCCACAAATGTGATACAGAAAATTCAGAAAGGCATTCAGATGTTTTGAATTGTATGACACTTCAAATAGCGAGGAATCTTGAGTTGTTCTACATATGCCCCATCCAGAAATGTGAACTATCTATTATGCCTAGCGTATCTACACTGTATAGACTATCCACTGATCACTACTGTATATACTATCTACTGATCACTATTGTATACACTTCCTACCAATCACTACTGTATACCCTACCCACTGATCATTGCTGTATACACTACCCATCAATCACTATTGAATACACTCACTACCCACCAATCACTACTGTATACACTCCCCACCAATCACTATTGTATACCCTACCTACCAATCACTACTGTATACCCTACCCACTGATCATTGTGCTGTATACACTACCCATCAATCACTATTGAATACACTCACTACCCACCAATCACTACTGTATACACTCCCCACCAATCACTATTGTATACCCTACCTACCAATCACTACTGTATATACTACCACCAATCACTACTGTATACACTACCCACCAATCACTACTTGATACCCTACTCACCAATCAGTACTGTATACACTACCCACCAATGACTACTGGATACACTACCCACTGATCATTACTGTTGCTACTGTATACACTACCCACTAATCACTACTGTATAAAATACCCACCAATCACCATTGTATACACTACCCACTGATCATGACTCTATAAACTACCCACCAACCACTACTGGATACACTACCCACAAATCGCTACTGGATACACTACCCACTCATCATTACTGTTACTGTATATACTACCCACTCATTACTACTATATGCAATACCCACCAATCACTACTGAATACACTACCCACCAATCACTACTCTATAGCCCTGTTGGCTTCAGCCTGACTGCTACCTCAGAGCAAGAGACTGATACTTATTTAATGATCCCTAAGTGCTTGAGTGGTGACATTTGCTTTCATTGTTGCATTGTACTGTTAACCTCTTACTGTGCCAAATTTATAAGCTAAACTTCATCATAGGTGTGTGTGCATAGAAAACACAGCCTATTTAGGGTGCAGTACTATCTGTGGCTTCAAGTATCCACTTAAGGTCTTGACTCTTAGCCTCAAAGGATGAGGACAAACTATTGTATTTTATAGAGGAGAGTCCAGCCATTCTGTAGCCTCACCCTGCTGAATATACTAATGACACATCTATACGCCCTATTTTCCCCTTCTTTGGGACCTGATTCCTCAAAAAGCAGAAGATTGAACTAAACCAACCCAGCATCTTTCCAAGACTCTTTATTTTATTTATGGGTCTGATTTTTACAGGGATCAGTAAGGAAAGCACAGCCTTCAGCTGAAAGATCACTACCATGTGACTGATGTTCCATCTGACTTGGAACCAAATCTGTTCACTGGCCAACAGGTCAAACGTGCCCACATCCAAGCGCTGCAGAGCACTTAAGAGTGTGCACAAACACACAGCCATCAAACTGATATGAATGCAACAAAATACACACAAGCTGGCCTGAATGGGACTTTGCTCAGCAGTGGTTCTCGGCTCTGAAAACGCTCTGAAAGAAAAAGTCACAGCTTGAATGTCTCAAAAGAACCTTCCAGAAAGGTTAATGGATCTGTTTACTAATCAAAGCAACACTGGGAGGAGCTTAAATTAGCTCTGCTCTCAGCAATCTTTCAAACAGAAGATTGTGTGTTGGTTTGGAACAGTCCTAAATAAGCCTCTGAAATGGGTAGTATCTATTTGTAAGTGGTAAGACTTGGATGATGTTGGAGAGAGGAAGGCACCCCTAATAAAGTAACTTGTCCAAAGGGCAAGAGAGGTTGGCAACTAAATTTGACGAGTTGTTGCTTCGTTTGTGTTGTGTTCTCACCTTGTGTTGCTTCTTTGCTTTTGTTTTTGGAATACACAATACACAGATGTAAGAGCAGCAGTTAAAACTTGCAAACACATGCTTTGATGCTGAAATTGCAATCTTAGAAACCAAATAGTCCATGTGTAAAAATAATATGTATATACGCCCAAGCATTCACTGCACTTTTGTGGATTGAGTGAAAACACTGGGAGCCATCTCGCCTCTGTGTCTGCCAATAAAGAAGTTACTGAGTCCAGGCTGCGATTCCAGGGCACTGCAATCTCACAGCTGTTACAAAGCTCGCCATCTATTTTCATGCTCTGACACACACCTTCTTGACAGACTGCAAAGCGGAAATGGCAAACTTCAGATCAAAGAGCGAACATGACCTCATTCTTGTTTGTTTAGAAAACGAATTAAAACTCCATGCATGTGCCCGAGTGTATATACACATGTTCACACAGATGTGCATATGCAATGTCGGAAATGCCACATTCCACTGTCAACAGGGGTTCAGTACAAAGATGAGACATTTTAAAGGAAAGAGCAACATAGTCAAGAACTCCACAGACAATAAAATAAGCTAAGTTACCCAAGGCATGCTGCATGCAAGAAAGAGTGGCGAAGCCAGCACTCATTTTAACTCTGGTGGCACCAAACCTCAGGGTGCACAGGGCAGGCTTCAGCAAAGTAATGGTCTTTATCAATCTCATCTCTGGTGTGGAAAATATTGCTCTCTGCATAGAACGCTCATCAAACCCAGGATGCACTTTCCCCTGCAGTGCCCCTTCCTGCCTCTATTACCACATGCAGAAGGGAAGTCTGCAAAAAAGAAGCACAGGTTCGAGGCAAACCAGCCATCATCCTATGATGGAACACATACAGATCTTTAGGCATAGACTTTGTCCTTCTAGCCGCCAGAAGGTAATTCTAGATGATTCTAATTGTATTATTTTAACTTTCTCTGAACACATAACACACTCCATTGCCAGTGTCCTGAGATCTGTGGACAGGTGGCTACTTTTGAAAAGTTTGACCCCTCCTAAGTAATGCAAGAACTTTCATAACTGTGTCAAATCCTTGCACTCTTTATAAAAATGCTTGTGTGACAGAGTCAAAATTTATTATTATTTGAACACTCCCAGCCTCACTCCCAATGCCTTAATGCCTCCTCTTCCTGATACAGATGTTTCTTTTTTCCCTATTCAGCTTCTCTCCTTTTCCTCCCCTCTCAGGGAACAGCATCTTTACTAATTTGCTTCCCAGGATAGCTGATTAATTGGCTCCTGAGCTACAGAACCAGAGGAAGGGGAGACGGGTTAAAACTAAAAGCCAATAAAATAAAACAGAACATGGTGAGTTAGAGAGGGAAAAGAAGGTGGACAGAACAGGGTGTGCAGACTCTTGGGGCAAAAAAAAATGGAAAGGATAATGAAGTGGAAACTTCTGGTTTCTTGGAAAAGTCAGTTATGTCAAATGATGTTTTGCTGGGGTGCACAGGCAAGACAATGACTTGCTAAAGCAGACATGTAAAAGGATGTTTTCCTGGAGCAGACACAGGTGAAAGGATGTTTTGCTATAGTGGACATGTGATGAAGGAATATAAATATGATCTCACAGACAGTGAGACAGATTTGGTTTGCTCCCCTTGCTATTCTTCACTAATGACACGCATGTATTGGTTCACCTTACACAGCTTTGTTGAGCTCTGCTTGTAGTAACACTGCCATTGAGAGAAACTCACTAAAGAACTGCTCGTGAAGTTCCTGCAGCCTCTTGTCACATCCACAGACTCACCTCAGGCCAGTTGGTGAGCTTTGCGCTTTCTTCAGGATTGAACTACAGCTGCTGGTTCATGTGTGGTGTCTGCCTGCAGAGACTGTAGCTGCTGGCTAGTATTTGGTGTTTGCTACAGGACTGAACTGGTGACCAAGAAACTCGCCCACAAAGAACTATCGCTAAACAGGTTCACTTCCCCTAATAACTTTTCTCTTCGACTACCTCTGGTGGGTGGTAGACAAGAGACTGAACATTTATGTATGTAAAATAGGCTGCAAAAATGTATGCCTACAGGATAAGATGGATCTTCAATACGGCTTGGATCTGAGAATGGTGCTCCTTTAAGTCAGCTCTGAGAACTGGAAATAAAACCTAGCACCCCTCTCATTGGCCTTGGGCTGTTTAAGGATCATACTGTCCTGAGACTTGGTTACACAAGCCCAGGGTTCACTCTGGTTATGCTGTCACCTAAGGAGAAATGCAGAAATGCAGGCTGATGCCTTTGAAAGAGACCAGTGTGTAAGCTGTTCGCTGAGGGCCCTTTACTGAAAACTGTAAATATCTGATTCATATTATGGGGAGAACTTCAATCTTTTAAGACAATTTAGATTCAAAGAAACTTCAAACTAGATGAGAATCATCACATGAAAGGTTTTTAACATTCTGTTGGTCTTCACTTTTGATTATAAAAGACATGGTATGAAGATCTAACAAACACATAAGAAGAGGTTCAAAAGGGATGCCCGGGCTTTCAGTTCTGAAGCTTACCAACATTTCTCTGGTTTAATTTGAACTCTGACATACATCAAAAATGGAGAAACAATATCTCCATAGTAGAGGCTAGATAGCTCAAAGGTTAAGAGCAGTGGCCATTCTTTCAGAGGACATGAGTTCAATTCCAAGCACCCCCAGGGTGCCTTACAACCATATGTAACTCCAGTCCCAGGGGATCTAGTAGCCTCTTCTGGTATCTACAGGCACCAGACATACGTGGTACACATACTTACATGCAGGCAAAACATGCATCACATGATATAAAATAAATCATTTTCCAGTCTCTGTAACAATGATAGTTCTAATGTGTTAGGGGCTGCTGTAAATGCTTTTGGGTATTGCTTCATCTAGTTTGTATAGCAATACTGCTCTAATCCTTATAACTTGGTACATTTATTGGAGCAGACACTGAGTATTCTATCCACATACCTCTGGCTGGAAGACACCAAAGCAAGAATATTTCCTGTCAGTTTTTCAGGTAAAGAAAACAAAGGACCAAAAGGCCAATGTGTTTGTCCCAACTAATAAGTTACAGACAGAAACAGCATTCAATTCAGTATCACAATAGCTAGAACTCTGTCTCCATGTCAAGCTCATATATGGCTGTGTTTTTAAGCATAAATGTAGAAGACAGCACAAAAAAGAACCCCCCCCCAGTTATGCATGAAATGATACTACGCATGAAGTCTGAGTTATGGGGAGCATTCCACAAAACATAAATACTCCTAGAAATTCCCTAAGTGTCATGGAACATATGTATGAGCATATGAAATCGCAGGATGTGAAAGACCGAGACAGCTGCTTCCAGGACAGCATGGGCTCCTGCAGCTGTTCTGAATTAACATTAAGAATCAACATTAAGGCAGGAGGCACACAGTGTAGAATTTCCTCCAGCAGGGCCCCCTCACCATCCTGATTCTGTGCAGAATCACAAACCCCAGATATAGATTTCCATACTCTTGACAGATTGTTAGCTTGCAGCAGAAACAGGATACGTGACCTTGGCTCAAGAGGAACAGGCATTAGCCTGAAAACCAGTCGACAAAGGTAAAAGACAAGATATGGCCTCATTTGAAATAGAAGGCAAAAGTTAAATAATTAGCATCCTCTCCAAAACACAGAGAGTCCTCAAGTCTCAGGATGATCTGAAGACTGATTAGGGGCAAATAATGCATTTTTGGTAGAACTAAAACAGACACCATAATAAATATCTCCAGAGTGGCATCTGTTTATAAAGTCAAATGCATTTGTTTTAATTGAACTGGACAGATGACTGTACCAGGATGCATACTCCAGAGGTGTATAATTGTTGAACCAAATTTTGGAGAGCTCATAGCAGCACTGGAAAAGGAAAGTCACAGCATTCACAAAGAACCCTGAGCTCAGGGACTCAGTGTGGGACATCAGAAACATGTGCGGGTGTTTTGAGAGTTTTCACGTAAAATAGTCATTGGAAGTCTAGACCAGGGATAGCCTTAGCAGTCTTTGCCCTTCGAGGTATCCAAGCTAAGCCAGCAAGCACTACAGGAGGCTGCAGGGTAGACCTGCCATTGGTTGTAAGCCAGCCTTCAATAAATTACACAGATTCCCAAGGAACTGGTTGCAAAATAACCCAGAATCTCAGGGAAAAAAACAAAAACAAAAACAAAAACAAAAAAAACCTTTGTGCACCCCTTTGAGAATTATTTCTATTTGCCCACTTTCTATTCCCTTTATCGAAATTTGCAGCAACAGCCCAGTGGGAAACATAGAATCTTCAGAAACATTTTCTCATACACAAGTTGAAAGCTCAGAACTAAATCTTGCCTGAATTTGTTCAACACTCTAACCCCCAGCATCCATGTCCCCAGAAGGTGGTCTTAGGATTCTCAGTCCGATCGCATAGGGATTTTCTGCTCCAGGGGGTATTTGGAAACCTCCCCATCCTGCTGTGTCAAAAGATTCTGTCCTCACATCCGGGCTTTCACAACACAGCTTGGAATTCTCCAACACGGGATATGGTTATCAGACAACATAGCAGAGGCTGTGAAACAAGACCCGTGTGGCAGAATGACAGACAACTGTGAGGCCATGGTTAGAATACTTGTGTGAAGCAAAGGCCTTCCTGGTGATCACAGTCCACAGGTCAGGGCAGCTTTATCCAAAACCCCTTCTCAGGGCATTCACAGATCGATACCAAGATCTTCTGCTGCGGGCGGGCGGGCTGGCGGGCGGGCGGGGGGGGCGGGGGGGGAACTGAGTTGCTAGAATGACAAGACCACCTGGATCACATTTGCCCCTGTCAGTTTCTAGCACCTATACCTGGCATGGCGTCTTTAACAGCTCTCTAATGAATGAACAACTTGGCAAGTTAGCGGGCAGTAAGGAACCTATCATGTGTTAGCCATCTGCTTGATTTATTGCCCTTTAACCATCAGTCACTGAGCTAGTACAGTCAGCCTGGCCAGGCTAGGGTACAAGAAGGATTAAGCTGCAGTCTTCCCTGGGGAAACTTCCACTTCGGTAGGAGGCCTCGCAGCTGTGTGGTTCTAAGAGAGTCTAAAGACAGAAATATGGCCACCAAATGTTGATTTCACATCTTGCTGGCTGTCTTCAAACAGGCACTGAAACACTTAGTGACATTCTTAGGAAAGTTACCAAAGGGAAGGGTATTTGGATGAAGAAAAGCTCAAAAAAAAACAGAATAGATGTTTGTTTGTTTGTTTGTTTGTTTGTTTGTTTTAAAAAGCCCATTCACACAGACTCCATAATCTAGTTCCAGAGAAACTGGTCCCCCAAATTAATGAACAATGCAGTGACACTTTTGTGTAAGTACACATGAACTGTTTAAATGTCTACCTCAGAGACAGAGTTCAGAAGTCACCGAATCATGGGGAGGTGGATGAAAAAAGTAGAACACAATGTGTGGGGTCGGGGGTTGGGGGACAGTTGGATCCATACACACATGAACGTCCATTAGAGAGAAGTAAGAACACTCACATGCATGTGGAAGGAGGCCGAAGTTAAGTTTCCCTTATGGAATTTCATGAGAAATCACCCCAAGAAATAGGTAGGATAACCATAACCTTTAAAATGCATGAGGAATTCATGTGCAGGGTATACACAAGACTTGTCCAAGGTCAGGGCTGAAAGGTTACAAAGAAGAAAGACATCAAACCTCTAAACTATATCATCGTGCCACACTCCCTGTTTCAGGATGAAAGTGGTTTCTGTGCAACTTCTGTGGATCTTTAACCATTGATTTGTTTTTATCCACTCAAAATGTTTTTAACAGTAAATTAAACTTCAAAACTGTATTCTTAAAATGGTACTTGGGCTTGCTAACAGACAGAAAATAAGGGAGAAGTAAATTAGAAAGGCAGTATAAATAAATCCTAGGTAATAGATCTCCCGTTGTATTTTCTATTGAACATTTATTTGGAATAAGTAGGTGCAGTGCAATTTGACCAATGAACATAATAATATAACTTGGTTTTCCTCCCATATGTCATGCAAAAAGTTAAAAATATTTTAAAAAATCATATATTCAGAGCATTGTATATTTTTAATGACTAACTAGAGGGTTATATGAAACTTAACTGATTTTCTTTTTTTGGTGCTGTTTAATCACATGGTTATTATTCTTAAGTAAGAAAGAGAGAGGAAAAAGGCGATCCTAGGCATCTAAAAGCTAGTCAACCTCAAAACATAGTACAAGATCTTTCAAAAAGTTTTTATAAGTGTTGGGGCTGTGGCTCAGGAGTAGAGCCATTGCTTAGTAGATGCAAGGTTCTGAATTCAACCTCCAGCCATCAAAAAATGAAAGAAAGAAAGAAAGAAAGAAAGAAAGAAAGAAAGAAAGAAAGAAAGAAAGAAAGAAAGAAAGAAAGAAAGAAAGAAAGAAAGGAAGGAAGGAAGGAAGGAAGGAAGGAAGAAAGAAAGAAAGAAAGAAAGAAAGAAAGAAAGAAAAGAAAGAAAGAAAGAAAGAAAGAAAGAAAGAAAGAAAGAAAGAAAGAAAGAAAGAAAGAAAGAAGGTAGGTTTGACTTTTGCTCTGATATAAAATCTCCCTTTTAAAGTCAATGATCATGGGGGTTCTCAGAGCTCATCCGTTTCCTGCACTCACATGGGAGAATTAACACCACTTCTGTACACTTCTCTTACATTGTTGAATATTTCCCTCCTAAAAACCACCACCACTATGTGTCCTGTGTCCTTGTGAGTAAAAAACAGAATACACTTGTCCTTTAGATTATTATTGCTGTGACAAACACCATGGTCAAAAGCAAGTTGTGGAGAAAAGGGTTTATTTAGCTGACACATTGAGGGAATCCAAGGCAGGAACTCAAGCTGGCCAGGAACCTAGAGGCAGAAGCATGGCACAGGCCATGGGGAGCTCTGCTTACTGCCTTATTTTTCATGACTCGTTCAGCCCACTTCCTTACAGAACTCAGAATCACCAGCCCATGGTGACTCCCCCCACAATGGGCTGGGCTCTCCCACATTGATCTTTAATTAAGAAAATGTCCTACTGCTTGCCCACAGGCTGATCTTCTGAAGCCATTTTCTCAGTTGAGGCCCCTCCTCTCAGATGACTCTAGCTTGTGTCAAGTTGACATAAAACTCGCCAGCACAAACTCCAAAAGCTTTACTGTTGCCAGACTCAGGAAGAAGTCTCTGAGAAGCTTCCGATGAACCTGTGCCTTAGCAGCTCATAAGGGCTCTACCTGCGATGGGGGTTCTTTGCTCAAATAACCATGGGGAATTCTGCATTCTATAGTCCTTGCCTAGAAAATCACAAGAGCTCTTGAAAGCTGTAGGAAGTAAAGGAATCAAGACAGAAACTGCCTTGTTTCCTCGCTTTCTAGACTTGTTCTGTCTGGGAGGTCCTCTGAGAGGTTATTTTAGAACAGCCACTAACAGTGCTCAGGTGTGTGATATGTTCTGAAAGTCTGTTGTCTCATCCTTCCTTGCCCCCATGCTGGCATTATAGGGGCTTAAGCAACATGACTCAGATTAAATGGGCTCTTGGGATTTGAACTCGGGTCCTCACACTTGCATGACAAGCACACTTACCCACTGAGCCATCTCCCCAGCCCAACAGATACCATTTCTGTTGTTTATAAGCCACGCCACCTATGTTTACAGCAGCTAAGACAAGTAGCCCTTCAAGAAAAACTTGGTGAGAAATTCAAAGTGGAAACTCTTCCACATTCAACATCTCAGGCTTTATCCTTAGTGTGTTAACTAGGATAACCTTTGAGACAATCTAACCTTGCTAACATGGGGTGTGGCACGAGGATATAGTTTAGAGGTTTGATGTCTTTCTTCTTTGTAACCTTTCAGCCCTGACCTTGGACAAGTCTTGTGTATACCCTGCACATGAATTCCTCATGCATTTTAAAGGTTGTGGTTATCCTACCTATTTCTTGGGGTGATTTCTCATGAAATTCCATAAGGGAAACTTAACTTCGGCCTGTGTCTGTGTGTCCCTGTCCCTGTGTGTATCTGTGTGTCTGTGTGTGTATGTCCCTGTGTATCTGTGTGAGAGGGAGGGGGTCATGCTGAGGAATCCTGAGGCTAGGTCTGCTGACTTTAGCTCCACCCCAGGAAATCATTCCCCTTCCTGAATGAAAACAGCCTTTTAAAATAATAATAATAATAATAATAATAATAATAATAATAATAATAAATTTACTTTTACTTATTCACTTTACAGCCCACTCACTGCCTCCTCCCAATCACCCCTCCCACAATTCCTTTCCCTTCTCCTTCCCTTTCTCCTCTGAGAGGGTGGAACTGCCCAGGGTAGCCCCTCACCCTGGTACATCAAGTCTCTGCAAGGCTAGGTGCATCCTCTCCCACTGAGGCATACAAGGCGTCCTATTCGGCTCCCTTCTATCCAGCCTACTTCTTTAAAGATGGAGGAGCCCAAAGCCAAACGGAGACATTCTAGAGTCAATTAGCACTAGTACATTTTTTTCAGGCCAAGTCATTATTTAATTGTTGCTGGGATGTTTACCCCCCAACTCTCTTGATCTGTCAAAACTAGAAGTGTGGTGAAATTTCTTACTAGTACAAAGTTTCTGATTTTTTTTAAACACTAAAGAATCATTTCTTTATATTTTTGTTTTGATGTTGCTTAACTTTGAATTTTCATGATAGCTATTTGAAATGAATAGAGGATCACCATTGCTTTATTTAACATTTTATTACCTTGATTCTTACGTGTGTGTGTGTGTGTGTGTGTGTGTGTGTGTGTGTGTACATATATCTTAACTTTTTGCCTTCCACCATTTTGTATTATTTTGGTTTTGCTGCATCTTTTACAAAGAGGTAAAAACTAAGTACTGCACAAATTGGTGGTCCTTTGTCTCAATCTAACATTCATCTATGGAGAAAGCATCCTTATCATTCGGATTTGTGCAAGAAAAGCAGCATCAATGTTGGTATTTCAAACAGAGGGCATTTCATATGGAGAATCTGTTACCAGGGGATGAAAGAGCAAAGGAGCCAAACAGAAGAGAATGAACCCACCAGGCATTAGCAATATCAGGACCCTGTCCCAGCATCAGGGCAGGAAAGATGCCACCTGTGGGAAGAAACTGGTGGCAATGGAACTCAGGAAGAACTCCTGGGCAGACAAAAGAGAGCAAAGGACCTGCTCAACGTGTAATAGTTGCCTGTTCTTATTCCCAGTACACAGCACACACACACATACACACATACATACACCACACACACACACACACACACACACACACACACAATCCATTCATCTGGCTTTCATTAGCATTACCTTCCAAGAAGAAACCATGCCTGAGCTGAGCATGAATCCCAAGTTGATGCTGTTTTTATCAACACTCAACGCATATTCAAGATCATCCATCCATCTTTCCTTTCCTTTTCACAACTGCTGTATGAGACAGTTCATACACTAAGACCTTTATTTTATTAAGAGGAGAGATTAAGTGTTCAACTGAAGCACGAAGGGGGTCAGCTAGAGGTCTGGCATTCTCTAAGCACCGAGGTCAGAGTGGTGGTCTGTCTTCTCATGAACACCTGAGGGTTATGTCTCTGCACAGGAAGTCTACAGGTCCCTATATGCGCTAAAGCATCAATTCTCAACCTTTGAGTCATGACCCCTTGGGGTTGAATGACACTTCACAGAGGCTACCTAAGACCATCCAAAATCACAGATATTTACATTATGATTCATAACAGTAGCAAATTTGCAGTTATGAAGTAGCAACAAAAATAATGTTATGGTTGGAGGTCACTACAACATGAGGAACGATTAAAGGGTTGAGCATTAGGAAGGTTGAGAACCACTGCCCTAAAGCATTATATCTGTCCATATAAGTACAGACATACCAAATTAATCATATGTGATAATCAACTTCCCTCAATTACATTATGCTCCATATTAATTACCCATTTTAGAGAAGTGTGTGGCAACAATAAATTGTGTATACATGACCATTTAGTGCTGCCCCGCCCCCCTCATCTGAGCTAATATTCCTACAACATACCATGCTGAATGCCAAATACAACTCACGACACTGTGCATTAGCTGAAGGTCCAGGGGACCATTCTCGTGTTTCTCACATATCATGCCAACCCTGTGACCTGCTGCATAAAACAAGGATGATGTCTTCTCTCATTTACATTCATTACTGCAAGATTACAAAGGCTTTTTCTCCAGTGCTGACTTATTTCTGCTTCTTCAATGCACAAAATCACAGACAGCCAAGGAGTTTGTCCTCTGTATTTGAGACACACCACACCTCAGAAGTTTGACATTACAAATGAAAACCTGAGTGACATCAAGGCACCGGCCAGCAATGACAGCATTTATGTCTGAACAGCTAGGATGGGTGGCCCCACCGCACTGCGGGGATTCCTCTCAGCCTACATTTGTGGTCTCTATGCAGCGACAGCTCCTAAGCCAAGGTGGAGGCACTTCCCTCATGCACTGGTAAGAGCCTACAGGTCAGAGTTAGCCACAGTATTTCATGCAGAACATTCAAGTGTGACTGCAAGCTGATTTTAGGAGGCAGGCTTCTCAACAAGGTTAAAGCACTTACAACAGAATCCTCAAAAGGGAAGGAAAAACTGAAGAGAGGGCTCAGCAGTTAAGAATGCTTGCTGCTCCTACAGAGATCCAGAGTTCGGCTCCCAGCACCCATGTCAGGAAGCTTACAAATATCTAGAACTCAGCTCCAAGGGTTCTAATGCCCTTTTCTGGCTTTCTCTTGTACCTGGACACACACACACACACACACACATACACACAATTTTAATAAATAAGAGACTTGAACCTTCCCTGCATCCTTAGTTTGCACAAGGGTTGTTCTGTCTGAGACTGAGAACGCATAGAGCACGATAAGTCTCCGTACAGTCGACTGACCACCAGGCTAAGAAGATTTAAGTGCTACATAAAAAGATCAAGCAGTACTAGGTCCATGAAAAGCTTCTGTGAAAAAGAAGTTATCTGGTCTGCTCTTCGGAGAAGCTGTGGGGTCCCATCCTTTCTATGCCCCTTTCTGTTCCTGCTTCCCTCAAGAAGGGCTTCTCTCTGTGTAGCTTTAAAATGGCCCGGTATTCCTGATATGATGCCTGCCTTACCCAAACCTTCCCAAACAAGCAAAACTTCTAAGGTTGGCTGCCCCTCCTGTCCTGCATGCTTGGATGTAGAAATCGAGGAGGAGCAACCTAGGCCCGATGCTAGCTGTTCCAGCTCTTTCTCTCTTGCTAGTTTGCCAATAAGGTGTCCAGCAAGAAGGACTCCACATTGCCACATCTTAGGGATATTTAGACTTGTGATACCATATCTAAAGACATTTCTGATTATGGTTTCATCTTTGACCACAGGCAACTTAGTGGGCACACCAAAGCTTATACATAACTCTTAATTAACCCAAAACAGGAAGCTATGGAATTGCAGTCAATTGTGTTAGACTGAACCAAATGAGTCTGGCGATGTTTAACTAAACAGACCCAAGGTGGTAGTTAACGTCTGTATTTACACTGGCACAGGGGCAGGACACTTGGTGAAGTGACTATCGCTGTGTAACAGGCTTCCTGGTCCTGCCAGGCTGTTCACATCATATTATTTTACCCTCAGACTTTAATTTCCCAGAACCTCCTCCTGCCCTTCAGCTCTGACACCCAAAACAAGAAACTGGGGACAAGCTATTAGGATAGTTTTGGCAAGCAGGCAAGAGTGCTGGGAGAAAGAGAAAGGCCCGACTACAGTGATGTCTCAGCCAGCTGTTGGTAAGACCTATGCTGGCCCAGCCAGGCTCCAGTGATGTGCTACTTCAGGTGATGCTGGGTTACGGACCTGATTGTCTCAGGAGACAGACCAGCCAAGGGCAGAAAGCCATCCTGACAAGCAGTAAGCCAAACAAGGCAAGAAAAGCAGAAGACTGCCCTTAGAAGTCGGGGCCTGGGTCTTCACTATTGACCACAAGCTGCCCTTTCTACCACCTTTCCAGTGCAGGAGAAGAGCCCAGTGATAGATTTTAATTTCCCGGGCACTTCTTTCTCACACTCTTGGCATTGCAAAGGTGGCAGCTAAAAGGTCTGAGCTAAAAATAACCTCACTTGTCTGTAAAGCTAACAGCACAAGACAGTTGGGTTCTTAGTCCAAGGGTGACTTCGCTTTAAGCCAAAAGAGAGAGATGTCAGAAAGTGTAGAGGGAAAGTGTAGAGGCCAATCCCTTCCTCCTGCAAATGAAAATGTGCATGATGACCTGCCTGGGGGAAATGGAGCAAGCAGGTGTTCCTCTACAGTTCAAATAAACTTGAGACCCTTCACTCCAACTCAGCAGACACAACTGAGGCCGACCAAGCAGTGCATTATAAAACTAAAAAGGGCCTAAGGCTCGTCCTCACAAACAACTGGCTTTTGTCAGGACTGAAACAGAGCAAAAGAGAGAGACCAAAGGCAGAGAGTTAAGTTCCCTGCACCCTAGAGACATTTGGGAGGACTTTGGCAATGATGTGCCTCACATGAAGTGAAACCAAACTGAGAGCAGATACTATCAGAGGCTCCTATACCACAGAAGGTGCAATGAAAGCCAATAGAGAAGCCAGCAGCAGGGCAAACAGTCCCACTGAAGCAGGGCTAAGAGATCTTTCCTGTCTCTCCCTAAGTTCTTGTACATACCATCAAATTCCAGGAACTCTGGGTTGCAGCATTGAAGCATGCATCTTCCATGACAGCTAGGGGAGAAAGAGCATGCACAACCTTGGTCAGGACCAGTTACAGGGCAGATATTGATCTTGAGCATTTGCAGGTTTCCTAGCCTTTCCTGGCATGATTAGGTATGAAATGAACCAATTCCCAGCACTAATTTTGCATCTCAGGCCAATTTTGAAGCTAAAAATGCCTATTCTGTATCCTAGATATTGATCTGATGGGGGAGGGTGTAAGAGAACAGTATGGCATTAAGTGAATCATTTGGGGCGACAGATCAAGGCTTTCCACTGACAGAGACACAAGTTCCAGGACACACAGAGCCAGGACAGTGTTTTCCCTCTGAGTCCTTCTTACTTCTTTGGGGGATGGGCTGAAGTGCTTCTCTGCTGTAGTAGCCAATTATAACCCACTGTCAATGAAGGGGCCTCCAGACACAGTCCCAGCAAGTCTCTGGATGTTTTGACAAGAAAACCCATTTCATAAGAATTTCTGCTGACTTCGTTAAGAAGTTGTGCCTGGTGACAGGCTGCGAGTGACAGGCAGTCTGGCTAGAAGGAGATAGTTTTTAGCAGGCGAAGAGCTGAGCAAAGCCTGGGGACTCATGGGACCTGGGCTAGCCAATCTTCACACCTCTGCCTGTCTTTCATCCTGGCTTTCTGGTCAACCTGCTGAACCCCATTAGAGAAGGAAAAAAACCTCAGTCAGCATTCTGAGTCGAAGGGAAATCCCACTTTTAAGATAAGAGTGCCCTCGTGGCAGATATATATCTGGCTGACTTTCTTAAATCTCTTTCCATAAAAGAGTTCCATAGCAGCTAATCTCATAAAATAATAAAGTTACACATGATCATCAAAGGTAGAAACGCCCCTTGGGGATTACCTATTCAAAGAGGCCCAAGATAACACCCCAGAGCTGGGTACTTTCTAAGTTAACTATTGTAATTGTGGAATGTTTGAATTTTTTCATTGCCAGCTTTTCAGAAGCCACACTTGGGTCAGTATGCAGAGTGAGATCTGGCGTGGCTTTAAAACATCTCAGCAGCAAGTGAGAAACAAAGAAGAGATGCACTTGTGCCTCGTTGTGAGTTCTCTGGGGAGAGACTTGAATCCTGCAGAGGTTCAACTAAACATAGCTTATTCTGATGGTAAGAAAACCAATGAAAGATAAATAAACAGGTAAAGGGGGAAAAACAAATGTAAGTTAGGATCTCAGGCCAGCTATCTCCATGGGTAGCAAGAATGTAATCCCACAAGGGTTCTTTGGGAGCTGGAGAAAAATCCCACCTTGAGAACCCTCACAAGGAACAAGGGGGTTGGACTGTTAATACAGCAGCTCTCCTAACGTGCTGGTGTAGATGCCATCAGACTACACGTGACTTCTTAGATGGACTTCCTTGGCTAAAAGGACCTCACGCAATGTTTACTTTTCTCTTACTGTCTCAGTTTCTTGTAGATGGTACACATCATTGCCTACCCAATAACCATGCATTACACGTATGGGAGAGCCTCTCTATTCCTCGATTTTCCTGTGCAAGGCTAATTTATCTCAGGTCTGCAGCTAGTATGCACTGTACCTCATAGGACTTGGACATCATTCAATACACACCAACCATGCTGGAACTGGGATCATTAAAATAGCAACAACAATATTGGCTTCTTCTACAATCATTTCCAAGTCCTAGAAAATGGAATTTTTCTGAAAGCGAATGAATTTAATTCAACAAAAAATGAATGTATATGGCATACACACATCTAGACATAAATACCATATCCAGAAAGTATTCAAATCAATATGTACTATTTTAAGGCATAGTACACTCCATTAAGATACCTTCTGCCATAACAAGCTTATAATCAAGAACTGAAGTATTGGGGCTAGGGAAATGACTTAGTCCCAAGCATTTACCCAGTTGGGATCTCCGGGAGTCGTGCAAAAAGCAAGGTGCTGTAGAATCTGAAATACCAGCATGCCTACAGTGAGATAGGAGGCAGAGGCAGGAGAATCTCTCAGAAGCTTGCAGACCAGATAGTCCAAGTACACAACACAATAGCAAAAACAAGAGAGACCCTGCCTTACACAAGACAGAAGACATAACCCTCTGAAAGCTATCTTCTGATCTTCTTATACCTGCATTACCATGCACATCATATATAATACACATGTGCACATACATGTACACACAGAAAAATTAAACTATAAATGCATACTAATGCTATGAAGTAAAAATAAAGAAAATTTTATGTAACAAAATGAATTAGGGCTGTGTCTAAGTCAAGGTGATCCCTGTCCTGACCATAAGTTCTCTGTTCATGCACAAGGCTAACAGTTCAGCTGTCCCATCTTCTGTGGCACAGAGATCCTCCCAGGCTTCAGGTTGTGCTTGGAGTCCCCTGACTATGGTCAGGTGTCCCCAGTTCCAAACCTTAATCTCTTACTTAGTTCACTTGCAAACTTCTGCTCTGTTGGATGCTCTCCTCCCAGATGTGGCCTTCAGGGCTCCCAGCATGCTACCTCTCAGAACAAGCCTCTTGTTTCCCCTCCTCTGGGCACAGGGATCAGCCCTGATCTCTGGGTCTTCTGACCTTGATCTAGCCCGGTTTCCCATCTGCATGGGAAAAGCAACTGGTCACCAGTGCTCTACTTTCAAAGAGGAGAGACCACCTGAAAAAGAATCTTGATTTAATCTGAATGTGACTGAGGCTTTAGTCTGAGACATCAGCCCCCATGCCTGTTTGTTGTTCGTGATGTCTAGGACATGATGGGCAATAGCATTTCAGAGAGAAATAACAGAAGCCCTAAGGTGAGGTCAGGGTGGAGGTCTACATTTCCCCTTTCTGTCAGCCAAGTCATAATTGTGTTACAGGTATGTTTATCTAAGAATGTTTAGAGGGTGTTGAAGTCACCCACAATTATTGTGTGAGGTGCAGTGTGTGCTTTGAGCTTTAATAAAGTTTCTTTTACGAATGAGGGTGCCCCTGCATAGATGTTCAGAATAGATACTTGGGTCCTTTGAAGAAAGGGGAACAACAGAGGGAAAAACGGAGACAAAGAGTGGAACAGAGTCTGAGGGAAAGACCCCACCCCCCCGCCAGGGACTCCTCCACCCAGGGTTCCATCCCATATACAGTTACAAAACCCAGACACTATTATCGATGCCCACAAGTGCTTGCTGACTGGAGCCAGATATAACTGTCACCTGGGAGGCTCTGCTAGTGCATGACAAATACGGAGGGGGCCACTCTCAACCAGCCATTGAACTGAGCACAGAGTCCCCAATGGAGGATCTAGAGAAAGGACCCAAGGAGCTGAAGGGGTTTGCAGCACAACAAGAGGAACAACAATATGAGCCACCCAGTACTCCCAGAGCTCCCAGGGACAAAACCATGAACCAAAGAGTATACATAGAGTTACCCATGGCTCCAGATACATAGGCAGCAGAGGATGGTCTTATTAGACACCAAAGGAAGGAGAGGCCCTTGGTCCTGGAAAGACTTGATGCCATAGTGTAGAGGAAAACCAGGACAGGGAAGTCAGGGAGGGTTGATTGGGGAAGGGGAGATGGCTTATGGGATTTTCAGGGGAGGGGGAACCAGGAAAAGGGACAACATTTGAAATGTAAATAAAGCATATATCTAATAAAAAAAAATGTTTAGAGGACTAGGAGCTGGCTCAGGCAGTGAAGTGTTTTACACACACACATACACACACACACACACACACACACACACACACACACACACACACACACAGGAGGACCCAAGTTCAGATCCCTAGCAATCTCATTAGAAGCTGGTACAGCAGCACTGCCTGTAATCTTAACTCTGGTCAGGCAGCCTAGAAAGCCAGTGAGCAACCAAATCCATGAAAATCTCAACCCAAAGAAAGGCAGAAAGTGGACTGAGGACGACATCAACCTCAGGCCTACAAGTGCACATACATGCACATACATGCACACATATGCACACATCTTATAACATAGAGAAAAAATGCTTAAAATTCTTTACAGGAGCAACACTACTTTTTCAAGTAATGAAAACTAAGATCAAAAGAAACTTTATTAGTTAATTTCAGATAACTGATTTTTTCCCAGTTATTATTGTCTGTGTGTCTGTGTATACGTGATATATATGTACATCTCTCTCTCTCTCTCTCTCTCTCTCTCTCTCTCTCTCTCTCTCTCTCTCTCTCTCTTTGTCGGGGGTGGGGCTGGGGCATCAGAGATCAACTTTGTGAAGTTTGGTCTCTCCTTCCACTTAACATGAGTCTTAGGATCCCCTTCCTGTGACTGAGTTTACATGCCAAATACCTTTACCTACGTAGGCCATCTCACCAGCATATTTACATTTTGAAATTACATTTGATTTACTTGGTGTACATGTGAATATGGGTGGGGGTACACATGCTCCGAGGCACGTGTGGAAATCGAAGGACAATTGGCAGGAGTAGGTTTTCCCATTTCTCTCTGTGGATCCCAGGGATCCAACTCAGGTCTCTGAGCTTGTTAGCAGTCACATTTACCCCATGAGCCTTCTCCCCAGCACAAGTGAAAGAGGCAGATATGCCCTACGTGCCATGGATAACCTCTACAGTTTTATGGCTGTGTAGTATGCCTGTAAGTTCCCACAGTGGTTCGAGATGCTGAAATACTTTTGGGCACAAACTCGCTGCAGTTGTTGCTCCTGTGGCGATAGAACCCAGGATGAGAAACATAGACTTATTTGAAACCCAAGATGGAAATATGCTGAGAAGGAAAAAGAGGAAACATAAAAGGGAAGCGATGGAAACAGATAGCTGGCAGGGTGAAGAAGAAAACAGTTCCTCTAAATAGAAAAATAGCCGCAGGATATTCCCAAACACTGCTGCTTGTTACATCCACATTTTGACAAAGGAGACCACATGGTGCTGCCTGTCCAAACAGCCCTGATCTCGGCCAAGCCCTGGCTGGAGAAGTGGAACCCGCACAGTAACAACAGGCTCCTACCACATCGATTCTGTTGATGTTGGAGCCGACTAAAGCAGATGTTTCCTGTCGTTCTGTGACTCTCTTCCCAAAGAGCACAGCAGCATCGTCTGTTCCTGCAAGAGCCTCACACCACTGGATTTCCCAACCTCCATTGTTCCATGTGTAAATTGCAGCCAGCAGGCGGTATCCCCCCATTCACCCCACCCCCAACCCCACCAACCCCATACCCAGCAGCTCCATACTTTGGAATCCTCTTCTTAAAATGAAAGATAGTTTATAGCTAAACAGAGGAGGACTTAACTAAGAAAAGTGGCCTGCAGTCTCATGGGTGGGGCTGCTGTAGGCAGCTGTGCACTGTGGCTCAAAACTACTGAACAGTTTTGATGGAGGAAGAGTGGAATTCAACTCTAGGTCCCCAAGATCTAGAAATTGATCTGTTGACAAAGGATGCTTCCATCAAACCCAGGAGGAGGGAACTTCTGCATGTTTGACCTGTGTCCCTTTCATCTTTCAGGAGGTAGCCAACAGTAGGAGAAGGTAGGAAATTTAGTAGCTGGTAGTTACCAGAATCAGACCAGAAATATAAAGACCGTGGCTTTCAGCTCAAAAGCCATGAGGCACATGACACTTAGGTTTGCTGCCAGTTGTCATAATGTTATGATTACGATCTAGAGACAGGATTGTCTTCAATAAATGGTTCGATAATTTGGGATTCTTGAGTGAGGGAGAAAATAACAAGACAAAGGACATTATTAATGATCTTTAAAAAACCAAGCGGATAGTATTCACTGAGTTCTCATTCCATATGGACCGCATTACTTTCTGACTCCATCTGCAAGTGATGGGGATGAATCCAGGGCCTCCCACATGGCAGGCGGGCACTGACATTCATGATCCCATTTGAGATCATGACAACCCAATAAAGTCGACTTTCATTTGACAAATGAGAAAATAGGCATAGAGAGGTTAGGTAGTGGAGAAAGGTTAGGTGGGTGAAAGGTTAGGTGGGTGAAAGGTTAGGTGGGAATGCATCTACTTGATGACTAGTAACGAGGGTCTGGGGCTCAACATTGGATCACTGTGAAGCTAAAATCTGGGCTCTTGCCACTGCACTGCTGGACTTTGTCACTCCAAATGGTTTGCTCCATAATGAATTCTGTCTTCCTGACCTAGCTCATCCTATCTGTGGTGACATGGACCACTGCTGCAGAGTGCTCCACTCAAATCAAAATGAAAAGCAAAGAAGGCATGGTCCATGTTTAAGGTGTTTATTCCAGGGTTCCCATGAATGGTGCTCATAATATAAAAGAAGAAAAGACTGTTACACCAAGTCCTGGTCACCTTCACCCAACTTTTCTCCATTAAGGAATGGCCTGTATAGAAGGAATGCCTTATTTCCTACTTATTGCCACTAATACCTGGTGGGACAACTCAAGGCCCTGGATCTAGGCCCAGGTGGTAACTGAGTCATTCACCTTGCCAAATCTCCTGAACCTGCACCACAGGGCCATCTCTCCTGCTTTTGACCATCTTTGCCTGGTCGAGGGTCAAGGCCATCTCTCTTGCCTGTTGCAGCCAGCAAAGAGCTGGACCAGCTCTCCTATGCTCACACAACCAGGGCCACCTCTCCAGCACTACCCTGACCAGCTCTCCTGGTCACCCCTACCACCACCACCACCACCACCACCACTACTACCAACCCTTGCTCTCAGGGTCAGCTCTACTGTGCTGTCCAGGTGAGATGAAGACCAGTTCTCCTTAATGCTGTAACCAATGAGGAGTGAAGACAGCTCTCCCAAATGCTATAGCCCTTGAGGGGCAGGGCCAGCTCTGTCAGGCCCTCAGACATCAACATGTAGCCCTGGGTGGCAGACCAGACCAGGAGCATCCACATGGCCTTTGGTGATAACATGGGCCATGGACATCGGCACAGATTCCCCCACTGCTGCAGGGCCACAGACTCGGACATGGCCCTTGCCAGCAGCACAGGCCAGGATATCACCATAGCCTCAGGTGGCAGTGCAGGTGAATCACATCAGGCTGTTCCTCACCACCCTGTGGTCTCCAATTCTGCCTCTCTTCACTCTGTTCCTCTTTCTCTACCATTTCTTCACTACGTAGTGGCTCATCTCCATGGTGTCTCCCCACCAACATGCAATATGGTGGCCGGCTGGGACCTTTGCAGTGTCTTCTCTTGATTCATAATTGATGTGAGGGTCAACCCACTGTAGATAGTGCCATACCTTGGCAGGTGGGACTAGACTGTGTAAGAATATAGTTGAATGAGTGGAGGAAAGCAAGCCTGCAAGCAATATTCCTCCATTGCCTCTCCCTTCATTCCTACTTCCAGTAGGAATGGAATTCCTGTCTTGACTTCCTGCGCTAACTTCCTTCAGTGATAGACTGTGGCCTGGAAGTTATAAGATCGACCCTTTCGTGGTATTTGCCACAGCAACAGAAAGCAAACTAGGCCATGCAGAGGAGAGCATTCAATAAGTGTCTGTTGATGAGGAAGTGAATTTGCCACAATAAGCAAGAGACATCAAAGGGCATGGCATTTGGAGGGGGATGCCCATAATTCTAGAATGTTCTTTAATGGTGAGCAAGTGATTGAAATTAGTTTTATTCTTGACAGAATCAGAAATTAGCAAGATGCCACTTCCCAGAAGAGCACAAGGCAAGCTCCTCACAGGAGGGTTTTAGAAACGCTTCTCTCTTTTCTGGATTCTTTTTTCTTACATAATATTTTTATTAACCTTCTGAGAATTTCAAAAATGTAAATTTAATTCCTGTTTCTATTCTTCTTGCTTGTTTAATATATTTTTAACGTCTCACACATGAGCACAGCATCTACCTCGAGCCTGCCATTCCCTCTCCTCCCCAAGCCCCACTCCCAAGTTCAGGAGTTCTTTGTTAACTCCTTTTACATGTACATACATATGCCTGTGTGTACATGTGTGCCCATAATATATACATATATACATATATATACATATACATATATATAAAACCTTCTGAGTCGTTCAGCTTTGTTTGTGTGTACATGTGTTCAGAACTGACAATTAAGGGTTAAACATCAATGTGGTAACTTGTTCTTGAAGGAGACTGATCCTTCCCCCCTCTCAGTGGGACCTCCTGTACAGTGATATCTAGGGATGGGACAATATAGGATTTCTGCTGTCCATATTGGCATGTCCACTGGTATTGTCATTATGCTGATCTTATTCAGGCATTCATGTTGCTGTGATTTCATGGGTGCGACTTCCCTGTCATATACAGAGGACACAGAAATCACCCTGGTCCTTACAGTCTTTCTGCCCTGTCTTCTGTGATTGTTCCTGAGTCTTAGGTTCACTGGAAATGTATCAGTTGGAATTGGGTGTGACGTAAAACCAGGTCCTATGACAAGGTAATAACCAGCACTGCTGAGGCCTCTGCTGTGCCTTTGAATCTCCAGAACTATGAGTTAAACAAACCTTTTGTCAGCTGGGTGGTGGTGGCACACGCCTGTAATCCCAGCACTCTGGGAGGCAGAGGCAGGTGGATTTCTGAGTTCGAGGCCAGCCTGGTCTACAGATTGAGTTCCAGGACAGCCAGGGCTATACAGAGAAACCCTGTCTCAAAAAAACCAAATCCAAAAAACAAAAAAACAAAACAAACAAACAAAAAAAACAAAAACAAAAACAAAAAAAACAAAAAAACCTCTTGTCTTTATAACATTAGATGCCCTGGGTGTTTTGTTTTAGGAATAACTCACCTGGAGAAAGACCATACCTGAGCATGGCAGAGCAGGGTGCCACTAGGACATTGTATCAGCAGAGCATCAGCTGTCCCTCTGGGGCTGCCCCTTCTGGATGTTTTAATAGATGTAACACAGCTTCCTTCACTGCTGTCACTGGATGACAGTCTAGGTGCTTAGAACTAAAAGCCCTTAGCTTCCTGTGGCTGCGACGCTCACTGGCCAAGCCGGTTTGCTTTCAGTGTGCCTTTTCCACATGCGGCAACTTAGTTATTTTTTGAGAGAAGGAAATTATACCTTTATCCATTGGACTCTGAGGCACTGCATCCTAACAGCCTGAACTCTTTTCTCTGGAAGATATTCCTCCTTCCCTCTGCCTTCTTCCCATCATTATCTTTATTAGTCCTGCCAACATCACAGTTTATGTCATCCTCGGAGATTCTTTAAGGAAAATTTCTAAGCAAGACTTAGATATTTTCTATCTCCTCCGAGCACCACTTTTCTATAGCGAGTGTTGAAGACATTGTGGAAAAGTGAGGCAGAGATTGCCCCTTTCTCCCTCTGACTAGCCTCCCCTGCTTTCCTCACAAGAACACTCAGTTTTTGGCTCTGTGTGTGAACACTTAGTATGATGACTACACTCCTCAGCCCCCAAAGTTCTCAACACTGAGCCTTGATCATATACATCAGTATCCATTTCTGTGAGACATCTTGAAAACTGTGCATCCTTGGCGATTCTTTATCCTCTTCTCTTCCTAAGCCTGGATATGTTTTGTCCACTTGCTAATCTGGTTAGCAGTTCAGCCAAAAGCTACATAAATAAAATAGGAGAAATAACATCATGAATTGTTTTGTGATAAACTTGTCCACAGAGAGATTTGTGAGAATGTGTTTCTGTGTCCTACTGTCTTGAGCCCTGAGAATGGAAGAGAAGGAGGCAGGAGGAAGAAGAGAAGGAAGAGGAAGGGAGAGGAGGAGAGAAAAAAGGAGAAAAGGAAGAAAAGAAGGGGAGGAAGAAGAGGAAGAAGAGGAAAATAGAGAAGAGGAAGAAGAGGGAGAAGGGGAGGAGAAAGAAGAAGAGGAGGAAGAAGAAGAGGAAGAAGAGGAGGAGATGGCAGTAGTAGGTACCTCTATTGGCAAACTTTGAATGTAGTTTAATTGATGAACTGTGTCCCTTGAGGGCCCATGGAGTGAAAACCTTGGGCTCCAAGGTTGTGGAACCATAGGAATGTGGTCCTAATAGGCGGCATTTGAGCTGTTGAGGATATACCTATAAAGGCATACGTACTCCCCCCCCCCCCAGTATCTCTGTCTCTCTAGCATCCTGTTTGCCAATAGTGAGCACTTTCATGCATGTGCCTCTACCATGATGTGACTGTAGCTGAGAGGATCTTCACCAGAATTGAAGCCATGCCATGCCATGCCCTGGAACCTCCAAAGCTCTGACTTAAACAAACCTTTCCTCTTTACAATGTTAGGTGCCTTGGGTATTTTTGTTATAATAATAAATGCAGTGACCTCAACTTAGTCATGTCCAATCAGAGCTACAACCCAACCTGTGGCCCCCCATAATGTCATAGATAACAGTTTATTCTAGAAATCTCTAAAACCGCATCTAACTTGATCACGTAACTTGATTAAGTTTCTAGGACTCTTGGCTCTGCCGGATGTGATAACATTAAAGGAATTCCTTTTGAGAGGTTAAATATTTAATACTTCCATCTCCAGAATCTATCTGTGATGCATCAGAAGACTTGACTAGTGACTTAGCAGAGAAAGGGCCAAAGTTAATATGAAATCAGAAAATAAACATATAGCAATAAATTAAGGTCAGCTGCTGTTAGGAAATTACAGAGTAACAAAGAAATCCATTCTCACAAATCTCTCCATGAACAAGTTTATCACAAAACAATTCATTATAGTGTTTCTCATATTTTACTTTTGTAGCTTTTGGCTGAACTACTAACCAGATTAGGAAATGGGCAAAAGCTTACAATAAGGACACTATTCACATATGTTTTAGTGGGATGTCTGCATGATACAGTCAAAGTCCTATCATCACAATTAATGGGAGAGATAAATGTTTAGGAAATTTAATGGATTTTGGCCGGCGTATAGACAGACACAGATGTGTTTTAAAAGAAAAACAAAACAACAACAAAAATCCTCCCACCAAGCGAATTTTCGAAAGAGACAGGCTTATAGCATCCAACATGTTTCCACGAAAGTGCCTCAAGAGGGAACAAAGGTCCAAAGAGTTCTCACTTATTGCAACTTTTAAAGATATTAATTAAAAGATGGGCCAAAGGGAAATAGACCTAATCCTGCATCACGAGCTCAAATGACCGTACAAAGAAGAGCTAAAGAAAATTAGCAGGCATTACTCACCAGATAATCAGAAAATCTGTGGGTATGTGATAGTCACACAGCAGTCTTCCTAAAGCCTGGCTGGCTGTGATGTGTGCAGAGCCCGCAGCAAGAAGCCTCACAGCCTCTACATGCAAGATACAGAGGCCGACTCAAGCCACTGGCCTTTAAAAGCTAAGTCCTAATGTGCATTGTGTTTTCGATGTGAAATGTTTCCCACAGGTTCATGTGTTTGAACACTTGGTCTCCAGCTGATGGAGCTGATGGAGCCTTCCCAAAGGAAGTGGGTCACTGGGGTGAGGGGTGAGGCTCTATTCTCAGGTTGTGCTGACCGTTCCTACTCGGCTGACTGATTGCAAATATATTGTGACCTCCCACCCCCTGCTTCTGGAACCATGACTTCCCAGCAGTGATGGAATGATCCCTTCAAACCATAAGCTGGAATAAACCTTTCCTCTCTTCAATTGCTTTGTGCCAATTACTTACTCATAGCAATGAGAAAAGTAACCGATGCAATATGAGACTAACCCACCATGGCTCAGATGATATCTGTAAAACATCATCTCATAGTAACGGCTCTCCTTCCCCAAGCTGTGGATACCACTGCTCTAAGCAGTGCCCCATCCACTTACAACTCACAAAGAAGAGTGCTCTCACCACTCTTATTTAGGAAAGGGAACCAAGAGTCAGATAGGTAGCCCAGCCCAAGGTCACAAAGCCAGGACCAGAGTTCAAGGCCAGGTGGTCTGCACACAGATGTCAGGATAGCTCAAAGAGCACTGTGTCTCAGCTTGTGTAGGAGCATCAATACCCTGGTGGTTCCAACCGTTCACCCTCTCGAATGATGATCTCCCCCACTGTCCCCTATGCATGCATAAAGCATCTTCGGGATGCAGTGGCATCATAATTTCAAAACACACCCCCAGTCTGTCCTTAAGATTCAGATGGCTAGCCCTCTCAGAATCTGACCAAATACATTGCAAAAATATTCATTAATTTTGTTTTGGTGGAGTTTGCTTGATGAAGACAGAAGGTGACGAGGAAGATCAGCACCAGAAGTCAAACGCTGGACCAAATGCAGGAAATGCTGAAAATGGTGAGGAGTGGGTCAAGAATGGAGGTAGGTAAGGAAAGAAGAATATAACAGAAGAATGGAAAATAAAGGAGAGAGAAGGGAAGGAGAGAGAGGAAAAGAAGGAGGGAGGGAGGGATGAAGAAAGGGGTCAAGGGCACGTGGATAAGAAAGGACAGAGACCTGTGTGACCTTGTGTTAAGTGGAGGTCATGGGTCACCACACAGAGAAGCCTCGTTTTTCAAAACAGCGCTGACAACAGAGTCATGGGCAAGGGCTACCATTGCAAGTTTAATGTTTTGTTCATCATCAGTGGGTAGTGGAGGATTTGGGGTGGGGGAATAGAGATAAAAAAGAAAGGGACCCTGAACTCCCTTCTGAAACTGTACCCCTACACACTCATGGACTTCATAGCACTTCCCAGTATCATGGGTTACAAAGTTGCTACAACTACTGCTTTCTGTGGGCAAAAAGAACAAATGTATCCATTACCATGATTAGATCTAAGAAGGAACGGCCCTCATGCGAGCTCTGCTTAAGGACTGGGAGAGGCTTAAAGCTGTCTACTGGCCGTGACCCTGTTGAAATCTCTAAGCAGGTTCAAGTCTCAAGGAAATGTGTTTAGTGTCTTCCTCTCTCAGCCTCATAAGCAGAGTGCTGTGAGGTCTGGAAACCCTGTAGACATTTGCTCCATCCGCTGCTCTAGAGAGCCAGAGGGAGGAGACTGGGCGTGCAAGCGACACCTTCCGAGGGAAAGCAGAGAGGAGAATAACCAGGTTAGATGAGCCCTGGATCAAGGTTCACCTGAGGCTGGCCTATGCTTTGTGTGGGCCAAACACTGCTTAACTCTTTAGCTCCCGCTTCATCTAGTTTCTCTCCTGTTCTGTACAAAGGCCCTGAAAGATACAATCGGAGTCCTGGATAGAGATCTTGCCGTCTCAAATACAGGCCTGAATTCACCAAAGAGTTGTCCTTAATGCTGGGGTATAAACCACCGATGCAACCAGGGAGTCCAGGAGTGGCTGAAAATCCAGGTAGAAACCAGATCTGAGCTGAGCTGGAGATAATCAAGCCACTCTTCTACTGCCATCTGTGCAGAGTATGCAGACAGACAGCCAAGAGTCCTTTTTTCTTCTTCTTCCTTTTAGGCATGGGTATCTGAAAAGCAATGGCTAGCCCATTCCCTACTGAAGAAACTCATCACACTTAATCAATACCACTTATGTTTTGAGTCACCGGCGTTGTCTGACTTGGATTTAAAACTCTCAGAGAGAAGGAATCTTATCTGCTTACCCTACTTGCACAGAAGACAGCCTGGCAAAGCTGCTGAAACCAGATCAACACCCTTGGTGCAGCTGCTGAGGCTGATCTTACAGCTTCAAGCAGGTCCTAGGGCAAGGGTGGACGGTCCAACTTTACCCTGAACCCCTGACAACATTTTCCTGGAAGTCCCATGTTAAAGCCAGGAAGTGTTTCCTCCCAAGCTTAACTAAGGAGAGGGACATGCTCAAAACAAACAAACAAACAAACAAACAAACAAACAAATTTACAAAGGATCAAAATTAGAAGACCTTTTTTAGATAAAATTATTTCTTTGTGTCTGATGTAAATGGTGTTATCACCATTTAGGCAATATGTCCCTCCTGCCCCACGGATCCCCAGGCCAACCACACAAGGGACACCCATTCCTGTACAGCCAGGACTTTTGTTTGCTTCAAACAGCGGGAGTAGTAGCGAAACAACAAGACTTGAGGCAGGCAATCTAATGGTTACAGCCTTGATGGTATCTTTATTGTCATGTGACCTTGGACAAGTTATGTAACCTCTTAGCATCATATCTTTTCAATAAAATACAGTGCCCACAGTATAGTCAGCTCCAAGATTTCTGTGGATGCATATGGAAAACGGTATTCTTATCCCAGAGCTCATGGGAGATAAAAATGCAGTCAGATTCTCCTCTCAGTTGAACAGGCAGCGATCCGGGGAGCTTCTCAGTCCCCTCCCCCGAGTCTCCTCACATTTCCTTCCTCCCTCAAGTAAAACCGATGATATTCAGCAAGCATTTGAGCCTTGTGACAGCTGTCCCAGCTTACCATAACCCTGGGAGGTTAAAACTTAAAAGTCATTTAATTTTGTTGTTGTTGTTGTTAATGGGAGTTGTACAAAAGCATTTCAGAATAGAAGCACATATAAAAACCAACATTCTCACATTCTGGAAACACACAGTGGTCCCAGGATGCTTTACCACGTTCTTTCATGTAAAAGCCATGCTACATGCCAAGCACACGGATAAGGGTTACCCCGCTGGCTGGCTTCCCTGTATATTTTCTGTGATTAATAAATCTGACTAGTGTTTTTTCAAATTGTAAAAAATTTCCAACTCTAAATGGAAAAGGTAGGCCTTTCTCAAAGAAGACGAGGTTGCCGATGGCACATTTATGTTCTGACTCAGCATGAAGAAGAAAAAGTCCAGGGATGCTCCCCTCCTGTCTCCTGACTTCAACCAACATTTTCAGGAAGGTATGCATGTGCAGTCCTCTGTGGTAACATCATTCCTGATGCTGGCTATAGAGGAAGACTTAAAAGAAATGCATTCTTCTCATTTACAGAAACAGGTTTGATTATTTTGTTACTTTTATTAAAATATAACTTATAAAAATTAGATTCATCATCTCCCTTTCCTTAATTTTAATTGTACAGCTCCATGGATCTTAGCAAGGCTACATAGTTGTGTAACTACCACCATCATCAAGACACAAGCATTGCTATCTGTCCAGTTACCTCATTGCCCTTTTCAGTAACCAATAGGGTTGCTTTCTAACTCACTGAATCATTTCTCTAACTCTTGGATTGCTTTCTGCGATAGACACATATTTTAAGTCATGAGAAATGAAGGAGATTATTTAAGCAAACACATTCTCCACAATCAAAACGAAGTTACAAATAATAATATACCACTGATTTATTGGAATCTCTGAAGCCCTGCTTTAATCTTTAACCCTGGTCAAAATCATGACAATGCTAAGAGGATTCACCCAGCATGGTGAAATCTTTCAGTGGTCAATATGATTTCCCAAAGGCCAAGGAAGTTGCACCTGTAAAAGGACTGAGAATGGGGTCCTGGACACCTTCATCAGTCTCAATGCCCATCCAGGGCAGTATCAGGAATGATGAAGAAGTCTTATAGGTAGAGCAGACTGAGAGAAGGGACTTCAAAGTCATTTATCTTTCCATTCCCTTGGGAGGGAAAGGAAAATGACATCATTTGGAGCTCAGGCCACTTCATGGTCATCCAACCAATGCTGTTTTTCTGACAAACTCACAGAGCAGAATATAATGACTCTGAAAACATGAAAGAAGATGATGTAGCCAATGTCTCAGAAGCCCAGGCACCTTCTGTTCAGAAGCGTCCATTATTCCTCTCACCCCAGCCACACACAAACACCCTCCTCCACGCCGCTGTCCCACCTGATACCTACACTTCGAAAGACTGGATACCAGGCACACGCGTTCTCATCATCCTTCCCGGGACATGAACACAAAAGCTACACAGGAAGGACTGTGAGGCATCTGCTAAACCAGTGGTTCTCAACTTGAGGCCGTGACCCCTTGGGGGAGGGTCTAATGACCTGTTCACAGGGGTCACCTAAGACCATCAGAAAGCATGGATATTTATGTAACAATCATAACAGTAGAAAAATTACAATTATGAAATAGCCACAAATAGAATCTTATGGTTGAGGTGTCACCGCAATGTGAAGAGCTGTATTAAAGGGTCTCGGACTTAGGAAGGTTAAGAACCACAGCTCTAGATATCCCAATAGTGAGCTTGCTGCTCCTCCTGTCTACCAAGGCATGCAGCAGAGACCTAGGTTGGAACAGATTTTAATTATTAGCCAAAATGTGACTATCATTTCCTTCCGCATTAAGTCACATATGACACGGGCTTCGGTACTCACCTGTCATTTCTAAAAATTCAACTCTCAAAGGACACATACACGTTCGTGAAAACCACAAGTTACGCACTGTTTATAACACCCAAATAAGACTGGGTTCTTTGGCATCCTTTGTTTTCTTCTTAGTATGTGCGTCTATTTCCCCTGTATCTGAGTAGTAGTATCACAAAATTTATCTTGGTACAAAAGTCAGTGGAGGTCTGTTGGCAGTGCACAGTAATCTTTCAGAATTATAGGCACCAATCTGTGGTGTTCTGCAAGCCATTTTTCCAAAATGGTAAATGCCCAAAGTGAAGTAACGCCACTCATTTATTTACTAAGTATACACTAAAAACAAGTAGGGTGCCAATTTTTGAGGATAGGGACAGTGATTTTAGTTCCAGTTATTACAGTGGCAAAGGATCAGAGAAGAGCGAACCTCATACTCTGCTTTAAGGTGGGGACTCCTTGACACCAAAGACTCAGAGGTAATGCTGGACTCCAAGCTTAAAAGGAAAACGGTGCACTGGAGTGAAGCAGGTAAGGACAACACACTTCCCTCAGAGACGCACCGTGACATGCACTGAAGAGATCACAGACCAGGGGAACCCTAAGCCGCATGCATCTGGAAGGCAGAAGACATGACAGGGACTGGTGAGATCTCGATACCCAAGCACCAGAACGGAGAGCACCAGAAAGTTTTTCTGAAGAAGAGAGGTATGATTTTGTGCTTTAGAACAATGTCCTTGGGGCAATCCAGAATTAGAGATGAAAACAAGCAATTATTGTAATAACCCAAGGAAGAAAGAACATGAGGAGGACCGGAGCAGTAAATGCAAGACAGGAAAGTGGAGGCTGAGTCAAAAACACAGTGGCATACTCGAGCACCCTTCTGTGGTCTGTGTTGGAGCAGTTAGTCAGAGAAAACACAAATGTTGAATGTTGTAATAAGAAAGAAGCCCTCCTGTCTGAAGCAGAGCCTGGCTACATAACACTTTTCCTACCATGTGCAAAGCCCTGGGTTTGGTCACCAGCACCAAAAACCTTGTTCATGTAAGAAACCAATAATAATAATAATAATAACAATAATAATAATGGCCAGTTACAAAATGATGGATATGTCAAACCTGTCTAAGTTGAGGCCCCCAAAGGAGAGAGAGTGGATGTATAGCAAGCAAGTGGAGAGGGCCAGAAAGGCCGGCTGGTGTGCTGGTTGCCCTGGTGATTCTTTGGTTGCCCCCTTCCATTCCTTGATCCCCATGTCACTAAATGTCCTGCTTTCCTTCCCAAAGGGCGCTCCCGGGCTCCCTCTGGGTTAAGTCAGTGGGAGGCATCATCAGGAGAGTGGAGGGTGACAGGACAGAGTTCATTCCTTCTCTCTCCCTCAGTCCTCATGCAACAGCCGTCTTCACAGCTCCAGAATGCCCTGCGCTGGGCTCCCTTGGTCCCTGCCCTCTGTCCTCCTGTCCTCCTGTCCTCCTGTCCTAGGGATTCACATCACTGATTACTGTCACACTGGCCTCCCCATTCTTTTCTGACCTTGAGGGTGTTTCCTTAACTTCATTCGTGCCTCCACAAGTTCTCTTTAGTAAGACACACACACACACACACTCACAACTGCTCCCCATTTTTGGAATTTTTTTGATGATGGATTTCATGTATATCTTTGTGTAGATGTGTGCACTTGGGCAGAAGGCAGAAGAAGGTGTCAGCTTTCCTGGAGCTGGACTTATAGGCAGTTGTGAACTGACCAATGTGGTTGCTAGGAAGCAAACTCGGGTCCTTTGCAAGAGTAGCTGTGAACCACTAAGCCATCTGTAAAATCTCTTTTCAGAGCACAGGTTCCTTCTTGCCTTCATTCTAATAGATGTGAAGCATTTCATGACAGTCTATGATAAAGGCTCTCCCACTTTTTCTCTCTGCTGTCTTACTAGGAGACGTGGCCATATTTATGCTTCCATCATTTTGTTGCAAAAGCAATCTATGGAAGCCGAGTGATCAGTCCTAACTCGTTGCTGTGTACATCATGACTGATTCAGGAGATGAAACAGCACAGAGCTGTGGATGTGACGAGGTCCAAGGTCACCATACATCAGTAGAAACGCGCATACTTGCAGGATTAACACTGTCTGAATTCCAGGAACCAGCTGAGCATGATCAAGATAAGCTACAGTCCGTATTGTAGACTGAGGATTGGCAGCCAACCACAGCCAACCACAGGCTCGGGATAAGTGCTTTCACATGTGTTATATGGGGCCCCTTATCCCAGCCTCACAGCCAGGCCCAGCTGCATGTTTCTGGTGGCCCATGACCTACCTGTGACCTCCTCAGAGTCTTTCCGTAACTACACTTTCTGAGCCCTCCTCACCAAGTTGATGGCACCAAGTTCCTATGCCCATAGTTTATATTCCAATTTGTGCTTTTATGTTTTTTTCTTTACATGTTATTTTCTCTCTTGTTAGACAGAGAACCATAGCAGGGAACCACATCTAGGGCATAGAATGTACTTAGAAAATATTTTCTAGTGAATAAATACTGGACATGCAGTTGGTACCAAAAGCCAGAAAGGAAGGAGGGGAGTTGAATGTTACTAGTGTGTTGCTGTCCTGTTTATACATATGGACCCTTTGTGGCCTTGTTTGCAGTCAAAACATTCTCATAGCTGGACCCTTTGGATGTCCTCAGGGATGCTAGAGTGGAACTCTCCCTGCTGAGCAGGGCTGGAGCCTGCGAGTTTGCCTTGCTTCGCACAGCCCCAAGCACAGATGGAAGCTTCATAAATATTACTGACTGATGATGACACCAGGGATTATTTAGTACCTCCACGTGGGTGGAGACGGACTTCGGGCCACAAACACACTTTGAATGTTCATTGCTTCTCAAATCATCTGACTCAAAATGTTTTCAACAACCCAGCTCATCTGTACCACAAATCAGACGCATTCAGATGACAGGGTCTCCAAAGAATGCCATTTTCAAAGCTGAGAGTTTATTATGCAGGGGTAAATGGAATCTTTGTCTTAGTGATACTGTGAGAATGGAAGTTAAAAACAATGAAAGTCTTTCCCTGGGAAATACCAGTTTTATCTGTGAACAATGAAAGTTTCGATAACTTGTCAGTTTCAAAGGTGCCCTGCCCATTCTGAAATACCAAGGGTTAAGTGGGTCATTGTCTATCTCTCAAGCATTCACTGTTACCCTGGCATTTGTGGATGCAAACCTATGGTTTCATTTACTTAATAATAACAGTAACAACAATAATAATAACAACGAGAGATTTGGAAAACCACAAGAAGACCAACCTGCATTTGTTCACCAGGAAGAAAGAGGCTTATCAAGTGTCCATCAAGAGAATCCCCAAAGGAGCTACCCAGCAGATCAAATACCCAAAACAAATCAGCACGTCAGAGCCCCACAGAATTCTGAATCCCAACCAGCAAGCATGAATAATCCTTTTAAACGGTCACTCACGTATCAGAACAGGCCCTTTGTGAATCTGTAAGCAAGGCCTCTCTCTGGCTTCTGACTGAACAGAGGTTTTCTTGGGAAAATGGATAAAGTGAAATCAAGAGGTCCTGGGACATTTCCACGAGAAAAGAGGACAAATGGTTTCTCTTGTCAGAATGGACTGTCTCACTCCTGGCCATGACCTGGTAAGCTGTTGGCTACCCCACGGGAGAGCTAGGCATGTTTTCAACCGCTTCAGCTGGTACCCTCTGGATCCCTGCATACGCGTATCAGGAGATACAGGGTTGAATCCTGTTAGTTTCCAGTTAACTGTGGGACCCAGCACAAGGCTCTTAACTCTCCTGATGACTGGCTCATCATTTACAGAAAGAAAGGAATGACTATTACAAGTTCCAAAAACAAAACAAAACAAAAGAACTCTTGCCAGGATAAGGGGTATACATGCAAATTATGTCTAAATAAAAAAATTGGGTTTAAGTAGAATCCTGAGACATCAAAAAAGCTATATAATGCCCAGGATTCTTTTCCTGGGCACCTGAACCGAATGGCACTCACTCACATAGACACATACATACACATAAATAAAAATTAAAAATAATAAAATAATTGTCTTTAAAAAAAATCCACTTTGTTTACAACAGGATTAACATGTAACAAGAACCATGAGGCATCTGCACTAAAAACTTCAAGTTTATATATAAGACACTGAAGAAAGGCTACTTAGAAATACATCCAGGGACCATGAGAGCCCATATTATTAAAATGTAACCCTCGGCAAGTGGCTCCATAGATTCTACACAATCTCAGTAAAGGGCTCCAAGGGCTCTGGTGGAAACTGACACATTGTTCTAAGACATACTTAGTAACGGAGAGGCCTACTGAACACATATGCACTAATGAGGCAAAGAATAGAAATGACAGAGGCTTGGCTTGATTTCAGAGTGGTATGTCTACAAAGATCAGCAAAATGGACGGAACGGGATGAGAGCGGAATGTCTCCAGTCAATTTCTAACAATAAAATCAACACTATTCAGGGAACAGGAATTTCCTCTGCTTAACAGAGTTGGAGCAACAGAGCATGGGAAAAGGTAATCCTCAACTGTTCACTTCACAGCACACATAAAAATGAACCAAAAAGTAAGGAGTCAGTGGCAGTGACCTTAGCCAAAATGCCCAACATTGGGGAAAGGGGACTTGAAGAGTCCACCTCCAGTAGATAGACAGGGCCTCAAGTAGAGGGATGGGGTTACTAGCCCACAGTAATAAATGTTAAAACTTTTCAGAAGAAAGATGCAAGGAAAATATCTTTCTGACCTTAACAGTGTTGGACAGCAATACCCTCTGAGAACGATCCATCTTGGGGAGACGCTCATTATGACTCAGGAAATAAATAACTCAATGGCTTCAGGAAGTCCCTGAAACTGGCCAGGTACACTAGGCCCCCTCCCTCCACTGCATATATAAGCTTTAAGGATTGTTGAGAGAGTCTCAGATAAGCTGAGCTTTTTAGACAAAGCTCAGACCAGCCAGGTCACCTGGAAGAAACAGGTCATCCAGCTATTCAAAGATGCTCAGAACACCTGAACTGCTGGAAAGGACACTGTCCAGCCTGGTGAGCTACCTGCAGGCTGTGCAGGGAGTCCTGGCTCCCAGCTTTCATGAGCTGTCACACGTGCTGGGGAGGGTTTTGGATGATGTAGCTGTCTTCGAGTCACTTCTGCCCCTGTAAAGAACTCCTCACCATATTTCCTACAGGCAAGCCCAATAAACCTCAGTTCACCAAGTTGGACTTTGGTGGTTCCTTACTTTGGTCTGCCTTGAGTTCCTTACTGGGGCGAGTAGATGCTCGCTCATGTCTCCCAGGAATATATCACACAAGAGTAGGCAAATATTTCTCGAAGAAGTCAAAAGTCTTTGAAGTAACAACATAATTAGTGAGGCATAAGAACAAATTAGCAAACTGGATTTAAAAAGAATTTAGGACCCCTGCCCATTGAAAGGCACTAATCAGAAAATGAAAAGCAGAGGTTGAGGAGATAGTGCAAGTCAGTAAAGTGTGTGTCCAAAATCTGTGCTAGAAAACTGGGCATGGTAGCAGATTAGTAACCAGCCCTGGTGTGGCAGAGACACACAGATCACTAGATCACTTGATGATTTCCAGGCCAACAGGAGACCCTGTCTCGAAACTGAAGAGTGGCCATCATCTGAGAAATGATACCTGAGATTTAGCTCTGGCCTCACCATATGCACACACACACACACACACACACACAGAGTATGGGGGAAAGCTACAGGCAGGGAAAATACAAGCAATACTATATTTGAGAAAAGGCTAATCCAAAAAAAAAATACCTACACAAAACACAGTAACTCAACTTTAAGTACATGCAAATACCCTTTGAATGAATATACCCTTTTTTTTTGAAATACCCTTTTATTGTGTTATAAAAGAAGGTAAGAAAGTGGCTGGTAAGCTTATGAAATCATTCAAGATTGCCTGTTATTGTGTAGTGAGATTTTAAACTACACTAAAATTATATCTATCCCACAATAGCATGGTCACAGTTAAAAGTCTGTCCCAAGCCCCAAATATCAGTAAGGATATGAAGCAACTACAACCGCCACATTTCTGAGAAACACATATGGTAGAAAACAGTTTTCAGCTTATTGAATGTACAACTATCCTAAAAATCAATATTTATTCTTAGATATTTACCCAGGCATGATTAAAATGTCAAAAACAACAAAACCCTTAAATGGCTACCAGATGCAGAGAGCCCAGCTGTCTATCAATGAGAATCTGTAAGAACAAATGGTGATATTCTCACATATGAATATAGTGCATATCTCTCACTTACTGCATAGCAAGGAGAGACGCACTTCTGATATATGTGATGATAAGGAAGTCAAAAAGGGATTTATGGAGGGTAACATGGCAGAAGATCCTACCCAGGTCTCGCTTAAAGCGCGTGGGCCGCAATGGCGGTAGAAACTATGGCAATGGCTGTCTGCAGGAATTGGAAGAGATAGAAGAGTTTGGGGAATTCTGGGAACAAGCCACACCTTTGTCTGAATGGTGGTTAAATGCATGTTTACACTCTCAAGACTCATCAAGTTAAGCTCTCAAGCTTATACATGCCACAGCATATGACTTCGACATTATGAATGATTGAAAAATAACACCACAAGAAAATAGCCACCCGAACTAGAAAGTGGAATTCTGTCAGACAACCGACCGGATCTCCAAACAGCTCTGCCAAAGGACAGGGATTGTGCTAAAGAAGAACACCACAGAACACAACCAGACCCAACGTGGGGTCTTGGATGGGATCTTCAGGGGAAATAAACCTCCAAAATATTTTGGGAATGTTCAGGGGAGAATTTAACTGTCATATTGGTTTCACATAATAAACAAAAATGTATTAACCGAAAATTGAAGATTGTAAATTGATAAGAAACAGCAGTGTGAACTTGCTGGTCTTTTGCATTATATATTGGTATCGTGTATATTATTTTAAGTATTTAACTATATCTGTACATTACATACACAGAACAAGACTCAGTACAAGGATAAATTTACCTATCACCATAGGTAAAGTAAGCAATTCTGAGAGCAGTGTGATAGCCTGTGTTCTCATTCGTCTGTGCTTTCTAACTTTCTGCAGTGCGCATGCTCTGTTCTTATAAGAATAAACACTGTTTGAAAACATCAGATGCAGAAACGGGAACATAGCTCAGTGACAGAGAGCTTGCCTAGCGTGTCCTAGGCTCTGGGTTTGATCAAATCCAGGTCTCATTGCCAAGCACGCCCAGAGTGGACCTCCTGTGGGTATTCTCTGTCATTTCATTCTTACAGCCAAGCAGCAGTGTAGCATCCCTGTGTTAACTCTCCAGATAAAGATGAAAGCTGAGTCCTATATATAATATAATCTGACCTCAATCTCCCTGCTCTTTTCATTTTACACACACACACACATATATACTTATGTATATATACATATATATTATATACATACATGTATACATATATATATATATTTCTATAGGCTTTCAGATTCAGGAAGGCTATACATTTATGAGATATTTTCTATGTTTTCACGAAATGCATATGGATGAACAAAACATATTAAATGAAACAAGCCATGAAGAAAGAAATCTGTAATAAAGGAATGGACAAGTACCTCTGGTGACAGAAAGCATGATGTCATCCATTCCTCGCCATAGTCTACGCAAGGATGACACTGTTAGCATCCCCATATTACAGATTCAAAAAAAAAAGTAGGACATAGAGATCAAATAAGAAAGACCCCAACTCGAACCACTTGAATCTCAAACTGCTATACCACATCACATCCAGAAGTCCTCAAGCTATCTCCAGGCTAGCAGTGGAGCAGAGGGAAAGAATTCCGATCACCAACAAATGGACCTTGGCATCAGAGGTTTACCGTGTGCTTATTACATGATAGTAATGGTCCTGCTTACCTGTCCAGAGCCATGCTGGTTGGCATACTCCTCCCAAACCCACGAACCCCCATCTGACGGAAATACGGAATGCAAGAGAGGTTGGCAGCGATGATGGCGAGGGAGTCTGAGGGACTCACAAAGAAGCCATTTTGGCCAAGGATCATATAACGGTCCTGTGGAGAGGAATGAGTAAAGATTATCACGAAGAAGCATCTGGTCTTTGTACCCAGTTTCCGTCATTAACACAAGCCACTTTCTTGCCACTTAAACAGCCTAAAACAATTTGAATTGGCCAAAGGAAGTGTGAGAAACCTCAGGGGCCTCGAATCTTGGCACGGCTGGATTGTGACCCACTGCTGAATTGCGTGTGCAGCTCCTTCATGCTTCTGTGGCCACCACAGACTCAATCCCTTCCTCCCCCAACATAGACTGGAGAGCGCTAGTAATTGATAAATAGCCGGTCTCTTAATGTGGTACTTTCAACGAAGCCAGCAATAAATGAAAATTTATTGCCTGGCTGTTTTTATTTTAAGAAATAATTTCTAAATAGCATACATCAATCTGCAACTAAGAAAAGCTGTAGCTGTTTCATGGTGTTATCTAGCACTGAATAGCAGTGCCGCTGCCGAGCCCAGGGCTCTATGCACATGAGCTCTGGATTCTCTGGTTTCTGATATTTCTTCCATTGCATAATGAGAGGGGTCGGTAGACTGGAAACCTTCTCACTTACCCCATCAGCATCAAATGCAGCTCCAAATCCATATTCTCCCCCCTTCATGGCTTCCAGAAGGGTGGTTGCATATGTCAGGTTTGGATCAGGGTGCTGCCCTCCGAAGTCTTCCAATGGGACACAGTTTATTGCGGAGTTGGCAGGAGCTCCCAATTCATCACACAGAACTTTTCTTACGTACGGTCCCATAACTGTAAAGAAAAGATAGACAAGAATATAAAAATACTTGAAGAATGCTCTTCCCTAAGTTTTTTTTTCTTCAGTTAATAAAAAGATAACAATTCACTTAATAGCCCAGAAGAAGAAAAATTTATACAGCCATTTTTCTAAGGCACAATATAAAATAAGAATCATATCAGTTACCATTTATTGATCATCTATCATGTGCCAGAGGCTCTGTTGAGCAGATAAAAGATGTCAATCATCCAAAAAGGTGAAATTTTTTCCTTATGATTTCATAAACCACTGACTTAAAGAAATCAACTATGTAATAATGATTCATTGCCTGCTGTGTTTCATGTATTAAGCACTTCAGCTGAGTATGTCGAAAGCACTAAAGGGCACTAGCGATCCCCTTTGCACAACTGTTGTAATGTTGCCAAATAAGCATCCAGATCCCAGAAGCTTTGTATAAAACAAGGCGCCTCTTGCAAAGCAATGAATGCTAAGCAAGAATACAAGTTCCGCAGACCAGAAGACCTAACATTGAATCCCTACGTTAAGAACGGAAAGGATCAGATTAAAGAGGGTAGGATACATGACACCTATATTCCTGGGCTCTTATCTACTAGTGAGGTAAATCCAGAGTACAATTAGAAAGGTGAGACCAAAAGAGAAATGTCTAATTGGACTCAATGACTTAAGAAAACAATACTCATAGGTAAGACGTCCCAGAGAATGCAGTGTTTTGAGTAGGACTTGGAGGAAGAATATTAATTTGAGAGGGGTCCTACTAGGGGGACCCTACAACTGGAAGCCATTGAAATCAGGGGATGAGAGCCTGTGATAGGATTACCATTCACTCCCGCCAGCTGAAATCTACATTAGGTCATACCATAAACATCTCTTGTCTTGTGACCTGGTCCCCATGTCCCCTTCTCTAGAAGAAGCATTGGGTTTCTTTTGGAAAACCACATCTTTCTCCAAATCAGCCGGTATGACTATGATATAGCTAAATTCCACTGTCCCTGTGGCTAGGGAGGTAACTGTTCCCCGGCCCTCAGCCAAGGTGACTGATTTCAAGATGGACATATAGTGGGACCCAGGCAACGAGATGAAAACACAAAAATTCAAGAAGAAGGAATTGTCTTTCTCCTGGGCCAGATCAGGCTAAGAACTTGAAAGAGCTTTTCTTGGAGAGTTGGATCAGCCCAAGAAGAAGTAACAAAATATCCCAACAACAGACCCTCCTGCAAAGCCCAGGGAGGGTCGGACTCAAGTGTGCTCGAGGTCCCAGCAGATACTCAGCATGCCAGGTGGCCAAGGGTCATCAAAATTTTACAGAATGTACTAAACATGAGTCTGAAATAAACAGAGAAAAACTTCTTCACACAGGGAGAGTGACAGAGCAGGAAAGACTGGCACTAGATAGTGCTGCTGGGAATCAGAGACACCAAAGCCCTCACCATTGCTGCTGCTGTGTGTAGCTGGAACTGCTACTTTGGATAACAGCTGCATTCTTGTGTAGTTCAGGAGATACTTACCATCAGACTCCACAATCCTGCTGCTAGAAACTTTCCCAAAACAAATGGAAACAGACGTTCTCATAAAGACTTATTTGTGACTCTTCATAGCACCTTTCATTGTAATGGCCCAACAACAGGGACAGGAAGGCTAATTTCTATCAACCAGCAAATACACAAAATGTGGTTCATCAATAAAATGGAATACTACTACTCAACAAAGAAAGAGAAAGGGCATGTGTGCCGCAAACCCCGCTTTACATGACACTGTGCCGAATGAAGTGTGAAGCAAGAGAGTACTGAGTTTGTTCTTCCATTTGTATGACTTTCTAGAAGAGGCAGAATAAGGAAAGCAGAAGAGAGATCAGCAGCTGCCAGAGGCTGCTTAGAAAGTTAGAGGTTGACTAGAAAAGTCCAGTAAGAGCCGGAGACCTTTAAAATTTAGAAGTTAAAGAGCCGTGTATTTGTGATATCTCATAACAAGGAGATAAATACTAAAATGAATCAGTAGACAGATTGAAAAAGGTTGAGACTGGCAAGTAAGACATTGACTGCAGAAAGGAGCTGGGCAGCTATGTTTTCCATGATAACTTTTATTCTGCTGTTTATAAAATGTAGCATGATTTTTCAAGTCAATAAACAGGGAGCCTTGATCTAGTACACACTCAATGTGGTAAAGCTCCAAATTTATTGGTTCAATTTTTGTTTTGTTGAAAACAATCACGTTTGTTACATCAACGGAAAGTAACTAGAGTCCTAAAATTTTCTAGAACATTCTGTGTATCTGAATATGTATCTTAAAACAGAGGCGTCTCCTTAATGGTTCTCAGAACCATTTTGGAAAAAAAAAAAACCATGGGCTCACCTCCATGCATAGCATCAACACGGATCTTCAGCTGACTGGGCCCTGTCAGCAAACTCTTGATGGCGTTAAAGTCAAAGATAGTCCGGAGGAGGTTGAGATAGATGTCAACTGGGTCCACAATCTCCACTGATGATGGGAAAGCAGAAGGGGATGTCGGTGAACATACACAGAAATGATCTTTACAGACATAAAAAGAATTACCACCCTAATGATGGGAAATTCTGATCAAAGTCCCAGCATAACCTGCATGCTACACAGGCAGGGCAATGTCCACTTCCAGACTAAACTTCAAATCATAGCAAAACCAAAATGCGACAAACTTTTCAGATAAGTAAAGGTACAAATAATATCATTATTTTTATACATCCTTTTTGCAAGGGAAAAAACAGACCACTAGAAGAATTTACAATACAAGCATACGGTCACTCCTGCCCATACCTTGTCAGCAAATACCTCTCTCTCTCTCCCAGCTGCACACGCACCAATGCTAACAAGCAACTCACATATGCAGTAGTCCTTCCTGTGGGGTTAGCCAAAAAATGACTCAGCTGGTGTGAAACAAACACATAAAGGAACGACCCAGCTGTGGTCTTATTTTCCACATGTTATTATGCACACTGGATCCAAGCACAGAACTGGGTGATGTGGGGCATATTCTGATTTTACATGAGCCCTCTTTCACATTCAGCCTAGTACCTAATTTCCAGGGGAATGCCAAACATCTGCAGACTCTCGGGAAACCCAGGAGCTCTCCAGTGTGCCACTGAGAATCACACCACACCTTTTTATTTAACACATGAAGACCCAGCACGCAGAATATGGCACCATTTTCAAACATCTATCAGACACAATTAATGCTCAGGAAGTATTCTCCCAAGGAGAAGTAAATATTTGAATTGGCGGGGGGGGGGGGGGGGGGGGGGGGGGGGGGGGGGGGCACTAAAACTTTCTCCAGAAAAAAAGTATTGCTTTTTTACACTGCATCTTAGCCAAAAGGCTGAGAAGGATAAGTATTGCTTTTTTAAATTTGTAACATCTATTTTTTAAATTTGTTACATCTATTTATCTCTTTAATTGTGTGTGTGCTCATGTGTGTGTGTGTGTGTGCGCGCGCGCGCGCGCGTATATATACGCACACACATATTTGGGTATGTGTACATAAGTGCAGCCACCTGCAAATGTCAAAGGCATTGGATCCCCTGAAACTGGAGTTGTGACTGGTTTTGAGCTGCCTGGGTGCTGGAATACAGACTTGGTACTCTCTCACAAAATACTAAACCATTTTTCCAGACTCCTATAGTTAAGTTTTTAAACATACATACACACACACATATCACATATATATGATATATATCATACATATATGTATATATATATATACAAACACTCACATGTGTGTGTGTGTGTGTTGCTTTTCAGTATCATATTGCTTTGAAGCTGAAATACTTAAGCCTACATTAAAGGTATTATCAATCAACCTTCAATAATTTTTTCATTATATCCAGATAATCTTTCAGTACATCCAGGTACAATACTTAATATGTGATATAAATTACCCCTTCATCTGGTTAAGTACATGTCTCAAAATACTTTCCTTACATTTAACTTGACATATGAATATCCACTCAAATGTAATTACTTTTTAAGGCGTACAGACTATACTTAATCATCTTCTGAAATGAGGGGAATATTAACTCAGAAAATAATTTAAAATTACTATCCCATGAACTACCCATCAGAAAATGCTAGATTTTATACCTCATATGCTTTAAACATTTCTTCTTCTATAATAAAAGATACTTTTGGACATTTCACTCTGGTTCTTCAACTCTTTGCCTACGAATATTTGGTAATCACAAGGAACAGTTCAAGGAAACAAAACATGCAGGAAAATATAACAGTCTCATGCTCTTGACACATGCTCTTGACACCTTCAGGACTATTTGTTTCAGTTAAGTCAAGCACTGTTCGCCACTTAAAACAGTAAGAATACAGCACATAAATCATCTCAAAAAATTAACTCCTAATTATTTTGGGGAGCAAGGAAGTCCGTCATCTACTTCCAGACTATCACCAACACTTTTAAAAAGTCCTCTTAGGAACAATGTGGTTATAGCAATGGACTTCCCAAAGACTCAAGTCTCTCAGAAACTATAAACTCTTAAGTATACCTCAAACAACTAAAATGCACATGACTTCTTGGTGGTAACACTTAGCGCTCTCACCCATTTTAGAGGTCTGGTCTTTCTAATCATTTTTTTTTTATTTTTTTTTATTATTCGATATAATTTATTTACATTTCAAATGATTTCCCCTTTTCTAGCCCCCCCCACTCCCCGAAAGTCCCGCAAGCCCCCTTCTCTTCCCCTGTCCTCCCACCCACCCCTTCCCACTTCCCCGTTCTGGTTTTGCTGAATACTGTTTCACTGAGTCTTTCCAGAACCAGGGGCCACTCCTCCTTTCTTCTTGTACCTCATTTGATGTGTGGATTATGTTTTGGGTATTCCAGTTTTCTAGGTTAATATCCACTTATTAGTGAGTGCATACCATGATTCACCTTTTGAGTCTGGGTTACCTCACTTAGTATGATATTCTCTAGCTCCATCCATTTGCCTAAGAATTTCATGAATTCATTGTTTCTAATGGCTGAATAGTACTCCATTGTGTAGATATACCACATTTTTTGCATCCACTCTTCTGTTGAGGGATACCTGGGTTCTTTCCAGCATCTGGCAATTACAAATAGGGCTGCTATGAACATAGTAGAACATGTATCCTTATTACATGGTGGGGAGTCTTCTGGGTATATGCCCAGGAGTGGTATAGCAGGATCTTCTGGAAGTAAGGTGCCCAGTTTTCGGAGGAACCGCCAGACTGATTTCCAGAGTGGTTGTACCAATTTGCAACCCCACCAGCAGTGGAGGAGTGTTCCTCTTTCTCCACACCCTCTCCAACACCTGCTGTCTCCTGAATTTTTAATCTTAGCCATTCTGACTGGTGTAAGATGAAATCTTAGGGTTGTTTTGATTTGCATTTCCCTAATGACTAATGAAGTTGAGCATTTTTTAAGATGCTTCTCCGCCATCCGAAGTTTTTCAGGTGAGAATTCTTTGTTTAACTCTGTACCCCATTTTTAATAGGGTTGTTTGGTTTTCTGGAGTCTAACTTCTTGAGTTCTTTATATATATTGGATATTAGCCCTCTATCTGATGTAGGATTGGTGAAGATCTTTTCCCAATTTGTTGGTTGCCGATTTGTCCTCTTGATGGTGTCCTTTGCCTTACAGAAACTTTGTAATTTTATGAGGTCCCATTTGTCAATTCTTGCTCTTAGAGCATACGCTATTGGTGTTCTGTTCAGAAACTTTCTCCCTGTACCGATGTCCTCAAGGGTCTTCCCCAGTTTTTTTTCTATTAGCTTCAGAGTGTCTGGCTTTATGTGGAGGTCCTTGATCCATTTGGATTTGAGCTTAGTACAAGGAGACAAGGATGGATCAATTCGCATTCTTCTGCATGCTGACCTCCAGTTGAACCAGCACCATTTGTTGAAAAGGCTATCTTTTTTCCATTGGATGTTTTCAGCCTCTTTGTCGAGGATCAAGTGGCCATAGGTGTGTGGGTTCATTTCTGGATCTTCAATCCTGTTCCATTGATCCTCCTGTCTGTCACTGTACCAATACCATGCAGTTTTTAACACTATTGCTCTGTAGTATTGCTTGAGGTCAGGGATACTGATTCCCCCAGATTTCCTTTTGTTGCTGAGAATAGTTTTAGCTATCCTGGGTTTTTTGTTGTTCCAGATGAATTTGATAATTGCTCTTTCTAGCTCTGTGAAGAATTGAGTTGGGATTTTGATGGGTATTGCATTGAATCTGTATAGTGCTTTAGGCAAAATGGCCATTTTAACTATATTGATTCTGCCGATCCATGAGCATGGGAGGTTTTCCCATTTTTTGAGGTCTTCTTCCATTTCCTTCTTCAGAGTCTTGAAGTTCTTGTCATACAGATCTTTCACATGTTTGGTAAGAGTCACCCCAAGATACTTTATACTGTTTGTGGCTATTGTGAAGGGGGTCATTTCCCTAATTTCTTTCTCAGCCTGCTTATCCTTTGAGTATAGGAAGGCCACTGATTTGCTTGAGTTGACTTTATAACCTGCCACTTTGCTGAAGTTGTTTATCAGCTGTAGGAGCTCTCTAGTGGAATTCTTTGGGTCACTTAGGTAGACGATCATGTCGTCTGCAAATAATGATAGTTTGACTTCTTCCTTTCCAATTTGTATCCCTTTGACCTCCTTATGTTGTCGAATTGCCCGAGCTAGTACCTCAAGTACAATATTGAAAAGATAAGGAGAAAGGGGGCAGCCTTGTCTGGTCCCTGATTTCAGTGGGATTGCTTCAAGTTTCTCTCCATTTAGTTTGATGCTGGCTACCGGTTTGCTGTATATTGCTTTTACTATGTTTAGGTATGGGCCTTGAATTCCTGTTCTCTCCAAGACTTTAAGCATGAAGGGATGCTGAATTTTGTCAAATGCTTTTTCAGCATCCAATGAAATGACCATGTGGTTTTGTTCTTTGAGTTTGTTTATGTAGTGGATTGTATTGATGGATTTCCGTATATTGAACCAACCCTGCATTCCTGGGATAAAGCCTACTTGATCATGGTGGATGATCGTTTTGATGTGTTCTTGGATTCGGTTGGCAAGAATTTTATTGAGTATTTTTGCATCGATGTTCATAAGGGAAATTGGTCTGAAGTTCTCTTTCTTTGTTGGATCTTTGTGTGGCTTTGGTATCAGCGTAATTGTGGCTTCGTAGAAGGAATTGGGTAGTGTTCCTTCTGTTTCTATTTTGTGGAATAGTTTGAAGAGTATTGGTGTTAACTCTTCTTTGAAGGTCTGGTAGAATTCTGCACTGAAGCCATCTGGTCCTGTGCTTTTTTTGGTTGGAAGACTTTCTATGACTCCTTCTATTTCTTTAGGCATTATGGGACTGTTTAGATGGTCTAGTTGGTCCTGATTTAATTTTGGTATTTGGTATCTGTCAAGGAAATTGTCCATTTCCTCCAGATTCTCCAGTTGTGTTGAGTATAGGCTCTTGTAGTAGGATCTGATGATTTTTTGGATTTCCTCAGTTTCCGTTGTTATATCTCCCTTTTCATTTCTAAGTTTGTTAATTTGGATACTTTCTCTGTGCCCTTTGGTCATTCTGGCTAAGGGTTTATCTATCTTGTTGATTTTCTCAAAGAACCAGCTCCTGGTATTGTTGATTTTTTGTATGGTTCTCTTTGTTTCTACTTGATTGATTTCGGCCCTGAGTTTGATGATTTCCTGCCTTCTACTCCTCCTGGGCGAAATAGCTTCTTTTTGTTCCAGGGCTTTCAGGTGTGTCATTAAGCTGGTAATGTATGCTCTCTCCATTTTCTTTTTGGAGGCACTCAGCGCTATGAGTTTTCCTCTTAGCACTGCTTTCATTGTATCCCATAGATTTGGGTATGTTGTGTTTTCATTTTCATTGTGTTCTAAAAAGTCTTTAATTTCTTTCTTTATTTCTTCCTTGACCAAGGTATCATTGAGTAGAGTATTGTTCAGTTTCCACGTGTATGTGGGCTTTCTGTTGTTTCTGTTGCTATTGAAGACCACTTTTACTCCATAGTGATCAGATAGGAGGCATGGGATTAGTTCGATCTTCTTATATTTGTTGAGGTCTGTCTTGTGACCAATTATATGGTCGATTTTGGAGAAGGTACCATGAGGTGCTGAGAAAAAGGTATATTCTTTTGTTTTAGGATAGAATGTTCTATATATATCTGTTAAATCTAATTGGTCCAAAGCTTCAATTAGTTTCATTGTGTCCCTGTTTAGTTTCTGTTTTCCTGATCGGTCCATTGAGGAAAGTGCAGTGTTGAAGTCACCCACAATTATTGTGTTAGGTGCAATGTGTGCTTTTAGTTTTAATAAAGTTTCTTTTACAAAAGAGGGTGCCCTTACATTTGGGGCATAGATGTTCAGGATTGTCAGTTCTTCTTTTTGTATTTTCCCTTTGACCAGCAAGAAGTGTCCCTCAGGGTCTCTTTTGATGACTTTGGGTTGAAAGTCAATTTTATCTGATATTAAAATGGCTACTCCAGCTTGTTTCCTGAGACCATTTGCTTGTAAAATTGTCTTCCAGCCTTTTACTCTAAGGTAGAGTTTGTCTTTGACCCTGAGGTGTGTTTCCTGTAAGCAGCAAAATGTAGGGTCCTGTTTACGTATCCATTCAGTTAGTCTGTGTCTTTTTATTGGGGCATTAAGTCCATTGATGTTAAGAGATATTAAGGAATAGTGATTGTTACTTCCTATCATTTTTGACGTTATTTTTTAAATTTGAATGCTTAACTTCTTTTGGGTTTGATGAAAGGTTACTATCTTGCTTTTTCCAGGGTGAAGTTTCCCTCCTTGTATTGGTGTTGTCCTCCTATTATCCTTTTTAGGGCCGGGTTTGTGGATAGATATTGGGTAAACTTGGTTTTGTCATGAAATATCTTAGTTTCTCCATCTATGGTGATTGAGAGTTTTGCTGGATATAGTAGTTTTGGTTGGCATTTGTGTTCTCTTAGAGTCTGCATGAGATCTGCCCAGGACCTTCTAGCCTTCATAGTCTCAGGTGAAAAGTCTGCTGTGATTCTGATAGGTCTTCCTTTATATGTTACTTGGCCTTTTTCTCTCACTGCCTTTAGTATTCTTTCTTTGTTTAGAACATTTGGTGTTTTGATTATTATGTGACGGGAAGTATTTCTGTTCTGGTCCAGTCTGTTTGGAGTTCTGTAGGCTTCTTGTATATTCATGGGCATCTCTCTCTTTAGGTTAGGGAAGTTTTCTTCCATAATTTTATTGAAGATATTTGCTGGCCCTTTAAGTTGTAAATCTTCACTCTCCTCTATGCCTATAATCCTTAGGTTTGGTCTTCTCATTGTGTCCTGGATTTCCTGGATATTTTGGGTTACAAGCTTTTTGCATTTTGCATTTTCTTTAACTGTTGAGTCCATGGTTTCTATGGAATCTTCAGCATCTGAGATTCTTTCTTCTATCTCTTGTATTCTGTTGTTGATATTTGTATCTCTGTCCCCTGATTTCTTCCCAAGGCTTTCTATCTCCAAAGTTGTCTCCCTTTGAGTTTTCTTAGTTGTTTCTACTTCTGATTTTAGATCCTGGATGGTTTTGCTTAGCTCCTTCACTTGCATGTTTGTGTTTTCCTGTAATTCTTTAAGAGATTTTTGTGTTTTCTCTTTCATGAGCTCAGCCTGTTGACCAAAGTTCTCCTGTATTTCTTTAAGAGATTTTTGTGTTTCGTCTTTCATGACCTCAGCCTGTTGAGCAAAGTTCTCCTGTATTTCTTTAAGTGTTTTTTTGCATTTCCTCCTTGTTGGCTTTTGTATTCTCCTGGATTTCTTTCAATGATTTTTGTGTTTCCCTTGCAAGGGCTTCTACCTTTTGATCCATTGTCTCCTGAATTTCTTTATGTATGACCTTCATGTGTTCCTGTACCAGCATCATGACCAGTGATTTTAAATCCAAATCTTGTTTTACTGGTGTGATGGGGTATCCAGGACATGTTGGTAGAGGAGAATTGGGTTCAGATGTTGCCATATTGCCTTGATTTCTGTTAGTGACGTTCCTGCGTTTGCCTTTTGCCATCTAGATCTCACTGGTGTTAGTTTATCTTGTCAGTGCTGGACTCACCAGTGCAAGCTGCCCCTTCCCAGTTGGCCTCTGATGCACAGCTTACCTCCTGCACTGCTTGTAGACAGTGTGCTGCTGCCCAGGCTGTTCAGATCCCAAAGCAGGCACCCGAAGGCTCCTGCTGGGGCCCGCTGGATTCACTGGAGCACACTGACTTCTCCCAGCTGGCCGCCCGGAAGCCCAGCTAGCCACTTGCAGGACTTGGAGATGTAATGCTGCCGCCCAGACTGATCTGGATCCGGAAGCGGAGAGAGTAGAGCTAAGGGCTTCTGCCTGAGGCCTTGCCCCAGATTGTGTCTGTGGAGCAGATGGAGCCCGTGTGCACTCCCAGGGAGTGCCGAGGGTGTATGCTACTGTGACCTCCCCTGAGTTCCGCTCACTCCGCTGGGCAGCCGATCTGCCAACCGGGCTATCGCACACAAGGTTAGCCTGGCCGCCCAGTCCCTGAGTCCAGGCAAAAGCCTGGGAGGCCAAGGTCCGAGCAAAGTTCCCCTACGGCTTTGACTGTTAATTGGGTTTGCCAGGTGACTAGGATGGCGGGCGTGTGCGCCCGCGCTCCCTGAAAGCGCCGGGAGAGTCTGCTTTGCTAACAATCACCTGGGCGGGTTGACTCACAGATGGCCCACCAAGCCGCCCAGTTCTTGGGGTCAGTCCTGTGCCTTTTGGGGCCTGGACCCCCGCTTTGTTAGCCTTAGGCTATGCCTGTTACAGGTCTGCCCGCCTGAGCTCTCTGTCGTCCTGCAGGCAAAATGGCGGCGGCGCGCTCGCAGGCCTGGGCAAAAAACCTCCTGGTTGGGTTGGCACCCCGATGGCCCCCCGACCCGCCCAGGGCCTGGGTGCAGGCCAACGCCCGTCGGGCTCAGACCACCGCGGTGTTGGCCTCGGATTATGTTTGTGTACCTCAGTCTGTCCGATTCCTGGAGTACGGAACCAAGATGGATCCTCCTCTCCTGACTGGTGGGAGGCCGAGTTCTGAAGTGGCCTCCGGGCAGGAAAGGCGCCGCACAACTCTCTTTCTAATCATTTATAGTCAGGCATATTTAAATTATTTTGTTAGATATAACACAGATGAAGTTGTCTGGTTGTCTACATGAGCATATTTTTACATGTGTGCACTCCTAACTAGATTAATAAAAGCACAAACGTTTCACTGGTGCAAAAGCAGCATGGAGGTTATAGGGGTAACCAATTGCTTTTGAATTAGATTTGAGACCTATTTTGGAGGAGGTAATTAATTCCTAGAACTATAAACCTGGTCAAAAGCCTATAAGCCAGGAGCTCATGGGCTGTAGGGAAACTCTATTACTGTAAAGTGAGCATGTTACCAAACTGCCAAATAGGTATTTATATCATTTATATGTATTTATATTTATACCCATTGATTAGTGTTGCCTTCAACCTTGGCTCCAGAAGCTTCTTCTAAAGTGGAAAGGAGTTAATACAGGACTCATAACTTGTCCAAGTGTTGATAAGTAATTAGTGAGTGTTCAGCCCTAAATAGGATGTCTTTATCACTGCCCTCCCCTGGCAATGCACAGTGAACACTGCAGAAGAGAAGGCAGAAAAATGTAAGAGGTGGGGGATGGGGAAGAGTGGTGTTAAGTCCTGTCCTCTACATATGGCATTGCCATTGTACCTAGAAGCTCACTGCATTTATGGTTACCTCCACAAGATCAAGCAAACAGGATCAACCAATGTTCCAACAGGGCAGCACATGTTCCACTATGTTCATAGCAGCCCTATTTATAGTAGCCAGAAGCTGAAAAGAACCCAGATGTCCCTCAACTGAGGAATAGATACAGAAAATGTGATATGTATATATATATATATATATATATATATATATATATATATATATATATATACAATGTAATACTATTCAGCCATTAGAAACAATGAATTCATGAAATTCTTAGACAAATGGATGGAACTGGAGAACATCATCCTAAGTGAAGTAACCCAGTCTCAAAAGAACACTCATGGTATGCACTCACCGATAAACGAATATTAGCCTAGAAGCTTGGAATACCCAAGACACAATTCACATATCAAATGATGCCCAAGAAGGAGTGGCCCCTGGTCCTGGAAAGGCTCAGTGCAGGAGTGTAGGGGAATACCAGGACAGGGAAGTGGGAAGGGGCTGATTGGGGAACAGGGGGAGGGAAGAGGGCTTATGGGACTTTCAGGGAGGGGGGGATCCAGGAAAGGAAAAAATCACTTGAAATGTAAATAAAGAATATATCAAATAAAAAATAAAAAAGTACAAAAAGTGCTTGTAATAGCCAAAAAGGAAAAAGAAAAGAAAAAGAAAAAGAAATAAGAAGAGCAAAACAAGAGAAAGATGGGAAGAGAGAGAGAGAGCGTGAATATGAGAGGAAGACAGAGTGAAGTGTGTGGGAGTAGTTGGAGGTAATTATGATCAAGATACATTATTTATATGATCAAGATACATTGTTTACATGTATGATAATATTGAAGACCAAATAATGATACTCTATTGTTTATGTGGGCACTCTTGCTTCTAGTATGACAAAGCTTTCCAGAAATGCTCACTATCTGAGCAAATATCAACTCAAAACTTTCTAAGTGTCTCAGGAGCTAAGAGCACTGACTGCTCTTCCAGAGGTCCTGAGTTCAAATCCCAGCAACCACATGGTGGCTCACAACAATCTTGCCCTCTTCTGGTGTGTCTGAAGACAGTTACAGTGTACTTATATATAAATTATAAATAAATTTAAAAGAAAACTTTCCAAGTAAGACTTGGTGTCAGTAACCAGTGCTTTTGCTATTTTAAGTTCTTCTCTGACTTTAAAAATCTTGTGCACAGGTTGGGAAAGTGAATCCAGGAGGACTTATGAGGAGGAGTTGAAGGAGTGAATAGGATTCATTCACTTCATACATTGAATGAATGCATAAAATTCTTGAAGAATTAAAAATATTATATTTTTAAAAACCATGTGCCCATGATAGTTCATCTTTTTAGTCTAGATGAACTACTTGTAAAATGAGGACGCCGTTGGAATGCAAACTGTGCCCAATCTTGTAGAGAAACTGAAAGAATAAAAGATGGCAAGTAGTTCTATTGCTACCTATGTGCCTTCTGTACAATTTTAATTGAATAAAGTGGGGCAAGGTGCACATTCACAGTGTGGATATTGTTACAGTATTCAAACTGAATCTGGAAACTAATTAATTCTGTTCTTAGTTCTTCTATAGTTTACTCACTCAACTATATAATATTTGTCAAACTCATTCTGGTTGTTTTCCCTTTTGGGGGACAACACCTCTCTGTGGAGCCATGGCTAGCTTCCAACGTTTGATCCTGCTTCCTCAGTCTCCCGAGTTCTGTGGTTACATTGTATATCAGACCGTCTGTTTATTCTTGAACAACTTGCCTAAAAAGGCTCAGGAGTTACTGAGTTCCTTTGTAAAATCTCTAGAGACAGTACTTGGTATAGAGCAGGTGATCAACCATGGTGTGTGAAGCATGGCTCTGGCCTGGCAAAGGAATGCCTACCTCCCATGGGAAATGTAACAACCCGTTGCTCACTTAATTCGCATCTTTGCCTTAATTGCTTAGAAATTATTGACAAGCAAGTCTTGCCGATCTGCGGTGTACTCTGTGTATGCTTTGATGCTACAAACCTTGTCCTATGTTGGAAATGATACAGTTTGGAGAGTGGCTTTTGAAAGTATCCAGATCTAATACAAAGGTTTCTCCAGTTTCTTTCTGTACTGCATATACTTTCCAACTACTCATCCAGTGCCACTCTTCAGTAATTCTTATGAGTATCCTTCCCTACAGAAACCACTGATCACCAACCAGGACTGCTACACTTCATGAATACCTAGAATCTACCATATGCACCCCTCTTGGAAGGTTGCCCCATGCATGAAATTTTTCTGACTTTTTCAAGATATCTGTTACCTCTAAATGGTTTGAACTTGTTCTCCAGGTCAAATTCTTGTCTTCCTAGTCGAGATAGGTCGATTCGCAGATCTGGACATATGGCATATTCCTCAATTGTTTTGCTGATCTGGTAGATTTTGTCTGAGACAGCATCTGGTGCAGGACCTAAAATTTGACATCCAAAATGCATTTATTTTAAAGCCTCTATAATTTCTATCAGAGATGCATTACCAGCCTCCTGCACTAGTGAGGAGGGACTCATTTGGTCTCTACACAATGAACAAAGATTTACAGTTCAATTAGCCCATGTATCTCCCATGTTGTATTCATTCACTATGAAGGATATTTGATCAGCCCTTCCTGTTCTGTGTAGATGAACAACCCACATGTTTGTTTTAATCCACTTCTAAGCAATGATACATACACTCTAAAAATAGTTTTGCACCTGCTGGGGAGACCCGATTATGTAATCAGCTTTGTTCAGGATATGAGACACAAACAGGATATGTACTTGACAGAAGGGGGGATTCCAGATTTAAACCACAGCTCCCCAAGCACCTCAAGAAAATGATTTCTACTCCACACTGTTGTCTCATTGATACGTGATGTTGCCCAGATAAATTCATTATTTTTCCAGTTCATACTCGCCATCACAACTTAGTTTTTAAAAATGAGAGGTAGCTAAAACTGCTTGATATATTTCCTCAGAAGGTCAGATTGGCAACAGTGATGGAGTTAGATGAGTTTAAATGAGATGAGCATGACAACCAAACAGTAATTGGTTTCCTCCTCTTTTTAAACATTTGTATCTTCACACAAGCCTTAGTTGTTTTTTGTTTGTTTGGTCTTGGAGAATGGAAAGAAAAGAAAGAAAGAAAAGAAAGGAGAGAAAAGAAAGGAGAGAAAACAAAGAAAAGAAAGGAGAGAAAACAAAGAAAAAAGAAAGGAGAGAAAAGAAATTGAATGGTGTGGTTGGTCTTAGAGACTTTATGGACTCGTTTTTTTCCAGCCCTTTATCCCCTGGTTTCACCCCCTATCACTAGATAAGGGGAAAATAAGGATAGAGGAGGAGGAGGAGGAGGAGGAGGAGGAGGAGGAGGAGGAGAGAGAGAGAGAGAGAGACAGAGACAGAGAGACAGAGAGACAGAGAGACAGAGACAGAGATGAGACAGACAGAGAGAGAGATCTGAATCTAATTTCTTCTTGTTTCTTCTTTGAACACAGCTACTAACAAACTGCAACCAACCACCCTGAAGAACCAACAACCACCAGCCCTGTCTCTTTCTAGGGACCCTAGTATTTATATACCCACTGAAAAGTTCCAAGAATTCCAAATGTCACACTATCACAGAAACTGTCTACAGCTGGCAAAAACACAGCTCTGCTAGAGCATGGGGCAAATCAGAGTCAGCTGCTGTGAAGCATCCCCATATCCCATACCTGAGATTAAAACAAGAAACATATTCTTATACTATTTCTGTGTTTTTTAAAGAAATAAAAATTCCAGAATTCTCATTACAGAATGGTGTACAATATTAAAGACAGCTAGGTAGTTTTGTATGTGAATCATAGTTGCTGACTATATTGTAACTGTCTATTGAACGAGAATTGCTTCTAGATTCACCTCATTTCCTGTTCCACAAAGCTGTACTGTCCAATAAGATGACCATCCACCATATTTAGCTACTGAGTACCTGAAAATGTTACTATTCAAACTAAAATTGTAAATTGTTACAACTGTAAAATACATATCAAAATTTTGTTAGTTACAGGTTATAATGTTTTGTATTTATATATTAAAATATTTTAATGTAATATGTTAAATAAATTATATTACCTAGATGTTCTTTTTTATATTTTTAATACAAGTATTAGAAAAAATAAAAATATATACGGTTCATAATACATTTGTATTGAAGAAAGCTGCCTTCTTAGGGGGCAATGGCTATAAAGAGGAATGACAAGGCTCTACCCCAGCACAATTGGCAGGAAAGCCTCATAGGTTACATCAACAGTTGTCTCGCATGGGATGAGAACCTCAAGCAAACAGAATCCTGGGAGATGGACCAGTCTGTAAGGTGCTTTGCCACACAACCATGAGGACCTAAGCTTGAATCCTCAGCACAATCACAACCTAAAAGCCAGGCATAGCAATTCATACCTGCAACCCTAGTGCAAGGGGACAGGGCAGGGAGATAGAAGGATTGAGTTCACTGGCCAGCTAGGCTAGCCAATCAATGTATTCCTAGTTCAGTGAGAGAGGCCTTGCCTCAAAGGACAATGTGGAGGACAGTGACAGAGAAAGCCATCTGATGTCAACCTCTGGCCTTCATGTATGCACATAATTATACATATGTGTATGCACACACACATATACACATACACACTCACACATACAAACACATACATACATACACTCAAGAAATTCACAGATCCTTTTTCCTTCACTCCTTACAATTTTAATACATCTTTAAATTATTTGATTTTTACTCTTTTTAATTATGTGTGTGAGTGTGTGTAGGTCTATACACATGAATACAGGTATCCACAGAGGCAAGAGGGCTTGGATCCACTGGAGGGAGAGTTATAGATAATTGGGAGTCATGTGACATGGGTGCTGGGAATCACACTTGGGTCCTGTGGAAGGGAACAAGGATGCACACTCTTAACTATTGGACCATCTCCCTAGGCTCTCCTTAACAGTCTTCGCCCTTCACAAAGGTTTTTAAAAAATGAAGAATCATGTTCTGTGTTTGCATTTTTAGGTTTGCCAAATTAAAGAAGGTACGCACATGCACACACACCTTCCAGGTGCCATACTGTATTATTTTGCTGTGTATATCATTTTTATGATGTCTGAAGTCTAATGCCAAAGCACACTGGATTCTGAAGCTAAAGCAAGTTCTAGCCAATTAGATGGTGATCTGTGACATCACTTAGTCACCCATGCTGAAGTCCTTAGAAGCAGGGGCACATCTGAGCCAAGTACAATGACATATACATAGGGAGATGACATACTGAAACCATCATTTCACGGGCTAACTAAAAACATTTTAATGTGTTAAAAGCTCCTTAATATGCTCCATCCTTGTGACTTACTTCATTTACTGTCACCACTGTTACTACTCCCTTTAATACTTCTGAAACTGTCATACTGAAGCTCCTGCAGTGTGCAAAATCATTATCGTCCACCTGCCTGACTCTGGATCCACCCTGTGCTCTTACATTGGCACTTGCCATGACCTGATTAATCCCAGAACATCAGCCTAATTCTAGCTGTATTGGGTTTTGGTCATAGACAGGACTATGGGGTCCTCATGTGAGCATATATGTCTGAAAATTTGCACATAACATATTGGGTATGTTATGTGGAGATTAATATCAAAAACACAAGTATTACTACCTTCTCTAATTGGAGAAACTGAAGTCAGAGAGCATGGTGAATCTTCATTTGTTTTTACAATTTACTTTTTATTTTATGTGTATGGATGTTTAACCTTGATATTTATCTGTGCACCACATGTCTTTAGTGGCCACAGTGTCCAGAAGAGGGCATCATATCCCCCTGAAACTAGAGTTACAGACCAGACCGTTGTCAGCTGACTTGTGGATGCAGGAGTATTTCACATAACAGAATATCCTCCAGGTCCATGTTGTGACAAATGAAAGTACATTCATTTCTAAGGTTGATAATATCCCATTGTGTATCTATTACATTCTTCATCTATTCAACTATTAACAGATACTTGGGTTGTTTCTATATCTTAGCTGTGGTGGTTTGTATATGCTTGGCCCAGGGAGTGGCATTATTAGAAGGTATGGCCTTGTTGGAGTAGGTGTGTCACTGTAGATATGTGATTTAAGACTCTCCTCTTAGCTGCCTAGAAGTCAGTCTTCCACTACCAGCCTTAAGATGAAGATGTAGAACTCTCAGTTCCTCCTGCACCATGTCTGCCTATATGCTGCCATGTTCCTACCTTGATGATGATGGACCTGTAAACAGTCCAATTAAATGTCCTTTATAAGACTTGCCTTGGTCATGATATCTGTTTACAGCAATAAAACCCCAACTAAGACATTAGCTATTGTGGGCAATGCTACAAAGAAAATGGCAGTGCATATTTTCTTGCACTACAGTGATCAAGTGTCATTGAATTTAGAGTCAGAAGAGGGATGGCTTGCTCATATGGGAGTTCCATTTTTCTCCATATTGTTTCCTTAATGGTTATACCAATTTGTGTTCTTGCCGATTGTTATAGGCTTCTCCTTCTTCCTATCCTCTCAAACATTTATCTCTTACTATTTCCATAGTAGTCATCATATCAAATATAAGGCAATAGCTGTCCATATGATTCTTGAGTTTGTTATATTATTGTCTAACTGAAGAATGTTCCACACGTCCTGGGAAAGAACATATCCTGCTGTCATGAGGCAGTAAGTTCTCTTCATGCCTGTGAGGTCTATTTGGTACAAAGTGCAGTTCAAATACCATATTTTCTTAAAATCTTTGTTTTGTTGATCTACCCATTGATGAAAATTGGATATTGAAGTACCGTACTATTGTTATTCTGATACTCATTTTTTTCCTTTGTATCCATTAAGATTTGCTTTAAGTACTCAGGAACCTCAGCATTGAGCACGTATAACTCATAACTCTCATAGGTTCTTAATGAACTATTCCCTTTGTCATTACAAGGTGACCTTATTTTTACTTTGTAATAATTATTTGACTTGAGTTATATTTTACCTAAGTGCTGCCAGCCTTCATTTCCTTTGGTGTCTATCTTCCAGAACTATCTCTTTTTGCTCCTTCCCTTTTGACTCATGTGTGCTCTTAAAGCTTCAAAGAGTCATCTACAGACAGCAAGGAGATGAGATGGCTCTTTTTTATAGCCATCCATCTTTTTTATAGCTACATAGTTTAATTGAAGAAGCGAATCCATCTATATTCTTGGGTATTTCTCATAGTATTTACCCCACCCACTCAGATGACTGGTCTCTAGTTGTTTCCTTGGCTCTCTGTTACTTTCTTCCATTTTTTTTGTGTCTACTTTTGTGACTTGGTAATTTTTCTATACTATTATTGATTATTGGTGATTATGCCCTCAACACTTGTAAATGTGCTCTAGTTTTTCCTTGTGGTTAGTGTGTAAGGATGTGTATGTGTGCATGTATGTGTCTGTGTCTGTGTGTGTGTGAATGTGCATGTATGTGTCTGTGTCTGTGTATGTGGTGTGTGTGTGTCTGTGTGTGTCTTGGTGTGTGTGTGTCTTTGTGTTTGTTAACATTCAATATGAGCGATTTACAAATAGTTTATTTGTAAACAATGTACTAAGTGCCCATGGGGGAGGAACAATAACAAATTCTTCTTTTTTTAAAATACATTGTTGTGCTGTTTTCCCTGGTGCCATGAATAATTCACAATAATAACTGCTTTTTATTAAAATTCAGCTTATGCTCTCATAAAGCAAACATGTTTGATGTTCTAGATTTAAAAAGATTGAAAAGTCTTAGTGAACCAATGTACAGTTCTGATATGCATCTTTTATTTTTTAAATGAAACAGCTGTAAATAACACTTTGACGATCACCGCAAGGGAAAGTGACTAGAGATTAGGTTTCAGATGGTTTCAGAGGACTGGAATTATTTATGTTAGATATGTGTGATGGTTAGTCTTCATTGTCAACTGGACTGGATTTGGAATCACTCAGGAGACACATCTCTTAAGGGTGTTTCTACAAAGGTTTAATTGGAAAGAAAAGGCCCACCCCAAGCGCAGGGCGTCATTCCATGGACTGAGACCTTACACTGAATAAAGGAGAAATACAAAGAAGCCAATTTTTGCTCCCCTCCCTTCTCACTCACCCTCCCACCCCTCAGCAGCCTCTTACTCCTCCCCCTGTACACCTTCCCTGTGGTGAACTGTGTCCTCTCAGACTGTGAGCCAAAGTAAACCCTTCTTTCCTGAAGTTGCTTTGTGTCAGGAGTTTGTCACAAGAAAACTAAACAGCACAGCATGTTGCTATAGCTGTGTGGGGACGGGTCTTTAAAAATGAACACAAAAATACTTAGGTATGGAATGTCTTCATGTTGAATTTTGCCTTAAAATACCACAGGGGGCAGAAATGATTCCCAAAATGAGAAAAGTATAGGGATGGATAGCTGGAGTCCATTTATGACACTCTACACATTTCTATAAATCTAAGAACAAATTAAATGACCTTACATATATAATAAAAGTCTCCACTGAGATTGAGACTTGGACTAAAATTCATTTGTCTCTCTCTGAGTAACCTTGTGACCTTCCACAGTAACGCAGCCTCCTGGGGCTTCAATTGTTCATTTGCAGAATGAAAGGGATGTTTTAAATGGCCCTTGGGGTATGTTCTAACTTTAAAATCCAGAGTCCTCTTGTAGCAGCTAACTGTCAACTATCCAGTCTTTCACTTGGCTTTGTCTACAGATGGTCAAGAGACTAGCCCTGTGCATCTGAGAGGCTATGCATTACTTTCTTAGAATCATCTCATTGAATTTTTCTGAGCTGATTCCTCTCCACTTTGACTGCCTGCCATCAGAGAGTATGATGTTATATGAGAGACAGCATCAGTTAAGGCATATTTGGAACCACATACCTCCATTAGCAACATTAAACTTCACTCCAAACTCTCCCCCTGGTCCTCCAGGACAGTGGCTGGCAGTTAGGATGATCCCACCAGCTGCCTTGATCTTCCTGATAATGCAGGAGACTGCAGGTGTAGACAAGATGCCATTCTGCCCAATAATCAGTCGACCAATCTAAAAAGTATGGGGGAAAAAGTCAGTCCAAGTTTCATGGAATTGAAGGCATTTAGACAGGAAAGTACCCCAGGCTCTGTCAAGAGGTAATCAATCTCCTAGCCAAAGGAACTGAGCAGAAAGCTGAATAAAAGGAGCATTGTCTGCCCCACCAGAAGTCTCCAAGTCCATTTGTAGTACTCATATCTAGTCTTCCACTGCCAACTAAAAATTACTTAAGGATCATTGGTTTCTGGTAGTTTGAAATACCTACTTTTGATGACCAACAGGTTTGCTGAGCTCACATAAGTTCTTACTTTAAGTCTGACTAAGAAACTATAATGATGAAGGTGCTAGAAATGACAAAGAAGAGGGGAAAGATTGCTTCCTACTTCTTTCGCTTCTTCTGTGCGATACTTGTACACTTGGTTGCCACATTGATGCCATTTAGAATCACCATGGAGGGGCTGGAGAGATGGCTCAGCGTTTCAGAGCACTGACTGCTCTTCTGAAGGTCCTGAGTTCAAATCCCAGCAACCACATGGTGGCTCACAACCATCAGTAATGAGATCTGACACCCTCTTCTGGTGTGTCTAAAGACAGCTACAGTGTACTTATTTATAATAATAAATAAATCTTTGTGCCAGAGCAAGCAGGGACTGATTGAGCAAGGTTAACTAGAGGGAGCGGGGTTGACCGGAGTGAGCAGAGGTCCTAAATTCATTTCCCAGGAACCACAGGAAGGCTCACAACCATCTGTACAGCTACAGTGTACTCATTTACATAAAAATAAATAAATATAAAAAAACACCACCAATAGAATCGCCATGGAAACAAATCTTCAGGCACATAAATAAGAGCTTGTCTATATTAGGTTCACTGAGGAAGGGGAGACCTGCCTTAAATGGATTGTTATATCCTATGGGCTTGGTCTTAGACTAGATAAAAAGAAGAAAGCCACAGAGGAGAAAGGCATGAAGCTCTTTTCTTCCTAACTGAGCATTTAATGTAACCAGACACCTTCTGCTCTTGCTGCCATGCCTTTGAGCTTCTACTCCAAGGTGAGAGATAGAAACTGGAACCGCCCTCTGAAATATAGTATGCACCTTCCCTACGCTGCATTGTTTACTATTTTCTGATAAATTTTCTAACTCATATATTATCATCTAATACTTTCCATATTATGTATTTACCCACTATGTAAAATCCCCAAGAATTATTTATTCTAAATAACCTAAAACAAGCCTGTGAGACAGTGAGTGTGTAGTAAATATCTGTGAATTGGTTATCATTTAAATGAATGAACAAGTTCTGTATGAAAAATACATTGGGAAAGAGGAAGATGAAAGATGATATGCATGATGATGTGATGGCTACCTTTGTCAACTTGACACAATTAGAGCCATCTAGAAAGTCTTAATGGGGTATTATCTACATTGAATTGACCTGCGGGCATGCCTGTGGGGGACTGCCTTAATTAACTGATATGGGGGAGGCTCAGTCTACTCTAGGCAGCACCATTCCCTAGGCAAGGTCCTGAACTGTATATGGATTCGTTTCTCTCTGTCCTTGACTGTGGGTAGGATGTGATAGAAGTTTCTGGCTTGACTTCCTCACAGTGATGGAGTGTAGCCTGGAACTGTAAGTTACTTTTGTCAGGGAATTTTATGACAATAGAAATGAAACTAGGACACATGGACGGCCAGACTGTCCTGATGAGAGTCTGGAGTCCTGGACATGAGCTATGCTACTAAAGGAGTGAAAGAAGAAAAACGCTAGTCTAAGAAGAGAAGAAGCAAAACTTTGGAAATCAGAACAGATGAGTAAGTCCAGAGTACATTGTAGAGGGCTCAGCCACATCTGAGTGTGTTCTCCCCATGGTGCTAGGGAGGGCAGCAACAGTGTTTGGAATCACAGCCTACAACAAAGGGAGGTTCTCATAAAACTCACACTATATTTTCAGTATCAGAACACTTCAGAGCACTGAGGCAAGGAGATCAAAGCCACACTCAAGGCAGTCTCACTGGCAGAGGATGGGATGGTGTTAGGAAACTTTTTCTTCCCCCACACTGGACCAAAGCAGCGGCAAGAAGACATTTATGAGGGTGATGAGAAGGGGTGTATATAACCAAAATATATTATATATGTGTGTGAAATGTCATAATTAAATCCATATTACATATAATTGATATTCCTGGTCAACTTTAAAGTGAATAAATGAAAATTAAAAGACCACCCCCATGAGGCAAGAGCTAAGCAGTTCCACAGGCAAAGGCCCCTCCCTCCCTCAGGCTCAGTCTGGAAACTCATGGAAGCATAGGACACTTGAAGGAGTCTTACACACTAAAGTGACAGATAAGCATATCCATGAGTCCCCAGGAAAGAATAAACCACAGCAGAGCAGGATGTGAATGAGGACCTGAGGACTTGAGACATAAACACTAAATACTGCAAAACAACAGAAGTTTAAGAATCAATCCATATTTTTCAAAACTGAATTTTGGAAATCAGAACAGATGAATAAGTCATCTGTAAGTCTGTAAGTAATTTTTTTCAAAAATTCAGAATCAGATGTAGTTTTAATTCTCCTATCAAAAGACACAGAGTGGCAGACTCAGTTAAAAAATGGAGGGAGAGGCAGCTGGACAAGGTGGATGAATGTTTCTATTCTCAGGAGTCAGGAGGTAGAACAGGATCTCTGGGAGTCTGAGGCCAGGCTGCTCTTCATGAAGACAGGGAAACAGAGTGAGACCCTATCTCAAAGGAAGAAACACATAAACAAACAAAACCCACTTGGTATTGGTTTTTACAAGTGGCACATAAACATGCCAGCAAAGACAGACACGGCCTTAGAGTAAACAGATGGTAAAGAGGCATCCCAACCAAATGGATCTAGAAAGCAAGCAGGTGTGGCCACACTAATATTAACAACACAGGCTTGAAGCCAAAATTCATTGGAAGGTATCAAAAAGGTTCACTGCATAATGAAGAATGGAACAATCAACCAAGCAAAAGTTACAGTTATAAAAATGATACACATGAAACACTGGCATACCGGATTTCATTACACAAAGACAAATAACACTTGCTGTAATAGCACAGACTGACCTCAATACTGTGATTGTGGGTGGCTTTAATATGCCACTCTCACCAAGAGTAACACTCTCACCCAGACCCCCTAAAAAATCAACAAAGAAATATCAGAGTCTAGAAACAGAGGTCAAATAGAACCAATAGACTTCTGTGGACCATTCTACCCAAATACTCCAGAATGTATATTCTGCTCAGCAGTCCATGAAAACTTATCCAAAGAAGACTGCATTAGGATCCAAAACAAGTCTTAACAAATGTAAGAAGTCTGAAGCAAATTCTTCTATCTGATCACAATGAAATACTAGATCTCAACAGCAAAAGATCATGGAATGTACAATCTCAGAAATCAAACCAGAAATCACTGAGTGAACAGCAAGGAAATTATGAAGAAAATTTTAAAATTTCTCAAACCAAAAGAATGCAACATACCAGAACCTATGGAATATGATAAAAGACCTTTTAAGAGCGTTTATGGCTATGTCTAGTTCTTTAAAAAAAAATAAGAGTAAAAAGATTAGATAAATGACAGAAAAATTACTTAATGATGAACTGTAAAGTCCTAGAAAAACAAGACAAAATCAGAAGATGGAGAGAAATTATAAAGATAAATAGAAGTTAAATGATTAATAGAATATTCAAAAAGTCAATGAAACAAGGAGTTGGTTCTCTGATATGATAAAGATTATTGACAAACTCCTAGCTAAACTAACTGAGAGAGACAGACAGACAGACAAAGCAACAGAGGCAGAAACAGAGAAAGATCCTAACTTAATAAAGTTATTGATGTTAAGGGAGACATTACAGCAAACACCAATAAAATCCAGATCATTCGAGAAGATGGCATGGTCTATAACATAGTCTAGTAAATTGGAAGATCTAAAAGAAATTGATGTTTCCAGACATATATGATCTACCAAAATTAAAACAAAAGGATATAAACAACACAGCTAGATCCGTAACAGAGAGAGAGGGGAAGAGATTGAAGCAGTGAATATCTGTCTGTTGACTCTAAAAGGCCAGGCTTAGTACCTGCTGAATTCTAACAGGCCTTTAAAAGAGAATTAGCACAAGTGCTCCTCAATTTAGTTCATAAAATAAAAAGGAAAGAAACACTGCCACCCATTTTCAAAGGTAGAATCCCTCTAGTACCAAACCAATTGAGGACACACACAGAAAATAGAAAATTATAAGGCAGCATCCCTGATGAATACACATACGAAGAGTCTCAATAAAAAACTTGAAAACTGAATTCAACTACACGTTACTACTCACCATGACCACACTGGAGTCATTCCAGGAAGCAAGAAGATTTTGACACATGCAGATCAATAAAAGTGGTGCATTTCATCAACAGACTCAAGGATGAGAATCATCACATGATCATCGTGAGAGATGTGGAAAAGCCTCCAACCAAGTCCAACATCCTTTTCATGAGGAAGTCCTGAAGAAACTCAGAATAGAAGGAACAAACCCCAATATAGAAAAGGATGTAAATGACCTTTACCCCACCTTATTCTAAATGGGTGGTGGAGCTGAAATCATTCTTTGTAAAATCAGAACGGAGCCAAAGGTGTACACTTTCTCTGTTCTTACTCAGTATGGTCCTTGAAGTCTTAGCCAGTGCAATAAGACAAGAGAAGAGGATGAATACAGTTAGAAAAAGAAGCAAATGATCCTGACCTATATCATGGATGATATACTTCTGCACATGACAGATTCTGAAGATGCCCCAGGAAAACTCTCAGCACTGGTCGAATGCTTTCAGCAAAGCCACAGGGCACAAACCAACACGTACAAATCATCAGTTTTTTTTCTACCCCACAAACATGCATGCTGAGCAAGAAATCAGGAATGCAATTCAATCTATGAGAGTTTCAAAAAATTAGTGAAAGAGTTAGGAATAAACCTAATTAAGGAAAGAAAAGATTGCCACACTGAAAAGTTTAAAACTCTGAAGAACGAACTTGAGCAAGACACTAGCAGCACTGGGGTGTAGATTAATTAATTAATCAACATGATAAAAAATAATTTATTACTTTTTACTAATTGATCAATTAAAAATTAATTAAATTTTTATTTATTTGATTTTAATAAATAAATTAATTAATCAAAATAAAATAAAAAGAAGATACAGTAAATTGGCATCAATAATAAAGTGACCAAGGCTCTATTACTAAAAGCTATCCAATGCAACACCCCCAAAGTCCCGATGACATTCTTCACAGTAGTAGAAAAACAACCCTAAAACTCATGCAGAAGTACAAGGACCACAAATAGCCTAAGGAAAAAAGAACAGTGCTGGGGGTACCAGCACACCTGAGTTCATGCTCCACTGCAGAACCACAGTAACAAAAAATAGCACAGCACTGGTACGAACAGAGCCATGTGCTCAACAGAACAGATGGAAGACCCGGACACACCCCTCCACACAGCTATAGCTGCCTGCGTTTTCACAACATTTCAAAAACATACATCATAGAAAAGACTATTTTCTCAATAAATAGCGCTAGGGAAACTGGGTGTCCATGTGGATATCCACGTGCAGAAACAAGAAACTAGAGCCCTACCTCTCACCCTGTACAGAAAGCCCTTCAAAATAGATCGAAGCCTTAATGTGAGACCTGAGACTCCAAGACTGTTAGAGGAAAGCGTAGAGTGACCACGTCAAGAGCAAGGCCAGGGAAGGAAAGGAGTCCAACAGCTCAGGGAACAGTCTCAAGGACTGGCAGATGGGTTGTATGAAACGTAAAACTTCTTCACAACAAAGAAAACAGTCAAATGAAGAGAGTCAACAGAACAGGACAACGCCTTTGCTAATTCATAGTACAATGGGTAATTGGCTTATATACTTACAATATATATTTGACAATGGATATGTGTCTAGAATATATGAGTAATTAAAAACTGAGAGAGACATTAAAAGATAAAAATAAATCAGTGACATTAATAAAGTAACAGTGGCTCTATTACTAAAAGCTATTCAATGCAATCCCCATGAGTTACTAACAAACATGAAAAGCAGGACAGCATTCTTAGCCATTAAGGCTATTCGAATTAAAACTACAGAGCCTCCATTCACCCCATACCTACCGTAAGGAAAACTACCATAAGGAAAGTCACCAGACTACCATAAGGAACAAACGCCAGCCAGGGTCAGGGAGAGAGGAGTCAGCAGACCATGTTGGTGGGAATGTAAACTGATATTACCGCTATAGAAAAAGATATCTAAACAGCTGTACCACTCCTCAGAGCATGCCCAGGAGGTGCAGGTCAGCATTCCAGAGAGACATTTGCAGTTCTGTGTTCACTGAAGTATGATTCACAACTGACAAAGCATGGGGTCAGCCTGGGGGGAAGTGTTCAGCATAAAGAATGAAGTTGTGTTCTTTGCTGAAAAATAGATGCGACTGGAAGTAATTCCATTGGGCAAAATAAGCCAAATTTGGTAAGATAGTAGTATTACACTCTATTCTCATGTGTGGATTCTAGACCTCAAAAAGATGCATAAGACCATGTGTATGGGTTTGGTGTGTGTGTGTGTGTGTGTGTGTGTGTGTGTGTGTGTGTGTGTATTAGTGAGCACGAGAATGTTTGAGTATGTATGAGTATGTGAGTGTGTGTATATGTGTATGTGTTTGTGTAAGTGTATATGTGTATCAGTGAGCATGAGAATATGTTTTTGAGTATGTGTGAGTATGTGAATGTGTGTATATATGTGTGTGTTTGTGAGTGTGAGTGTATATGTATATTAGTGAATGTAAAATATTGTTTGAGCATGTGTGAGTATGTGGATGTGTGTGTATGTATGTGTTTGTGTTTGTATGTGTGTGTATGTAGGTGTTTTTGTGTATGTGTGTGTGTATGTGTGTGTATGTGTATGTATGTGTATGAATGACACAAAAGCAGACTGAGGGAGGAAGGAGACTGTCAGAGTGAGGGACGGAGAGATGTGGAGAGGCTTCATATCAAAGTATACAACATACTGTAAAGAAACTGTCTTTGTGGAACTAAGACTGTACAATGACTAAAAGCCAATGCAAGTGGATGGAGAGCAGAGGCTAAAGACCAGGAGAAGGTTGTCAGGGCCTAATCGTTTCCTGGTAGCAGCTGTAGAAGTAAAGGAAATTGTTCAGTGTGTCACGATAAAGTGCTAGTGACTTGCATTCATAAGTGTTCATCTGCTTCGTCATCTAAACTAATTCTTAAAGAAATGCACTTTTAACTGCTAGACAGGAGACCGAGGTAGAGCTCAGAGGCCAGGCACTTGCCTCATGTGCTTCATGAAGTCATGGACTCCATCCCTGGCACAGTAAAGAATTAGTTAATGAATAAGTTAATAAAATTGGACATGGTGTATACATGTAGACACATTTTATAGTGTGTTTACTTAAAATGAAAATTTTAAAAACGATCTTGTCCAGTAACAAAAATTCTTCCAACTAGACAGAGTATAGTGGGGAAAAAACTCATGGAATACTACTTAGCCGTTAAAAAGTAATTATTTATTAATTGTCCAACTGCAGCGAACGTAGTGAGCGGCCCACAAAAATTCAGTAGGGAGTCACAGGAGAGGGAAGAACACTAGAAGTGAGGGAGAAGTAGGTTTCTGTCCTACATGGGTTTCTGTTTCTGGAATAAAACCATGACAGAAATCAACTTAATGAGGAAAGGGTTGGTTTCAGCTTACAACTCCTAGGAACATTCCTTCACGGAAGGAAGCCAGGGACGTACTCAAGTCAGGAACTGGAGTCAGGAGCTGGAGAAGAGACCTTGGAGAGATGATGCTTCCTGCTTCTCCTTCACTGTTCCACCATCTTTATTACACAGCACAGGCCCACCTGCTAAGGAATCGCACTGCCCTTAGTGGACTAGCCTTCTCTACATCAATTAGCAATCAGAAAAATACCTCCACAGATGACCCCACCAGCCAACCTGATGGAGGTCATTCTTCTATTGACATTCCTTCTTCCTAGGCTAGCCTGCTTTGTGTCAGGTTGATGAAAACAACACAATAAACAAGGTATGATGGCCCAGTCTATGAGTTCCCAGCAGCCTCCTCCCCTGCCCACTCCTAGCATTGTCCAAGAGCTCATGAGGAAAGTGACTACTGTGGTAAAGAGATTAATCATTAACTCTGAAGCGTGGTTTCTGTTCAGCTAGGCTGATCTGCCCTCATTCCCTGCTGGGTGTCCAATCATCTGATAGTAGAGGTCAACCCCATGTTGCAATAGGGCAGCATTCCCGGGATGATGAGCCAGGTAGCAGGTTGATTCATTTGGACCAGTTCCATCATGGAAGGTCAGCGCTTTGTGTTAACATGGACATACAGAGGGGAAGACACAGGGAGAGACAGAAGGTGAAGACAGAGGCCAAGATGGCTGTGGCTGAGCAATGTGGCCACAAGCCCAGGAAGCCAAAGAATGCCAACCACCACCAGAAGCTAGAAGAAGAGCCATGGAACAGAGCCTTCCAGAGAGTCTCCAGGGAGCGCGGCCCTGCCAATGCCTTCATTGCAACTTCTGGGCTCCAGATCTGTGAGAAAACTAAGTTGCTGTTGTTTTAAGCTTAAGTGGGCCATTTGTTATGGTAGACTTAACGAATTAATACAAAATCTGCAAACGAATATAAAATCAGTACCCTTTTCTACAGCTGCCACAACAAACTGTCAACAACATAGTGACTAAACCAAGAGCATGTTGGCTTCTTGGAGTTCTGAAGACCTGAAGCACAAAACCAAAGTGCCCCCCAAAGATGGCCCCTGGAGAGGGGCCTCCAGCACCTCTCTAGTTTCTGGTATCTACCTATGACTCTGGTCTGTCTTCTCATAATCTTCTCCTCTGTGTGTCTATGTTGTTTCCTCTTCCATTAACCTTCCCTCTCCCAATTAATCCAAGACAAACGTCATCGGACAAGTCACGGCTTTTGACATCTAGCAATTGTTAAGATAAATGTACATTTGAGGCTTATGGAATAAAAGGAAGGCACCCACTTTGAAACTACATATGAGTCTTGTACCATGGCTTAGTTCTATCTCTACTGCTGTGATAAAACATCCATGAACAAAAGCAACTTGGGAAGGAAGTTAGTTATGTCATATTATAATTATATGGTCCGTTATTGAAAAAAGTCAGGGCAGGGACTCAAGGCAGGAACCTGGATGCCTGAGCTTAGGCAGAAACCATGGGAGAATGAACACTGCTTGCTTACTGTCGTTCTTCTGTGACTTGTTCAGTCTTCTTTTTTTTAATTAATGTATTTTATTCTATTCATATAAGTACACTGCTGTTCTCTTCAGACAGACCAGAAGAGGGAATCAGATCCCATTACAGATGGTTGTGAGCCACCATGTGGTTGGTTTCTGGGAATTGAACTCAGTACCTTTGGAAGAGCAGCCAGTGCTCTTAAGCACTGAGCCACCCCTCCAGCCTCCCAGTCTTCTTTCTTTCTTTCTTTCTTTCTTTCTTTCTTTCTTTCTTTCTTTCTTTCTTTCTTTCTTTCTTTCTTTCTTTCTTTCTATCTTTCTTTCTTTCTTTCTATCTTTCTTTCTTTCTTCTTCCTTCCTTCCTTCCTTCCTTCCTTCCTTCCTTCCTTCCTTCCTTCCTTCCTTCCTTCCTTCCTTCCTTTCTTTTTGGTTTTTGGAGACAGGGTTTCTCTGTGTAGCCCTGGCTGTCCTGGAACTCACTCTGTAGACCAGGCTGGCTTCGAACTCAGAAACCTGCCTGCCTCCCAAGGACCTCTCAAGTGCTGGGATTAAAGGTGTGCACCACCACTGCCTGGCCCCAGTCTTCTTTCTTAAACCACCAAAGACAACCTGCCCAGAGCTGGTATCACCCAAATGGGCTGGGCCCTCTTAGACATGTCCACAGGTAAACATGATGGAGTCATCTTATCCACTGAAGCCTCACTTCCCAGATTCTTCTAGCTTGTGTCAAGTTGGGGAGCAGGCGGCAGGATGTACCATTTAACTTCTGTGAGTTTAGTGTCTTTATCTGCAAAGTCAAAAGTGTTCATTTAAGGTTCTATAGGAAAAACACTTTAAAATTAGACATGGCACAATATAATACCTCTGTCTTCCCTGAACCCTGCACTTATTAAAATTATTTTTTCTAGATAGCAGATTCTCATTTAGCTCTCTGTTTCACTTTCTGGGAAAGTCTTGAAATGGGAGGGGGTAATTGGGAAATGGGTGGAGGGAAGAGGGCTTATGAGACCGATGGGGAGGGGGGAACTGGGAAAGGGGAAAGCATTCAGAATGTAAACAAAGAATATAGAAAATAAAATAAATAAAAATAAAATAAATAAATAAATAAAAATACAGGAGAAATTAAAAAAAAGTACCACCGTCTGTCAAAGACAGACAGCCCCCTTGCAAAGAAACTATGGTCTGCTTACCTAACTGGCTTTGATTTTTGAGTCCAGACTGAAGGGCAACATCTGCCTTGTGTTTCTGAGTAAAACCAAGACTCAACTGGGGAGGGCAAACTATGGTATGCCTAAGTCCCTACTCTGAACCTCTCACTGCGTGGCTTTGGCTGGATCTAAGAATGACCCTGGCTGCCTTGGCTGGATCTAAGAATGACCCTGACTGGGCCCCACAGAACCAGACTCCCCTGAAGGGACCTTAGTGCCACTATTTCAGTTTCTGCTTGGAAAGAAGATGAGACCAACCCCAGTTCCTTGAGATTCACAGCACAGGAGGCAGCCAGGCAGAGGGGAACCTGTGGGGAAGAGACATCACTCTGGACTCTTCAGATATGTAAATGGGGCATGTGTCTTCCCAGATTCAAAGCTAAGGAGAGAGGTGGCTCCCACTCTGCTGGGACCTGAACTACTTGGAGGAAGAAGACATGACAGTGACTCCTCATGCTGCTTTGTGTTTGTTCTCCTACCGACACCAAGACCTCTCACCAAACCTTCAATATCACTTGCTTATATTGCTATGTTTTCACCCAAGGAGGGACATGGCTAGAGATGAGGGAAGGGAGATGCCCTTCCACTGGTCGCAGACCAGCGTCCTAAGATGGAAGCAATATGATATAAAGCTCTCCTAACCACTTCCATTCCTTTCCATCATGTGACTACAACTAATTTATTATTTTTTATGCTCTTATTTCAGAATGCTAACAACTGTTCTCCTAAATTAGATTTAGTATAAGTTCATTTTCCAATTAGCTCCAACTAAAATCCTTGAGAGCGGCGACGTGCCATTTCAACCCTAAGGCTGGATTTTCGGAATAGATACAGAACCTGGGCGCTGAGTGAATTCCCCGGTAACATAAGGCTAAGAAAAGCAGATTGGTCTCGTGTGTGAACTCTCTCGAGAAAAACACTCCCGTGTAACTCTCCTTTAGCTTTAAGTAAGACATTTGTTAAAAGGGAGAGAAGTGTGACACTCTCTGGTGTCTCCCACTCCAAGGGTCACTGCCCTAGAATGGAATCACATGACTTAATGGGCTGTATCCTAGAAATCCATCAGGGAAAGTGAAGAGAGTAATAAACAGATGCTTCCTGCATGCTTCACAGAGTGTTGTGCAGGGCCACACAGATGCCACAGTGTCCCCCATGAGGTACTGTAGCTAGTAATGTATACAAAGGCGCCTGTTTCCTGTCTTCTTTGTTTAACACACACACACACACAGAGAGAGAGAGAGAGAGAGAGAGAGAGAGAGACCCAAGCCAAGCTGCCAGAAACATGAATACTAAGCCTTCAGTCTTTAAGTCCCAGCTGTCAGAGAGGGATGCCAACCCTTAAGGAGTGCTTCGTGAGTAAGGAGATGGATGGCTCAGTGGAATTTAGACAAATAACAGACTCAAGGCAAGGCATGGATGTGGTTACCCAAACATCAAGGGACTTCTCCACTTGCAGATGGATAATTGTCAGCTATGTATGCTTTCTTACATGGGGACCAGATGGGAACAACTGGATGCACCCCCGGCTTCCTGAACCTTTGGAAGACATCGCACACACTCTGGAGCTGGAAGGAGGAATGAGGGTACATCTGAACCAACCCAACACAGATTCCTCATGCAACTCCTAGTGTCTGAACATGTGAAGAAAACTCCCAGGCATATAGAAGTTTGGCCCACACTATGTTGTTCAATCAACCCATTTTGAAAATCTTACCAAGACCATGAAATCTAATTGCTTTCAGCTGCAAAACTAGAGTTAAAATGGGAAGTTATGCCCCGGCTAGCAATCAGGTAGTTACATGCTTAGAGGATGTTCAGAAGCCTTATCCTTGAGCCTGACTCAGTAAATTGCCAACATTCTATGAGGTAAGTCACCCCCATAGACAAAGGATAAAAATCGCCAATGTCTGCTGTCCCTCCCTGGTGAAGAAGGCAGAAGGGAGTCCCAGAGCCATCTGAGACCTCACTCCTCTGCCTCTGTGACTCTGGGTAGGATCCCGAACCCCTCTGTACCTCAGTTTATATATCTAAAGGATCTAAAAGATCATGTGATGGGAGCAAGAAAAGCAATATAGCTCACCTCCAGGCCCCAGGGCCCAGCACCGAGCAATCCCTTCAGCACATCCCACTCCCTTTCTCTAGCGGGTACATTTCCTGACACCGAATGAATGAATGAATGTGTCACTATCATCAGGCACTAACTGGAAATACTCTTCTCCTAGGTCAGTATAAAGTACACAATAACAAAATAAAAACTGTCTGTAATCCTTTCACCTATAACAACTGTGGTCAACATTCCCAGGCACAACCTTGACGTCCACCTATCTCAGTTGTCTTCACACACTGTGACAAAAGAGACTGCTGTTTAATCTGTGTGTCTGTCTGTCTGTCTGCCTATCTATCGTGTGTGTGTCTGTGTGTGTGTGTGTGTATGTGTGTGTGTGTGTGGTTGTGTCTGTATGTCTATATGTCTGTCTGTCTGTCTTTCTGTCTGTCTCTCCCTCCCCCTCTCGTGTGACCGTGTATATGTCTGTCTGTCTGTCTCTATGTGTTTCTCTGTCTCTATCTCTGTCTTTATCTCTCTCCCTCCCTCCCCTCTCTCCCTCTCTTCCCCTCCTGTGTGTGTGTGTGTGTGTGTATGTGTGTGTGTGTGTGTGTACTTACAGCTTATAAAATCATAGGTTTCTCAAACATCCTCAGTGCTGGTAATCCCATCTCCATCTGCTCTCCGTCCTCCCCTCCCCTTCCTCACTTTACCCCCCACCCATTTTGCCCTTCCCCCATACCATCTCTCCCTTGAAATCTTTCTCCCATTCTTCTACCCTTTTGCCCCCTTTCTTCTTTCCCAACTTGTACAAAAACTCAAAGTCAAACCCACAAATCTAAAGACTCGAAGCTACATTTAGGGAGGACACGTGGCATGCGTCTTTCTGGGCAATCCTATCTTTTTATGACACTGAATGATCTTCTCAATATAATTGTAAAGGGCGTCTATTCTTCTGTTGTTTAAATGGACTATTATGGATGAATATAAAAGTATTTTGCCTCAAGTTTTTATAAGTAAAATAATTACGTGTTTGGAAGCTGAAGCTATGGCGAAGTATAACTTAAACTGGATATTATTTGCCAAAAAATAAGAATCAAGTCAGCCCATAGAATGTGTCCATAACTACAGTGTCCTTTTCAGCCACCAAACCTGCTCACTAAGAAGCTGCCAGAGGGAGTGACAGCCCCACCCACCCAAATCTTCTTCCGTGTCCTCCTCAGCTCCCCGCTGACCCTGTCCTCTGGCGTGTTCCAGAATGACTTATCGCTGTCACTGAGATCAGCTCTGACACGCCCGTCCTTGTGAGAGAGGCCTGCCTCAATCTGTCAGACACACAACTCCTATTCTTCCTCTCACTCCATCATCGGTTCTACTGAATGTTCTAGAAACGCGGGTCTCTAGGAAAGAGCTGCATATCTATTTTGGTTCTATAATGTCCTCAACCATCTCTGACATTTGGGATTCTGCTCTATCCTCTGTGTCGGTTAGTGTCCCTTGCCAAGCTGACAAACTCTCAAATCACTTAGAGAGGGGCCTCTGGGCTCGCCAGGGAAGGGAGATCGTCTTGTTTACATTAAGGCTCGTCTTTTTAAAAAATTTTTAATTGGTTATCCTACTTATTTACATTTCAAATGTTATCCCCCTTCCGGGTTTCCGCTCTGCAACCCCCATATCCTACCCACTTCCCCCCTGCTTCTATGAAGGTGCTCACCCACCCACCCACCTACCTACTCCTGCCTCACCACCCTGACATTCCCCTGCTCTGGAGAATCAAGCCTCCAAAGGACCAAGGTCCTCTCCTCCCATTGATGCCTGACAAGGCCATCCTCTGCTACATATGCAGCTGGAGCCATGGGTCCCTCCATGTGTATGCTTCAGTTGATGGTTTAGTCCCTGAGAGCTCTGGGGGGTCAGGTTGGTTGATAGTGTTGTTCCTCCTGTGGGGTTGCAAACCCCTTCAGCTCCTTCAGTCCTTCCCCTGACTGGATCAGGCCATTCCTTCAGCAGAGAACCCAGGTCTGTATGAAGTAGAGAAGAGAGAACAGAGTGCCTCCTGGCATGCATTGGTCTGTCCGTTGCCTGGGTTGGAATGCAGTGTGGCCAGCTGTTTCCAGTTCCCGCTGCCAGGATTCCCCTCCAGGATGAGCTCTGTCCTTTGAACCCTGAGCTCAATTTAAGTTGTTTGACTCATGGCAACTTATACAGCAACAGATAAAGTAATGAAGACTCCTCTTAAACATATTTAAGGGAAAAAAAATACAGTTTTGCAGAGGTTGAAAGAGTGGGCCCTGGACAGATACTACTTGATAAAGTAGAGAGAATGCACACATTATATCCACACCCATTTTATAGGTAGACTTTACATAAAGGATTTCACATAAAGTTTTAAAAATCTCTTTAAAGTTGCATATTTTCTTTGAATACTTATCAGCAGTCCATTAAAATTCATGTACATGTGTTTTGTTAAATGAATCTCCTCAGACCAGTTTCTGCCTGATTGGGAAGTAGTAACTGCCCATTTCCTAAATGGCCCCACCCTTCATCCTATGTTCCACTGAACTGGTGAACTAAAGACCTCTGCAATCAGATTTACAGCTCAGCAAGATTAAACAGTTTACTGTTATTTATGACAGCCGGTCAAGGTCTTCTGCGTCTGCATCTGTCACTGATCGTTTGAGAGCTCCCTTCCAAAGAACAGCATGCCTCCCCACCAAACACCGAGCAGAGCTGGAGACACAGGCCCCTCACAAATATTTTAACCAAGGGCTTGAAAGCGAGGTGAGCCCCCACAGCTGTGCAGTTTCAGACTCCTCGGTTGATTAGCTAGATTAGCGTGGAGTCTCACAGCCTCTGCTGGGCCTGTTCCTCTCAATAATCCCTCACATGGCCCCCAGCCCATTGGGTCAAAAAAAATCTTCATGAAATGATCAGATTACGGTCTGGCTTCAGGAAAGGGCAGTGGGATCAGGCCTGGATTGACGTCTTCACAAAGACTGAGGAAGGTCAAACTTGGTGTTGAAACAGCTTGCTTCCTTCAGGAGACACAACACACAGACTGGGTCAGGAAGGTGATTTAGGTTGAGTCAGTCTTGCGGGGAACAACTGCCACCACTCAAGGACCATTCAGAGGAGCACATGTGTGTGTAGATGCAGCTGGCCAGGGAGGGGACAGTATCTGCAGCAGTTGCCACCCAGCTTGCCAGTAGCCTGGAGAAATGCCAAGAGTCAAGAGGAAGCCATAGGAAGCAACTGTGGTCAGCAGACCAACTCGGGAGCCTCTGGTTAGAGAAACCACAGTTAAAAAACACACGCTGCCTCCTTTTCATCAAAGCAAAATATTTTGCTTGTGTTATGTGAGTGTACAAAACATAACTCTTAATAATTCACTACATTAAGCCACCGAGCACCTTAGAAAGTGTGCGGGTAAGTAGTGTGTTCATCTAAGAGGCAGTGCTGCGGATGTTTAAGTGCATTTGTGAAAGCCCATATTCAGCAATGCTCACTGCGGCACTTTGCTAAGAGAATGCTAGAAAACAATCTATACATTCCATAACATAACAGAGAAGTGGCAAATGACTTAGGTCATGGTGATACAATGATGCTCTTAAAATCTGAAAACAGAGGAAGGGAGATGATATTTGGTACCAGAAATGTGGGAATGGTGGCTTGCTAAATGGAGAAACAATCACAGGGAAAGCATGACCCTATTTTTTGTATAGAAGATCAAATAAGGCTAGACTCTAAACAGTTACAGTGGGTACATCTGTGTGTGCCTGTGGTAGAGTGAGGAAAAGGGCCCCTTTGCATTCTGTTTTACACACTTTCTAATTGAAGCAGCCATCATATATATATATATATATATATATATATATATATATATATATATATATATATATATAATCGATGAATATATATTTATTCATTGATTTCATTATTAAAGTCATTAATCCAGGCACAGGGAAGATAGGCTAGAGGATCATATGAGCTTACAGAGCCAGCCTGAGCAACACAAACTACCCTCTATCTCAGTAACCAACAAATTAACCATCCATCCAACCAAACACACAACAAAACTAACACACCAACAGCAACACACAGCCTTTCATGAAACACGGTAAAAACAGGAAAAGGTCTAAATTTTATCTGCAGTGCTGTTGCTTACAACCTGAATGACCAGGGAAAATCACTCAGCCTCAGAGTTGGCTTATAAAAATGGAGAGCAGTGACTGATTTTTATAAAGACTCTTATTAGTTAAGATATTTACTGCCCGGCTAACTTAATAGTTGTATCTATTAATGTTCCCTAACAATATGTAATAAACATGACAACTTTCCCCCAGCTGTACCAACTCTTGAGTATTTTCAACATTCTTAACATATCAATTCTTTTTATTTAGATTTATCTGGTTACAATAAAGTTAATTACCCTCTTTGTGCATTTGTTAGTGACAATTTTTGTATTAAGTTGTTGGCATTTTCTTCTTGATTTGGAAGAGTGCTTCTACATTAGAGACACAAACCATTAGTTTTAAAACTTCCCTCTCAGTATATTTTGAGATCTTTTATTGACTAAACTAAACTTTGTACCTCTGGTTTCATATTTTGTTTTCCATTTTCCTTTTTCCTTTGGCAATCTTAAGTATAACACTAGATAGCACTAGCTAGAAATCAGGAATCCTGCTAGATGAAAACAATAAGAAAAGCAATAACAATATTATGTTTGTACAAAATGCTTCTTAGTAAAGACTTGGAAATAGAAAAGTCAAAACCTTCACGACTCCAGGCCAAGGGAAAGATCCTCTTTGATGGTTGAGTGTTCCTGAATTATTTTCTCTTTGTACAAATATAGACATTGCTCCAAAAGATGATGTCACTAAAAACCATAAGAGGTACATGATAGGACCCAGAAAGAGGTACATTTAAGGACCCAGAAAACATGAGCTTTTGCTTTTAAAAGTTTTTTTGTATATTATAGATATGCATTTACTCATAAACAGCAGAGTAAATCAGATGAAAGGATTTAAATGCCCCTTTGACTAGGTAAGCCCAGCAGTGTAAGGACACTGGCCAGGCTGGAGCGGTTCAGATCTCCCCATAAGGCTATTATTGGCTGATGCTGACACTGAAGACCTAGCTCTCTACCTTCATTTTTATATCCCTGGGATAACCAGATCCATTTTCTCCTGCATACTATCCCCCAAGTAATCTCATTAAAATTCTCTTCCATACTTCATATTGCTGTGTTCTAGAAATGGGCAGGACGCTAAAATCAGAGTTAATGTTGATGATTCAATACCTATGTTTGAGCTGCTCCAAAAGTTGATCCCAAGGCCTAATCTTCAGCTCTATAAGGAAATTAGCAAACTTGCAGGGTTCACAAAGGGTTCCATCAAAACAGACCTTTGATCAAAAATGATTCTTAGGACAAGTTTTACACATAATGTTGTGGATGTGTGTCTGCTTTTCAGTAAACACCATTATATTTTATCACAAGATCTAATAGAGCAGTTTGGTTGAAAACACCATCTGGGTCTCTGGATATATTAACCAAAGCTTAAAATAACCTCCCAGCAACTGGGAGGGCCCAGCTGTTCTCCAACTCTCCCGTTCCTTTAACTCCCCCAGAAACAGAGAATAAGGACACGAGAGGTTGCAAGCGTCAGTCATGCACTGGTCTCCCAGAGAAATGGAGACATCCAAGGCTCCTGTGGTGTGTTGCTGCTCCCAGGAGATTTGCCTGTTACACACTCAGGTATGAAGATCCCGAAAGGGCAGGAAGGCAAAGTTATGGAAGGTTCCTTTGGGGTTTCTCCTGAGTTGCACCACGAGCCTGCTTTCCCTAATGTCTGTGCTAACAAGCACTATGGTAGCTTGTTCTGTGCGCCAGTTCTATAATGAACACTAGCTAAAAACGCGACACAAGCAGTCTTCCTCTAGAGGCAAGATCCTGGGTCACCCGACCTCAGACTTTCAGATCTAATGCAGAGAAGAGGCCCTAGTCTTGAAGTGCAGGGTGTGACTCTTACTTCTTCCTCGGCATGCCCACCTACCACCAGTACAGCCCTGCCTGGGGGACAATCCTAAATCCCCAGCTGACTCAACCTGCCTCCAAAAGATTTCACTGACAGTGACCTGCCCTTCCCTTTGTTTATCATTGCTGATTCTCTTGGTGTCAGTACCATTAGTTTATAAGTCACCAGCAAATGGACTTTCTCTTGGCTGAAATGTACAATAAAGCTGTAAAGTTTTTGACAAGGGACCCATGACAGGCTTCATTCAATACATATGGTTTAATCGTAATTATCTAAGATACACTCAGTTGGCCACCACAATTCTTCTTCTTTTTTTTCCTTTTTTGCTAAAGCATGTTATGATTTGAAGCCAAGATGTCTCCCAAAGGCTCATGTGCTAAGAAAATTAGTTGTGAGTTCATGGACTTTGGGAGAAGTGATTCAGTCCTGGGGGTTTCCACCAAGGTTAAGACCTTGATGGAGTCATAATATAAAGTTAAGGTAGGTAGGGCCTATTTGGGAGATGTGAGTAACCAGGAGCATGCCCTAGAAACACATATCCTGTCCCTGGTTCCCTCCTACATCACTACATTTTCTCCTCACCACAGAGGTCAGGAGGACAACTTTGATTAGCCACATGATCCTGTCACCATGGCCTTTTGGTTTATCATGGACCCACAGCAAACTGACCACAAACTGACACCCTAGAAACACTGGGATAAATTAAATCTTTATCCCTAACACCATAAATCAGGCGTTTGTCGCAACAATGAAAACTGACCAACATGGTGTCTTAAATGTTACAACGTGCATTCTAGAACAAGGCTTGATTGGACTCTCAGGGTAAGTCAGTGATCTGAAGCCAATTTAACCACAACTGGCTTCTAGGCATGCCGAAAGGCTAGTGTGTCCAGTCTGCAATTTGAGTGGCAGAGCAAGGAAAACAAATTCTGCCTTCCAGCTGCTGACCCAAAGCCATTTCTACCATCCTGTTAACTCCGAGGTTATCATACTCAGAAATCTTGTGAGGATTTTCCATGAATGTGCTTGAATATTTGATGGTGTAAAGCATTGAAAGAACCGGAGTTGTTGTTTTTTTTTTCTTTGTTCACTTCTGGTTTTGATTTTAAGTTTTTTCTTTTTCATGTATACAGGTGCTTTGTCTGCACGGATGCCTGCATAACAGAAATGGGCATTGGATTGTTGAGTTGCAACGCAGGTGCTGAACATTGAACTCGGGACCTCTCCAAGAGCCACCAGTGTTCTTAACCACTAAGCCATCCCTCCAGCCCCAGGATCCCAGAATTGTTAAACACATAGAATTTTTTATTCTTCAAGAAAAGAACAATGATGCCTGGTTCCCCTGAAGGCTAGAATGGATGTTGACTAACAACCTGGTGCTGTTTTGTTATTCTGTGGAGCCAGACTTTGGATCCCACAAAACCCTGAGCATTGTTTCAGTCTCTCTGTGAGTAGAACCCATCGTTAGGACAGAGGCCTCTGGTACTTTGCATCCTCCATCAATGGACTATATCTTTATGCTTATCATAAATCCTTCCTCCCTAGGCCCTTCCCCTGAGCTCTGTTTATCAGTCCACAGATGTCATTGTCTTGTAACAGACAGATGCTTTGCTCCAGAGGTGTGCATTGCAAAGGAGCTGTCTGCCCCCTGAAGCTTTGTCGTGGTACCTGGATCATGGAGCGTTCTTCCCAAGGTTTACTGTGTTTAAATGTGTAAGGAAGATAAACCGCAAGGTCGGACTCCAGAAGTTCTGATCCCGCTTCTGCTCAAGTGTTCCTGGCCTGCATGTCATTCTTCACCTAGCACAGATCATCCTCCTGCTGGCTCTGATGCTTGCAGGGACCCCAACATGACAACCATATTTAATCTGCAGATACCCTGGTATAGACCAGACCGACTCTAATTTTAACACGCAAGCAGATGGGAAATGCTATGTTTCAGAGCAATGCTATCCAACATCATTGCCATTAACTACTTAGGACATTTCAATTTCAACTTTATTTTATTAAGATGAAATGCTATTACTCACTTATACATCTCATTAAATACATAATTCATTGTATTTCATTAAATATATAATATTTATCTATCTGATATAAAATATATAATATTAAATATAAATAGATAATTCATATATATTTCATTAAAATGAAATAAAATAGAAAGCTCATTGGTCACACTAGCTACATTTTAAGTGTTCAACTGTCACACTCGGATAGAACACAGGACAGTGCCGAATCCAAAACAGTCCCACCATCAGAGAAGCTATTAAATATCATCTCCAGAGAAGGAAGATCTCAGTCACCTCTTGGTCTGCTCACTAAGGACAAGTGCAGAGAAAGAAAATTTTAGAAAATCCCAGAACATCTTGAGGAAAACACAGTGCCCAATATTAAAGATAGTTAGAACAAGTAACAAGATTCCAGCTGAAGAAAAATTTCATCCTACCTGCAAAGAGTGAATCACCCACCTAGAAAGGAACAAGTGCATTTTTACAGCAACTGTGCTTTCTTTACCTCTGAGGTGGCTCTGAGCAAGGTGGAAAAAGAGACAGGTTCAAAGATCAATTAGTTCCACACTAATCTTGTTCACACGATTAAATATATTTGCTTCTCAGTTCAGGCTCTGATTTTTTGCACATGACTGTTATTTTTCTTTCACTCTGGGGTGTGACACGGTTTGTGTCTTTTTAAAAAATTAAAATACTTCTCAGGAGTTTTTAAGTAATTTTATATAACAACATGGAAACCACAAAATTGAAAGAGCTGTGGCTATTGGTCAGTGGTAGAACATTTGCCCAGCATCCCCCCAAGGCCTGGGTTCATTCCCCAGTACTGAGTGGAGGGTAGAAAGCAAAAAGTATCCTCTCATTTACTTACTAAACCCAGTGAAATTGACTGTATAAAAAAAAATCTAAGATTTCCTGGTACATTCCCAAAAGTCAAAAGTGACACACATTCAGTTGTCATAAACTTTGTGGGGATGGCTATTTTCCCAAAATCCATGCTCTAAAGTTGGCAATGTGAAAAGAAGGAAAGAAACAGGGTGTCTCCTTTCCAGAAGGAATAACTTAGTAGCTCCATTGAAAGGACACGTCAGGGTTATAAAAGGATGTTCCCTAAAGACTGGGGAGTTAGCTCTGTCAGGAAAGTGCTTCCATTGCAAACATGAATACCTGAGGTCACCCCCATGTGAAAAGCAAGGTGTCCATTATCATCATGGCGGAAAGCATGATAGCATGAAGGCAGACATGGAGCTGGAGGAGCCCAGTGTTCTACTTCTTGATCAGAAGACAGTCAGAAGGAGACTGGAATTCCACACTAGACAGAGCCTGAGCATAGAAGACTTCAAAGCCCGCCCCCACAGAGACACACTTCCTCCAACAGGGCCACACCTACTCCAGTGAGACCACACCTCCTAATAGCGCCCCTCCCCGCGGAACAAGCATTCAAACTCATGAATCTATGGGGCCAAACCTATTCAAACCACCCAAGCCATGGGGCTGAAGAAATGCCCGAGAAGGTAAAGGTATCTGCTGCCACGCCTGAGAACCTGACTTTAATCCCCAGGGTCCACCTGACCCCAAACATGCTATGGTATACATGCCCCTGTCAACACACACACACACACACACACACACACACACGAATGCCAACTGATGAAATTTGTGAGTCAGAGAAACACTATTTTGAAGCCTCCAATGAAGTGGTTTAAGAGATGATCAGTAGTGGATTTTAAATCACCGAGTAAATATTGATAAGAAACCAAACTCGAAATTGTGTTCACAGCCCACACCGCCGCTGCTGTCTAACACCAGCAACTCCTCTCGCTTGTCAAGATCCCGCCTAAGGAGAAGCAAGGTAAGGAGGTGTCCATACCACGGCTCATACAAAACAGGCTGCCCCCAAATCCACCCATGGTAAATCACCCAGGAAGCCACTCGCAAGAGTGCACCCTCTACTGGAGGGATGAAGAAACCTCATCATTACAGACCTGGTACTGTGGTACTGTGATGTGTGTACTGTGATGAAATCAAACTCAATCAGAAGTCCACTGACCTTCTGAGTCTCAAGCGCCCCTTTCAGTGTCTGGTGCAAGAAATTGCTCCAGACTTCTAAACAGATCTGCGCATCCAGAGTGCAGCTATTGTTGCTTTGCCAATAGCTGGTTGGTCATTTTGAAGATACTAACCTGTGTGCTATCTATGACAAGTGTGTAACAATTATCCAAAAGATATCTAGCTAGCACATCACACTGGTGAAGAAGATACTTAAGAGTCCACTATGAGGGGAAACATTTCATTCTCAAAAAAAGTTTTCCTCTTCTTCCTGTCATCAGTAGTTCTAAATGCTAGATATTTTTCTATGGGGTCAAAAGGTGCCTAAGTGTGTGATTGCAAGTGGAAACAGAATCAGGTTTTGGCAGCTTCTTCATTTTCATTTGCAAGCAAATTTTTAAATGCTTGCAAATGCAAGGTATAAAGCATTATTGCAAGCAAAATGTTTTAGTGAGCACAACTCAACAGTTTGACGTTATAACCATTACATATAAACCTGTTGAAATTTTCTGGGGGAAAAAAAAGAAACCAGATATGCACACACTATAAAGTTGAACCTACAACTGACTAAAACCAAGGAAGGCATGGTGGGGCACAGGAACAGTGACCAGCAGGACTCAAAGTCCTCCTGTTGTCATGATTGGAAAGCTGAGACCACACAGCTTGTGCTTCACAAGATGCAGATAATTCAGAGACACCCCCCACCCCCGACCTCCAGAGTGCTGACTGATGTGCGGCTGCATTGGGATGAGAAGGAGATAGCAGGGAGACTGAGTGGATATTCCAAAGGCGATGCCACCTGAAGGACAGGGAGGGTGGAGCAGAAGAAAAGCTGAGTGTCTGAAAATCGAATATACTAAATTAACTACATTTTGTTTTTTCTTGGTTTGGTTCTTTCAGACAGTCTCACTCTATATAGCCCGAGTTGTCATCAGCCTCCCAAGTGATGGCATCAGAGGCTTGGACTGCCACATCAGGCTTTGAACTTCTCTCACTAAAAAGTAAGTTAAAACTGAATCTGTTGAACTTCGCAAATGGACTGAATGTTCCTTTCCCTCAAAATTCATACACTGAACACCTAAGGTGATGGTTCGAGGTAAAGCAATGTGGGAGCGACTAGGTGGTGAGGATGGAATTCCTGTCATTAAAATTTAGAGTCCTCAAGAATTAGCTAGGCCCTCCCACTCAGTGACACCACAGTAAGAAAGCACAGTTCTGTGAGCCAGCAAATGGGCCCTCACCAGACGCCAAAATAACCAGAGCCTAGACCTCAGGCTGCGGCCTCTAGAACTGCTTCGCAATGACTTCTGATGTTTAGACACTAGCCAGTTCGTGGCATTTTGTTACAGTAATTCAAGTGGACTAAGACACGTCTTCGGAACTAATTTCCAACAAGAAAAACGGGGTAGACTGAAAAGCTAAGTGGTGCCACTAAAGGGAATTTGAAAAGACTGGAAGAAATGTTCTGCAAGGCAACTGGACTGATTCTTGAACAAAACAACTTCCTAGACAGATTCACAAATAGACAGGCAAGCAGAAGAGTGTTCTCTACATTAAAAATTGACCTACATTAACCGAATGTAATGTTTATCCCTTGATTAGGAGAACATGGTTTGAGTGAATCACCCATAAAAGAATTTCAAAACAACTGAGTGAACCTAACTGTAGAGTTATAACTATATGGGGGAAGATCCTTATTTATTAAGAGATCCATACTGGAGAATTTATAGACAAATGCTATTTTTCTTAAGAAAATTTAAAATATTTAATCCAGAAACAATGGCACAAACATTATAAAATGTTTAGAGTCAAGACTATGGCTGCCAATAAATCCCATCTTGACTTTTCTGAAAGCTATACATTTTCATAAATTTAAATTTTTTTTATTTTACTTATCCTTATGCACACATTTATGTGTGTCACATGATGTGTGTATTGTCAGAGTACAGGCATGCACTATTCCAACCATAATTTTTAGTTTTTTACACTTATTTATTGTGTATTATGTGGGTACATACACATGCATATATATGTATATACGTATCTATCACAATGTGCATGTGGTGGTCAGAGGACAAGTTACAAATGTCAGTTCTCTCCTGCCACATGGGTTCTAGGAATCAAAGACAGATTATCAGGCCTCAAAGCAAGAGCTTTACTTGCTGAGCCATCTTTCTGGCTCTATACTAATAATTTTGTCCTAGAGTGTTCAAATTCCAAGTTATACAGTAGTGTGAAATATGGCAGCTTGAAGCTTGTGAACTAGTAAAATACATGTAATATGTTCATCATTTAGAAATTTCATAATTCTGGTCTTCTCCAGCAATCATATTAACAAATACCAAGTACAGCTTTTCTTAGAAAACTTCCTTGTAAAATTAATTATCTTAGTCAGTGTTCTCTTACTGGGAAAAGACATCATGAACACAGCAATTCTTATAAAAGAAAGGGCTGGATTGGGCGCTTGCTTACGGTTTCAGAGCCTTAGTCCGTTCTCACCATGGCAGGAAGCTGGGGACATGCAGGCAGACATGGTGCCGGAGCAGTAGGAAGACTTCTACATCCTGATCAGAGGCAGCAGACGAGAGAGACTGGGTCTGGCAGTGGTTCCTGTGACCTCAAAGCTCCACCCCCAGTGACACAATTCCTCCAATAAGGCCACACCTCCTAATCCTTTTAAAAAGTTCTACTCCCCGGTGACTAAGTATTCAACTACATGGGGCTATGGGGTGGGGGGGGGGGCATTCTTATTCAAACCACCACATTCACTTTTCAATCAAAACCAAACTTTTTCAGATAGAGGAATGACAGGCTACTTGATAATCAGACTTTCCAGTTCAGAGAGAATACATTCAAGTTTGCTACTTTTGTATCCTGGTTATGAGCATCCAGTCGGGAACCTATTTTAAAGGTGTTAGAAACCCAGATTCATCACCCCTCAGCCTCGTGCAGCCTATGGGTTAGAAGGCAAGTGAGTTCACATCCATTTTCAGTCACACAAGGACTAACATTGCTTATTATTTTCTAGTCCTGCCAAACTACATTTTTTTTCCTAGAGCCAACCATCTAACTATTCACTTCAGAACAAGTCTCTTGGAAGGTGAGGGAAAAAAATGAAGAGGAGACTGACCGGTCCAAGCCACTGTTGGAGATACAAATCAACAGCCATCTTCAATAACTATTCTGACCCACAATAAATACTGGGCAGGCTTCAGTCCTCTCACCCCCTGACAAACTGGAGTGTGGAGGAGGGTGAGAGTGTTACAGCGCTCCCAGGGCTCATTATCCTCCATCATGCCCAGGAATAGCTTTGTCAGACAAGAGGGAAAGAACATTTGTCAATCTCTCACCAACCCGACTCCAGCCAACATTCATCAATCCCAGGTGAAGAGCCAAAGATAAATACCAGTCTGCGATCGGCTCTAAACCTTCTGGGACCATTTCCCATGATTGCTTTTGGGATATTACAAAAACAAAAGTAACAATAACAAAAAACTCACAAAACACCTTTCCCCCCCACCATTCCATTCCTAAAAGGCTGACAAGAGAAAAGTCACAGTCCGAAGCATGAAGCATGGACAGCCCTAATGAAGAAACACTAAGGAGAAATGAAAACGGGGGTGGGGGGTGGGGCGAATGGCCAGAATCCACAGGACAGGTAATTATTCAGCTTTCACTTTTAAAGAGATACATCTGCAAGAGGCTTCACCCGAGGTCAAGTATCATGGGTGTGGATCTGATCGTGTTAACCAGGCTCAAATGCCTTTTCAAACCATATTTCCTACAGATAATTCAGAGACCCCCTAAAGTTTGCTAGTCACAAGTTTTGGTAACTGGATTTGGGGCTAAGCAGGGATGAGGTATGGAGAGGGAGAACAGAATGGATTTACCATTTGCCGCGGTGCTTCTGTCTGTAGGGTACGGAAGAGGGAGCAGACAGAAAGAAACTCAAAGTCTAAGGATCCAGGTTGCAGAAGAAAACTGCAGAGGTCTTAGGAGGAGGGAGAAGAAATTAGGATGCAGGTGGAAAGGAAGGGGACCAGCTTGTCAATGCTGTAGACATCTTGGGGGCGAGGCGGGGCGTGTTAGAAACTGCGTTAAGAATGCTACTGCAAGTCTCACTTTTATATACTTTTTAGAGAAAGACCTCCTGGAAACTGATAGCTGAGATTGCAAAGCCCCCAAAATCATCCAAACCACTCCTGTCCCAATCAAACTCACCACTAAAGGACCACTGGGCTAGAGTGGTGTGTTGGGGCCCACTCTTTGCCAAATAGCACATGGTTCAATACTGGAGTGTGTGCACGCAGATAATTGTTAAATTTAATAAGCTACGATTTGGAGAGAGAGGATTATGGCAATAATAATAATAATAATAATAATAATAATAGAATACCGGAGTGAGAGATCATGTTAGCAGACTCGAAAAAAAAGTCTGTGCTGGGAGGTGGGCAATAAACCGGTTGGAGGAATACAGGAAACCCAAGGCTGCGATGGAGTGGGAAATGGATGCGGAACGAATACAGCAGAAAGTACAACAGGTGCCTGAGAAGCCTGAGGTTCTAGCCCAGGGGCTTTGAGAAGGGCTGCCCCCTTTAAGGCCAGTGTCTCCCTGTGCCTGGTGGCTGCCAGTGCGCGGTATGGGAAGCCGGGCTGTGTAACCCGCAAACCGGGCGGGCGTGAGAGTCACTCACCCCGTTGGCCGCAGCCATCTGCACCACGATCTCAGTGGCCGTCCTGCTGAAGTACCTGCCGTCGCTGCCCACCACCATGGTGCAGCCCTGACGGTCGCGCAGGTCGATGGACGACAGCACACTCTGGATGAAGTTGGGCAGGTAGTTGCGCTGGCCCTCGAAGAGCCCTGTGGGCCGCCGCAGCCCGCCGCCGCCGGCCGGCCGCTGGTCCTCATAGGGCGCCGTGGGCACCGTCAGCACCGGGATGGGGCTCCCCTCCATGGCGCCGCTGGCCAGTCCTGCCGCGGCTGCGGGAGCCTCGGGGATCTGCCGCCCTCCCGGGCCCCCGCGGTCTGGCCTCGTTCCCGGCTCCGCCTTGCGCCCTCCCCGCCCCTTCCCACCCTCCCGCCGCTACTCTCAGATTGTCCCCTCAACGTCCCGGAGTGGAGTCTGCCTCCACCTTCAGATAGTTTTCTGCAGCCCAACTCCTTTCCAGAGGCTGGCCCAGCTGTCCTCGATTCCTTTCCTCAGCTTGCCTGACTTTGGGAGTGTCCCAAAGCCAGGCTCAAGGGCCAGCTCCTGTGTCCCCAACCACACCACACTCTTGAGTCTAGTGCCCCAGGACTCAGCCTTCCAGCTCCTCCCTGAGGCCCACTCTCCACAAGAAGACAGCCTAGCACTGGAGTCTGAGCTAGCCAGGGGCCTAGCCCGCAGCCCTCTCTCCCCACACCCTGAGTCTGCTTAGCTCAAGCACCAGTTTCTCTCCCTAGTAAGGACAGAGAGGGAGGTGGGAGGGGGCTAAAACCTTTTGCCATCAGAGAACAGCCCTAGCCAAAAATAACCCTGGAAAGGAGAGCTGAGAATTGTTAGGCTCTGCCAGAGGTGAAACTGAAGGCTGGGCTGTGTGTGTGTGTGTGTGTGTGTGTGTGTGTGTGTGTGTGTACACTCAGCAGGAACATTTGTTGTGGGGAATCACACCCTGTCAGCCCCTTTAGTCCCCAGGACCTACCCCAGCATCTACATTTGTAGCATCTCTCCCCACGGGAGCTTTTAATTTCCTTGTCATTGTTGTAATTGCAACAAACACGTACTTTCTTATTCTGGTCCTGCTTGTCCTTTCTACACACCTGCTTAGAAACGGGCTCCCTTCACACTGCATCTGTCCACACTACCGAACTGATCTCTGGATAAGACACCTTCCGGTGAGTGATTAAAACGCATTTAATGTCTGCCAGGAATGAATGGAGAAGCCAAGTGAAACAAAGGTGAGGTGCTTCCTACTGGGCTTGGCCCTCTTGCCTGTGTCCTTCCTTTCTGATCCTCCTCAAATCCAAAACCAGGAAAATCTTCATACAGAGAGGAGTGAAAAGGGGAGGGAATTAAAAAGGGGGAAGGACTGAGCTTGGCACATAGCTGTGATCCCAACCATCTACAGTGCGCGGAGAGACAGAGGTCAAAGCAGAGAAAACCTCGGCAGCATGGGGCTCAAGTGCTTGCTAAGATTCCATGCAATGGGAAAGGAGGGAAAGGAAGGCAGGCCAGCTTCATATCCACGGCTGCTGACATGTCCTCCCTGCCCTGTCCTAGGTGGGCAGAGATGAAAACACAGCCCTAGTCTCAGGGCCCGGATGCTCCTATGCTGAGCTCAGACCTTCTCTACAAGGTAAGCTGAGAGAAATGGGATGCTCTCTGGCCTAGAGAAGCCTCTCTGCCTTCTCTGTATCCCAAGAGATTAGCACCACCGAGAAGTCTCGGTGTGAAACAAGAGCACCTGTGTTGCCTTTCTTCCTTGGTATCTGCTCGCTGTTGAGACAGCACCAACCACCATCTTTACACCAAGCATACACCAAGCTCAGCAAGACCTGTGTTTCCCCGGTGAGATCCTGGGGTAAAGCGACTGTTGAAAGCCTTCATCCCTGTTCCATTGTTATAGGACCATAGAACATGTTCGTGCATTGAAGACATTGGAGTCTCTGAGGTAAAGAGCCCGCTTTAACTTCGGTCTGGCATTCCTACTCTTATTTAACCACGGGGTCCTTATCTAAAACACTAATTAACACAGATCGAAGATGAGAGGGTTCCACAAGACGGTTTCTGTCTCTGGGCCCCTTCCAATTACATCATTCTGTTTTCTTTTTTGAACCATTAAAATATTAATCTTATCCATATTCCAATTAAGAACTTGTCAGATTATAGGAAAGGCAGCATGTAAAGCACACAGGTTCAAAATAGAATCTAGGTGTGTCTCTGCATGCTTCTAATCCCAGCTGGAGGCAGGCGGACCAGGAAGCGGAGATTCATCAGAAGCCTTTGGAAACAGCTTGAAAAAAAAGATCAGATTCCATTTAATTAGAACATGAAGAACTTTGGTGAGACTACTCCTGAACTTTTCAGAAATAAAATGTTCTTACTCTGTGTCTCTGACATTTCTATCCAGGACACTGGGAAATCAGTCTGTGCCCTTAGCGGTTACTCTTTAGGAATCACTGAATTACTTTCCAAAGTCCATAGTTTTCACAACTCAGTTAATTACCATTAAATACTTTTCACATTGGGACAAATGCACATAGGTGTAGGAAATCCACACCTAAGTTAATTTTTCTCACTGAGTTCTGCTAGCCTCCAAAGACTTATGGACAGCCCTTAAATAGTGTACGTATCTTGCAGTAATCTCCCAAATCAAACTGTGAGAGAACTGGACCTCTCTTTTGAACCTTTCCATGTGTTTATGTATTGCATTGTGCATGTACAGTGCCACAGTACACATTTGGAGGCCAGAGGACAAGCTTCCCAGAGTCTAGTCACTTCTACCATGTGTGTCCTGGGATCGAACTTTACCTGCTGAGCCACCTTGCTGACCCCCTAAATTTCTTTTTATATCTTGAGCTGGTGGCTCCTTAAGCATTGTTATTTCAGAGTATATATGGATCAGTAAAAGGGATTATTTTTCATTAGCATTAAGTCTCTAATTACAATTTGGTATTAGATGCCAGGCTAAAAGTTTAAACTTTGTCACTCTGAATCAGCACTCTTTGATACAAAGAACAAGAATATTTCTTACAGCCAATAGAATAGTTCAGTTAATCACTATTATTTTAGTAATGTCTGAGTAATGATAATGATCACAATGATCAGAGTTATTTTATAATAGTAAGAATGGCAAACCAGGTACTGGACCAACTATTTAAATAAGACCACCAACCCTAAAAGATAGGTATTTGTGTTCAAAAGACACAGAAATGGAACATCTGAGCCTGACTGGCTTGTTCAAGGCTGCATGGGTAGCTGTGGATGAAGAAATAGAGCCAGGAATATAAGGACACTAAGAGTGGTGTGCCAACCTTTGCAAGGTACGTGTATGAAGCTCAACTTTATATTTCTTATCATGTTGTGATCTCATTGTAAAGGTCTGAAGGAAGATGTGGGTCCCATTGGAAGCCCCTCTAGGCTATATCATTTGTTGGGGGAAAGAAGGCTTAGTGAAAGAAAGGTGATATTTTAGGTGTTGCTTGAAATATATATATATATATATAATATCTCCCAACCAGAGAGTCCAGGAAGGCTAGAAAAGGAATGTGGGCTTCTGTGGAGAACAGCCCTGGAACATTTTCCACTTGCTTTTCTGCCTCCTCTTGGCCTGGACTTTTGGCATTTCTCTGCTCTCAGGCCCAGTGCGTCAGCAGCATGTTTTTAGCATTCCCTGTGTGCTCAGAAGTGGACAGTGACTCAGTAGGAATATATAACTACTGTAGGCCAAATACATCTGGGCTTCCCTGTAGCCAGGGGTGCAGGGAGGGGAGAAAAGAATGTAGATCTAAAATCTCACACGTGGATGGATGTATTTAGGTGCTATGTGTGAAATCGGTTTCCTACCCCACCCTACCACAACTACAACACAACCCCTATCTGAGCAAGAGGTCATACCTAGGGGTTCATATAAGCTTTCCTAGGAAAACCCTACCATGGAACAGATACCCCTAGCCCAAGGGTATTCCCCTTCCCACAGGGAAAAGATACCAGCTTTGCTTTCTTTAACCTAAATCTATGTGGCTTGCTTAGGAAAAGAGTTGGGCTAGCTTTGTGACCACAGCTGGTAGTTCCTCCTCCCATGTCCAGAGGGCAGGGATAAAGCCTGGTTCTGACCTTGGGCTACTTACCTGCTGCTATGGAGATCTCTCTTATACCCATTCTGCTTTCCAGCAATGTGGTCTTTGACCTTTATCTCCACCTATCAGCGATCTGGAGTCAATGGATGTTTTCAAGAATATCCTCTATATCGGCTATTGAGTTTTTCTCATAAACAGTAAGGAGTCATTATTACTAAAGAAGGAGTCATTTTCTTTGTGTCTCAACTGAATTTTTCTCAAAATTCAGAAGCCCAAGTCAATTGAAATGCCAGATAGGAACTTCCAAATAGTAACACCTTCCCTTTATTCTTAAAAAAAGGAGAGAAAGGTGTTTCTTTCTCATCTCCAGTTCCCTGTTCCCGTAAAGTCATCACCTGCTCAGGTGCCCAGCTCACAGCCCTCCCCTGCAATATCCCCAGTTGACTGGACAAGGCCCTGACTACAGTAGTTCTACTGCATCACCCTACATTCCTGACCATATGAGGAGCAGGGGAGGACGCAGGGAAGAACTCCTGGCTTAGTTGGATTTTCTCATTATCTCAGGAATGTAAAGACTGAGATCCAGGCAAGTAGAAGCCGGGGCCATTGTGGTTTAACCATGCCGAGGACCAGGACAAGAAGGGTTGAATCTCAGCTACCTGCTGCTCTTGTCCACACATCAGCTACCTTTCCTGGTCATGAAGAACTGATGTGTGCCTCGCTGAGTTCCTCTGTGGTTTGAGCCAGCACGAATACTTCTGTTGTTTTAAATCAAAAGAACCCTAGTTGATGCTCATTATTCTATGACCCCAGTTCCCAGTTAATTTTCCAAAAGAACAGAAAATGCCTTACCAATTTGTAAAACTAGCATCTGAGACCATTTACATAAAAGTGTAGAAGTACACAATGGAATACTCTGTATAGCGTCTCAAGCACACATGTGCAGAGTAGGTGACAGTCACAGAGAGTGCAGTTGCCATGGGTTGCCTTTTGATGCAATGAGGATTCATGTCCAAACCATAGTGCCTTTCTGAAAAGAGGAAATGGCCCAAGAAGAGGCATAAAGGAGACTCAACAGTCACAATACTACCTAAGGTAACTGTGTAGCCTGGCTTAAGTTTGTTATCTTACCATATTTATCAGATGTCCCCAAAGCATATGCATGCACTCACATATGTTAAACATAAAAAAGAGATTACACATTCCTAGATACATAAAACCTACCAAGGGAACCAGAGAGATGACTCAGGAGTTAAGAAGAACATTAGCTGCTCTTCCAGAGGACCAGGGTTTGATTCCCGGCACCCACGTGGAGGCTCACAACCATCTGTAATTGGAGTCCCACGGGATCTGCTGCCCTCTTCCGGCCTCCTGGAGCACTGGATATATGTAATACACATGTTGACGTGCAGGCAAAACACCCATACACATAAAATTAAAAAAAAAAACTACTAAGACTTAATTGTTAAGAAATAAAATGTAGAAAAAGACCAATAATGGGTGAGGAGATAGACTCAGTAACAGAATGGCTCCTGTCTAAGAAAAGAGCAGGACCTGACAGTTTCATGGTCAAAGTCCACCAAACATGAAAATTAATCTTTCTCAGACTTGTAAAAAGTGCTCAGCATTACCCTGTCACTAAAGCCAAATGAGGGCCCTCACAGGAAGGGACATGACAGGACAGTGTTGGTGCTAAACACAGAGGAGAAAGTTCCTGACCGAATACTCACAGCTCGAGCTCAACGGCATTGAGAGAAGAGTCACCACGATCAGGTGGGACTCACGCCTGGGAGGCAAGGACGGCTCAACATACACAAAGCAATGAACTAAAAGATGAAAACCATACGATGGCTTTGGCTCATGCAGAAAAATGATTTAGCGTCCCTTTGTGATGAAAACTCTCAACAGATTAAGCAGAAAAGAAATCTACCTTAACAAAAAGATATGAAAAACATAATAGGTAACATCATAGTCAATGGTGATGAATTGGAAGTTTCCCCTTATTTAATTAAGAGAAGTTTGCCTGCTCTTGCCACTCTTACCTGACAAAATACTGGAAGGCCATCAGGGAGACTAGGGAAAAGAAAATGGGGGAAAGGAGGAGGAAAATGGGGGAAAGGGAAGAAGGAAGGAGAGAAGAGGGAAGGAGGAAGGGAAAAAAGGAAGGAAAGGAAGGAGGGAGGGCAGGAAAGAAAGAAGGAAGGAAGGAGGAATGGAGGGAGAGGAGGAAAGGAGGGAGGGAAGGAAGGAAAGAAGGTGGGAGGGAGGGAATGAGGGAAGGAAGGGAGGAGGAAAAAGAGAAGGAGGGAGGGAGGAGGGAAGGAAGGAGGAAGGGAGAAAAGGAAGGAAAGGAAGGAGAGAGAAAGGGAAGGAAAGAAGGAAGGAGGAATGGACGGAGAGGAGGGAAGGAGGAAGGGAAAAAGAAGGAAAGGAAGGAGGGAGGGCAGGAAGGAAAGAAGGAAGGAAGGAGGATTGGAGGGAGAGGAGGGAATGAGGGAAGGAAGGAGGGAGGGAAGGAGACAAGGAAGGAAAGGGAGGGAAGGAAGGAAGGAAGGGGAGGGAAGGAGGGAAGGAAGGAGGGAGGGAGGGAAGGAGGGAGGGAAGGAAGGAGGGAGGGAGGGAGGGAAGGAGGGAAGGGAAGGCATCCATAAAGGACAAGTGCCGTTGTCCCTGTTGATAGCATGACTGTTTTACGGGTGTTTATTTGCATGCATGTATGTCTGTGTACCAGTCTGTGCAGTTCCCTAGGAAGCCAGAAGAAGGCACCAGATCCCTCTAGGACTATCCTTAGATAGGGCTGTGAACCACCACGTGGATGCTGGGAACTGAGCTGCAGTTCTCTAGACGCTCTCTTAGCTCTCAGAGCTTCCATCTCTCCAGACCCAGGGGTGGCATGGTTTTGTTCTATACAGAAAACAAAGGAAACTCTAGACATTCTACACACACACACACACCATGAGAGGGGAATTGACTAAATAATTTGGTAAAATTACAGGCTACAAAATCAATATACTAAACCTTTACTATAATGATATTCAGCTGTTGGACTTGAACATCCCAGAGGTCAGAGGAATCAGAAGAGTGAAAACCTGTATATAATTCATACAGGAATCACAGGCCAAACTGTGTCTATGTCTAAACATGTTGTTCCGTTCCCTGGAGCCCATCTGGAGAGCCAACAGGATATTCATACTCAAAAGCGGGGGTGGGGGGTGGGGGAGTAGGGGGGTGAGGGGTGGGGGAGTGGGGGTGGGGGGGTGGGGGTGGGGGTGTGGGAGGTGGGGGTGGAGCTTCCGGGATGGTGAGGCCTGACCTTGGAAAGCACTGGTGATTAGCTCTATTTGGTATATGATATCTGTTCCTGAGCCAAAGGTAGGAGTAATGATTTTGATATTCCATACACAACCAGAGAAATCTGTCACCACTGAAGAGGATGTGCGGCTGGCCTCAGCTCGCTGTCTAACAAGAGAAGGTAATATTTTCAACACACATGAGGATTTTTGTTTATTTTGGCTTATTATTAGGAAGCCCAAAGCCTCTAAATAGTGTTGAAGTAGATGATGTACCTACCCCCATATTTCCCATTATTCCCAAAGGATCTCAGCTGCATGATGTCCACCAACAACAACTTTTCTGCCGAAATCTGGTTTTCCTGAGAAGACTATCCAGAGACTTAAAGGCACGGGTCTGGGAGGCCTCCCCACCAGAGCTGCTGCAGTTCAACTTGAAGAATCCCACATCCAGGTCCTGATGGCTAACATCTGAGCCACCAGGTCGTCCTGGAAGCAAGCATCCTCATGCTCCCTCACTTCAACACGCAGCCCACAGATTGCTCGCTGAGAAATGGAAGCCTTCAGGGAGAGCATCGTTCCCCCAGCCTCTGATTTATCATTCTCTGAAACAGCTGCACATATCTCCCTCTTCTCTGGGGTTGAAAGAAAAAAAAATCAAACTCTAATTGCTGAATCTCCCGATTTAAATGGCTAATTCATCTCACCAAATGTGTGTTGGAAGGAAACTGAAGACACCGGGTCGCTTTCAGATCATTCCACACAAGAGATACTGCATCTTAATAATGAAAAGATAATGGGTCAAGTATGCTTTCAGTAGGTGCCAAATCAGTGCAGTCCCATCATTAGTGCCCTGGGATGTTGGCCACTGGCACGGATGGGGGTGGGGAAGGGGGCTGGGGCGGGGGGGAAGCAAGTTTGTCATTTACACTGTCCCCTTAGCTTGACCTGCTGTGAAAGACAGTGACGACAAGCCCGATGCTGCCACTGCAAAATCAAAAGGTGAACCCTAGAGTCAGCTTGGTGGTGTCCTGTTTGGGACTGGGTGTCACTATCGCTTAAGCTATCAAGTCTGTTTCAGCTTCCCAAGGGATAGAACAACAACAACTGCAACTGTGCCTGGCAGGAGTCACAACGTCAAATGAAGTCCCCAAGCAGTGAGCTCCTGAGAAATGCTGTGTTTCCATTGCCAACCCCACCCAAGGACAGAGTCCTGAAACTCAACTGTCCTTTAGTACTCAGGAATCAAAAGATGGTAGTTAAGAATAGAAATAAATAAATAGATAGATAGGTACGTACATACATACATACATACATACATACATACATACATACATAAATAGATAAATAAATGGGGGTCTTTCAGGGGGCTGCCAATTTTAGGATGAAGACTATGAGAAGAGAAAATAAAGCAGGGCGGGGGTGGCGCACGCTTTTAATCCCAGCACTTGGGAGGCAGAGGCAGGCAGATTTCTGAGTTCGAGGCCAGCCTGGTCTACAAAGTGAGTTCCAGGACAGCCAGGGCTACACCGAGAAACCCTGTCTCGAAAAAACCAGAGAGAGAGAGAGAGAGAAAGAGAGAGAGAGAGAGAGAGAGAGAGAATGAGAATAAAGCGATTTGCTGACTGTAAACGGAAAACTGAACGACTACGTGGAACCGTGCATGCATCACACACACACAAATTTAAAAGCAGTCTACAGATATTGTGCATGGAACAGCCCACCATGTCCTCTCCCCAAGGCAAATTCTCCTTTCTCGGTTTTCCTGCACCAGGTCAGGCTACACCTTCAAGCTTATCTTATATGGAAACGATCAGTCGACGTTGTGTGACTTGCAGATCTCCTCCCCATGCCACTTTACTATGCACTTATATTTTTAAAGGCTGCCCCTGCTGCCTGGCAACTTCAGACAGAGCAGCAACGGAGCAGACGGCAGCACATCATTCAGAAGTCTTTATTTTTACTGCAATGGAGAGATGTCTCGGGCTCGCAATGCAGAAAGAGCGCTGGCTGGCTGTACTCCATGCAAAGAAAACATCCTGTGAAAGAAAAAGTGAGGTTCTATCAACATCAGGTTATCCTCCTCTTCGGAATGCATTCCCAAGTACTGCGGCTCCTGTCGAGAAAACGGTCAAACAGCGCCACCTAAAGTAGGAGCCAAGAAGTGCATCAGATGTGTGTCAGTTTAGAGAAACCAGAGACCAGCCTCAGTATCTGCAGAAAGTGTGAGATGGTAACAGGAAGGCTGTGTGATTGGCTTGTCACCACTTGAGAGACTGCTACTAACTCTGGCTTCATTTTCCCTAGGAGGAGCTTTTTGCATAACTCAAATCAAAAAGAACATGGATTCTTGCGGGGCAGTAGTGGCACCTGCCTTTCATCCCAGCACTTGGGAGGCAGAGGCAGGGACATTTCTGAGTTCGAGGCCAGCCTGGCCTACAAAATGAATTCCAGGACAGCCAGGGCTACACAGAGAAACACTGTCTTGGGGGAAAAAAAAAAGAACGTGGATTCTTGCTAAGTTCCAATAAAGTTTTATTGTTCGTTTCGTGTCACGAATCTCAGTCTTGAACTTCAGAGCCTAGTTACACTGCCAGTGGCCCTACACCCTTCCTACAACCTTCCTACCTGCTGTCTACCAGACAGCCTGTGTCTGTCAGCTCTCCAGCCGTCACTAGGTGTCTAAGGTAACCAGCATGATGAAATGCTTATTTCATTTCACAGGGCTAGACGTTTAATCCGTGTTCTCTTGGCCTTATGGCTTTGGTCTAGGGGTAGGCCAGTCTGTCACAGTGGGGGCATGTGGCAGAGAAGGCCTGTCGTCTGCCTTATGATGGAAAACTAAGAAACAGAGGAGAGGGTAAGGTCCCTGATCCCCTTCTAGGACTTGCCCTCACTGAGCAATTCCTACCCTACCAATTCCTACCCCTTAAGAGTTCCAGCACCACAGTGTCTAGGCTGATGCCCAAGCCTTTAACCCACGGGGCTACAGGGACGCTTAAGCAAACCATGGCACACCCCTTCTCAAATTCAAAATTCACAGAAACTAAAATGCCATGCCAAAAGAGAAGCTACTGACTGCCAATCCTAAAAATGGATGGCAGAACTACTGAAACCCAGGGGAGTTAAGAGGCATCTTCAAGTCCCAAGTTCCAGGACCACAATGCCTCAAGTGTCTACACTCCTGTGCTTTTTTTTTTTTTTTTTTGAGAGCTCATAAAATCCTTGTCTTGCATCAGAATCTGTGGCTACCTCCTTGTTTGTCCACTGAGCTTATTTACGGCCACGAGGCATCTCACCACACAATGACTGTTTTGCTGGTTCGGAAAATCAATGTAGGCATGAGGTGAAGGAACATTTTCCACAGTGAGTAAACTTGGGTTGCCACTGAGCCGTCTCCATAGTCCTAAAAGATGCCCCTAAAGCGTGTGTGTGTGTGTGTGTGTGTGTGTGTGTGTGTGTGCCACAAGGTGCTTATGAATGTGGACATTCTAGTGTCTCCTTGTCATGATTCATGCCTAAGTCAGTCAGGCTGGGACTGCTTTCTCAGCTTATTAATGAGCAGATCTTTTCTCCCATACAATCAGAGAAAACATTAAAAGTCCACAGTTGTTTATGCTGTTGATATAAATTATTTATTTTTGTCTTCCATCCTCAGTGAACAAAACAATACCTGGTAGAAAGTAAATACACACGCAATAAGTATTTTTGAAGTAATTATGATTCCAGAAATGTAGCATGCGAATGGGCAGAAGGCCTGTCGATAAGTGACTAGCATAGGACATCATCAGCCAATTGAAATCCAGGGCTCTTCTGGCCCCTCCCTTTCTCTTAGCTCTCGCAGCCCTGTGCTGCTGCTTTCTCAGCTTTTGTAAACTTGAGTCTTACTTCCCGTAACTTCACAATGACCTGATTCCATCATGGGATCCTGGGGAAGAAGGAAAGAGCTACTTGTGAAAGGTGTCCTCTGACCTCTGGTGCACGCTATGGCACGGGCACACCTGCACACACCCATGTGCATACATACATACATACATACATACTAAATGGAAATGTTTCAAGGACATCTTTGAGGGCCCTGGAGGGGGCTCAGTGGGTAGAACACTTGTTGTGCAAGCATAAGAACCTGACTTGGAAGTCCCAGCACCCACATGAAAAAAGAATAACAACGAGCATTGTGGGGGAAGAAACCAGAAGATTCTTGGAGTTCTCTGGCTAAACAGCTTAGTCGAAACTATAGCTTCCAGTTCAGAGAGAGATCCTGCCTCAAGGTAATAAGGCAGAGAGTGCTAGAGGAAGATATCCAATGTCCTTCAGCCTCCAAATGCACAGACAGACAGACACACAGACTCAGGCATATACACACTTACTCACACACAGAGAAGTAGGCACAGACATACACATATGCATGAGCACGCACGTGCGTGCACGTGCACACATGCACACACGCACACACACATATGCACACACACAAGCAGGCACACACACAGGCTTACACATACACAGGCACACACATGCATGCACAATGCAGGCATACATATGAAGGCACACCCACATGCGCACACATATGCACACACATGCATGTACACACGCGCAAGCACACGCACACACACACACACACACACACACACAGAGCCACCCAGGCCCACCTAGGCCCACTCCATCTGCTTTTGCATTTTTGTTCTATTAACTTGTTTACTTATTTTTATTTGTGCATTTATGTCTATGCACATGTGTGTAGTGCTCTCCGAGACCAGAAGAAGGTGTCAGATCCTCTGGAACTAGAGTTGCAGATAGCTGAGAGTCACCATGTGGTTCCTGGGATCCGAGCCAACGCCCTCTAGAAGAATAGCCAGGGCTCTTAACTGTTGAGCTTAACTCCAGTCCTGACAATGCATTTAAACAAGATCCAGTTGATTCCTTTGCACAGATTTATCAAGTCCTAGTCCAGAGGAGTCATCGTGGACTTGGCAGCATGCTAGAACCATCTGGGGACTTTCCAGAACCGTTCATTATAAAAGTAACCTGGTGTATAGCCCTCAAACAAAGCTCAAGTGGAATCAGCCTCAGGACCCATCTCAGGTGAACACTGTTTCTCTGGACACACACACACACACACACACACACACACACACACGGGTCCCTAAGCTCTGCTACAGGCAGGGATCTAGTCCTGACATTTGACTGGACCAGGGCCCCTGATCCCTCTGAAAGCCTCCATGGACTTCCCTAAGAAGTTCCTCAAAACCTATGGTTGCGCGAGGCTGTTGCGCTCAGTAATTCCCTGCTTTTGTGCCAGTCTGATTTTACAGAAACATAAAGAACCAGGACCTAGTGGAAAAAGGAACTTCCTGCCATGACTGACCACCTGACCTAGATCCCCAGAGGCCCTCAAAACGACTTCCACAAGTTGTCCTCTGACCTCCACATTCCTACACTCCCCCCATCACACACACAATATCAGTAAAGAAATTTAATTGCAATTTTTGATAAAAAGAAACACGCAATGCCTGTCTTTTCTTAAAAGTCACCCCTTACCTCATAGCACAGGCATTAGCTGTGCAGAGCCCTCCACTGTTCCATCCGCCCTTCTCCACTCTGATCTACAGGCAACCTCTCCAATAAGTGCTATTTATGTCCTTAAATATGCTCATGTCTCTGTAGAAATGAAAGGGGCTGATTGTGTAGGGCTTTCCATGGCATAATCCTCCTCCTCTTCCTCCTCTTCCTCCTCTTCCTCCTGTTCCTTCTCCTTTTCCTCCCCTTCCCTCTCTCCTCCTCCTCCCTCCTCTTCCCTGCCCCCTCACTCACCACCTCACCTTCTCTCCTCCCTTTGGCTTTCTTCCCCCCTCTCCCCCCCCCCCCCCCCCCCCGCCTCTGGAGTTCTACACAAAGGAGCCATACCAGACTCCTCCAAGGGAAGAGTCTCCTCTAAGATGTGTTGCTGCTTAAAATCAAATTGGCTCACAGAAGACAACTCCTCTTTAAAACGCAGCATTATCTCAGTTTCAGACTACAGGAGGTTTCTTAGCAAAGGGGGGAAAACATAGTTCAATCACTTATCAGCTAGCATGCTGGTCTTAATCCTTCTACACAGATGTGGGTAATAAATCAAAGCTAAGCTCCCACAGAAAGGGAGCTTGGCTCATGTGATCCTTAATTGAAATGTACACCGTTCGTATGTACACGGGAGATAAAAAAGAATGTGTCTTTGAGCACGTTACCAGACCTATCTTTCAAATATGTCAAATGGTACCTCTTTTTGTATAAAGAACTGTTACTTACAAGGTTAAATATAAGATACCAAGGGCAGATAATGTGTAAGTGATGTATTCTTTGGCTTTGGGGTTCTGGATGAGTTCATCATAGCTTCACAGGAACAAAATACATAATAATTACATTTATAATAATATAGTATATGATTATATATGACATAGAATAATTAGCAACCACTATGTGTGCCCGGCACTGTACTAGCATCAAACTGTGTGTCTTCCCATCTAATCGGCAGAAGCCTGACATGGATCAAAGATGCGAGCTTGAAGCAGAGATAAAACAGACAGGCAACTGTAATCTCTTTCTTGGAGATCAGCCCATTCCCCAACCCACCCGGAACAGGGTTTCATTATCACCCTTCTTCAGCTGTTTTCTCCTCAAGATCCCACCTTCCCCTCTACTCCATCCTGATTGGTAAAGCTCCATCTGTGATCACCCCAACTTAGTTCTCTCTTCTCTTCTCTCCTCAGCCCCTCCCAGTCAGGGCAGTGAAATGGAAAGCCGTTTCCCCAGTCCTTACCAGCTGCAGGTGGTAAAGGCTCTGGGCTCTGGGCTGCCCCCTTCTCCCCTAGAAACACTTGTCTGTGCATCCTCTTCCTCCTTCCCTGCCCAGGGGTTTCCGGGCACACTGATGCGTCTCCTCCACTTGGCAAAGTGCATCGCCTGCCTTGGCCTCTCTCCCTTAGCTCTGACACCCCCAGTCCAAGAGCTTCAAGCATGGAGTGGGCCCCTTCCCCAGCACGGAGCCCTAACCCTCACTAGTGGGGTTGCCACAGGTGCTTGCTAAGGACTCAGGCCCTGCCTTCTACATGACTGCCCTCAGTAGTCATGTATTACTATGAGCAGCTAACCTCAACATTCTTCATAACACATTTATCTATCAAATCCTTTTTTGGGGATTTGTATTAGCATGTATTCATTACACAAAATATTGGGTTTCATCGTGTTTTCGTATATATACATAATGTATTCTGTCATAGTCATCTCCTGCTAGTTTCTCTTGTCCCCTCTTGTTGCGGGGAAATATTTTTAAAAAATGAACTGGCACATTCCTGTGCTTGTGCCTCTAACTCTCTGCCCCAGTGGCCTGGCCTGCCATACACTGGTGAGGCCTGTTTTTATCTTGTGGAGACTCTCATTCACAACTCCACAATCTCTCCATTCAGCTCACTAGGGTCCCACTGGTGGGTTGCTACCATGGCAACCAAACACCCCCGCCCCCCTGCTTCAAATCCCCCATGGCCTTTGTGGTGCACATCTGGCAAACCCATGCTGCCTTTAATCCCAGCACTTGGGAGGCAGAGGCAGGTGGATTTCTGAGTTCAAGGCCAGCCTGGCCTACAGAGTGAGTTCCAGGACAGCCAGGGCTAAACAGAGATACCCTGTCTCAAAAGACCAAAAACTGCTACATGAAGGATGTAGTGATTGGCTCCTTTACACAATACAAACTTAGTTCAGAAACAATGGTAACTCAATCTCTGGGCGCAACAACTAAAACCTAATCTTATAAGTCTTATTAAAATCGGATTCCTCCAGTGGTGAATCCTTCTGGATCTGCCATGATACCTGGAAACTCTAGCAGCTACATCCTCCCCATATGCTGTCCTCATTCGAAAAGGAAGTCACTCTCTCCTGCTTCCTCTCTTCCTCTGTCCAACCTGGAAGTCCCACCTACTTGCCCAGTGATTGGCTCCTTTATTCATTAGGATTCACAAGAACAGAACCAGGCCAATTCACAACACCCTCCAACCACCACCAGCACCACCACCACCAACAACAACAACAACAACAACAACAACACCCCACTGTGTTCCTCTCTCTTCTCAACTATTTCCCATCTACTTTTCATGTTTTTTATGAGTCTTTTTTTTTTAATGAGTCAATGCATTTCATTAGGTTCGCTGATAAGAATACAAGTGAAAGGTTCTTACAGTAGCCTGGGCACCTTACAGAAGAAAATGTCTCTTCCCATCCACTAATCATAAGCTACATATAAATCCTCAGGAATTGGTGGTGGCTTGTGAACCCTTTTCCTCTCTGTGACAGGGTGATGACAAGCCTAATCTTAGGCAGACCTTGTGCAGGAAAGCACAGATGCTGTCTTAGTTACTTTTCTCTTCACCACAACCAAAGCAACATATAAAATAAAATGTTTATTGGGTTTCACAGTTCCAGAGCCAGAGTCCATGCTCATTAAGGCAGAGGGAGCATGAGAGATGGAGGCAGGCAGGCAGGCAGGCAGGCAAGCAGGCAGCAGGCAGCAGGCAGCAGGCAGGCAGCAGGCAGGCAGCAGGCAGGCAGCAGGCAAGCAGGCAGGCAGCAGGCAGGCAGGCAGGCAGCAGGTAACAAGCAGGCAGCAGGCAGGCAGCAGGTAGCAGGCAGGCAGGCAGACAGGCAGCAGGTAGCAGGCAGGCAGGCAAGCAGACAGGCAGGCAGCAGGCAGCAGGCAAGTAGGCAGGCAGCAGGCAGGCAGGCATGGCACAGCTACAGGAGCTGAGAGCTTACATCTCATCCACAAGCACTAGGGAGAGAAAAAGAGTTAACTGGAAATGGTGTAGGCTTTTAAAACCTCAAAGCCCACCCCCAGTGACATACCTCCTCCAACAAGATACACCTCCTAATCCTTCCCAAATAGTCCCATCAAACATGCGAGCCTTATGGAAGCCATTCTCACCCAAGTCAGTGCAGATGCTGTGAGTTCAAGAGTTCAGCAGCCACGGCATGTCCAGAAGTCAGCATCCCATGTCACTCCTTGTCCATCTTCTGGTGCTTCTTATATAAGCATCCATTCTTTCTGCGACTTCTTATACAATGTTCCCCCAAGCTATGGAAAGGATAATGCTGGTTTATACGTTATACAATAACGTATTGTAACGTAACGAAAGACAATGCAGATCTAGTTACAAATGAGCATTAAACAGTCACTTACTCTCATTACTTTGGTCAGTTATGTCTCCACATTTACCACTGCCCACTGAAAAAGAATCTTCTCTGGCCAAAGCTCTCAACACCACTATTATATGGGCATAAAGTACTTATTTACAAGGAGATTTTATAAGGAAATGGTGTCACTTAGTGAAATAGGAGTAGCTTCCCCATTAGGACCCATGACCTAGCCATGGGCTTTTGACCATATCTACAGGACAAGAAATTAGTTTCCTCATGTGGTACAGGCCACAAATCCAATTTAAAAGTGGGTGGTTACCCATATAACAGTGTGCCATTGTTACACCAGCAGGTGCATAGTGCCTAGCCAGTTAGTAGGGTCCACCGCTGCATCAGATTATAATAAAAACTTTAGCAGGGGCCTACACTGCATCTTTTCCAACACCGTGAGAGCTATCTCATAGGGTAGGAGCTTCTGGACTAGTTCCAATTTGAGTTCTTTGCCTTGGAACTGAACATGGTATGTGGTATCTTCAAATGATTATTACCACCCAGGTTCTGGCGAACAGTCAGTAGCAACGGCAGATGGCTGTACTGTTTGGGGGACTTCCCTGACCCAAACTTGCAGCAGGCTAGCCCACCTCTAGCACTGGGATTTTCTTTTAATAACTTATAGTTCCTGGGAGCAATTCATCCACTCATGCAAACTTCTTTTTTTTAATTTTCCACCTGTTTTGTTTTGCTCTTTTGAGATTGGGTCTTACTATGTACCCTTGGAACTCAAAAAAAAACAAAAACAAAAACAAAAAACAAAAACAAAAAAAAACCCAAAACAAAACAAAAAAACTCCTTGCCTCTGCCTCCTGAGTGCTGGGATTAAAGGCATGCACCGCCATGCCCTGCTATTTTAACTTTTAACTGTGTGGTATGTGAGAGAGACAGAGACAGAGACAGAGACAGAGACGACAGAGAGATTGTGAATTTGATTGCAGTCCCTTGTAGAGGCCAAAAAAGGGTTGTCTGATCCCCTGGAGCTGGAGTTACAGGTTCCTGGGAACCAAACTCATGCTCTCTGCAAGAACAGGTAAGTAACCCCAGCCACTGAGCCATCTCTCCAGCCTCTCTTTTTAAATTCTCTTACCAAGCACCCAGATTACTTATGGCGCTTTCAGAAAGGTTAGTTGGGTTGACCCTGACCCATCCCCCTGCATCTTCCCCACAAAATCCCTCCTGGACCCAGGATTCCCCCTCCACTCTTGCAGACTCCGCCTTCCACTCCCCCTCCCCTACTCAAAGCCTCTCTGTCCCCCTCATGGGCCCCACCTGGTCTCCTGGGCTTTACACACACACTCACTCCCACATACACTAAAAATTAGAAGCTAGGATTCATAGATGAAAGAGAACATATGGTGTTTGTCTTTCTGGGCCTGGATTAAATCACTTAATATATCCTCCAGTTTCACCCATTTCCCTACAAATTCCATCATCTTATTTTTTTTTCTTTATAGCTAAATGAAATCCCTTTGTATGCATGTTAGATGTTTTCATTGCCTAGTCATTAATTAATGTATCTCTTAGCTAACCCCATCTCATTGCAATTGTGAAAAAGTAACTTGATGTGTCGTTCTTGACAGTCATCACAAAGAACACACTTGAACTCCAGTCTGCCCTACGCTCTCCTCCTTCTCTCCTCGTGAACAACCCCTGCGGTGCTTCTGTGTGGTTCAGTGTAGCGGCTCACACGTGTTGAATAAACAGTAATATGTTGGATACCTATACTGCTGTTATTATTAGTGGGTCTATTTTCTATGCCTTAACTACAGCAGCCTGCACTGGTGGCAGAGGGAATGAGGCAGTTCCAAGAAGCAAGAATTTGCTTTCTTAATTAGTGCAAAGACAGCTCTATTAAAAATTAATTTTATGGGGGGGGCCAGTTGGGAGCAAGATAAAATACAATAACATATGGACACCCAGTTCATACAGAAAATTTTTGTATGAGCCTTCAAGACGCCTTGGCACTTGCCACCAAGACTGATGCCCTGAGCTCGATCCCCAACACACACACACACACACACACACACACACACACACACGCACTGCTACAGCATCTGCACACCCATATACATATGTGGATAATAAACTGATGTGTTAAACACAATTTTTGTATGTGAGCTCCTAAAGCAACATTAATTTCTGGCATCAAGGACTGCAGAAGGCGGAAGCAGTAGGTATGACTGCGTGGAGACAGTTCAACCCAAATTGGTGTTGTAGTCAAAGTGAGAACAAAAGTGGATAACCAGTAAAACTGTCTCACGGCTCACAGATGGACAGACAGAATGCCCACCAGCAGCCTAAGGAGCCGTCTGTCTGTCCATCCCTCCACCTCCATTCTTTTGGTGAGTTCCTGAGTCCCAGTGCATCCCTCTACCCCAGTGCCAGAAGGGAGCCAGAAAGCCCAGACACCAGCTAGTGACCCTGTTTGAGTCCATCCTCTGGTTTGGGGAGAGTGGAAGAGATCTATGAATACTCATGACCTCAGTATGAAGCTTTTGCTTGGTTATTTGAAGGGGTGTCTTTCTTTGTAGCCTGGAGTATCTGTTCACTTTCACTACCAGCTCTGACGCAACACGTGTAAACACCACGGTCCTAGTGTCCCCACAGAGACTGAGCATGTCACCACGTCTTTGATCCTCACTGTCCTTTCTCCTACAGAACCAGATGGCTTGGACCTAATTTGCTTCTTCTGTCTCTACTCTCTTGCACTCCTCCTGCCCCACTGGGCTCTGAGCATCCGCCCCCTGGGCCTCTGCATTGCAGACTCTATTTTCCTATCCACTCCCCTTATGTGATTTCTTATAGGATAGATCTTGAGGAAACAGAAGTTCATTTCTCTCTCTCTCTCTCTCTCTCTCTCTCTCTCTCTCTCTCTCTCTCTCTGTGTGTGTGTGTGTGTATGTGTGTGTATGTACATACCTACATATGAATATGGATGAGGGTGTGGGATTTTAAATTCACACATTCGTAATTTTGATCGTTTATTCTTGTCCTAATAATAGCATGGATAGCAACTAACATGCCTGAAGACTCAGTTACCTTGTCCACTTAGCCCACAATGTTGTAATACAGAGAACTGAGAGCCATTAAAGGGGAGTATGTATGTACATGTATATACATGTGTAGTGTGTGCTGTGTGAGTGCATGAGTGTGCGTGCATATTCCAGCATATGGGCATAAGAGTGTCACGGTGTGCATGGAGGGATCAGAGGGCAACCTTAGGTATCAGTCCTCAGTGTCCAACCTTGCTTGAGGCAAAGTCTCTTTGAAGCTATACTGAGCCTGGAAAACTGGCCCATGAGCTTCCTGATGGTCTCTGGTCTCAGCTTGCAAACTTTACTTAGGGGGCACTGGGAGGACACTTAGGGGGCACTGGGAGGACACTTAGGGGGCACTGGGAGGGCAACCTAAGAGCTGCAGAGTCAGGTTTTTACTGAGTTCCGAGGATGCAAACTCAGGTTGTTAAGCAATAGAAGAAGATATTCAACAGCACCCTCTGGCCTCCACACATTGTGCACAGACCCACACACCCTGATGCACCAAGAAACATTTGAGTGTGACAGGGTGCACCTGTACTTCTGGTGCTGGAGTGCCAGAGAGAGGCAGGAACCAGCCGGGACCACAGGGCTTCCCTCTGGCCTTCCAGAGCCATTTTCAGGTTAACAGCGAATCGGGTGCCACCCCCCTCCCATCCCATCCCCCACCCTCCCCACCCTCCTCACCCACCCCAACCCCCCAACCCCCCACAGTCGAATCTGTCAGCATGAGGAGCAGGTTGCCCTCCCTCCCCATCCCAGTTCCCATGGTCAGAATCCTTAACTAATCTCCTACCCACGGGGCACTGCAAGCTTCGCAAGCTGTTATTGCAGCTGCTCACGCCCGCCCGACAACTGCTCTCCACCTTCAGTGTTCCCAGAGCTGTGTCGTCACGGTTCACCCAGCTGCGCCGCGTGCTTCCTCCTTCCCCCAGCCACATCTGCACCTGCATCATCCCTCCTGCCCCGCCCCCAGCCCAAGCCCATGATTGATCCATCCACCTGCACCTCTGACCCCAGACCCTCCGGAGGGAGCTGGTCCCATCAATTACATGCTCTCTGTCTGGAATCTTCGACGTCCCCATCCCTGGGGCTCTTTAACTTATTCAACCTAGAAGCATGTCCAAACCTCTTCCATTTTGGAAAACAAAACAAAAAATCAAAAACTGCCTTTAAACCTGTCTTTCTTTGTAGGTAGCTTCTTCAGTCAATCTTTTATAATCCTTGTGCCTCTCTCTCTCTCTCTCTCTCTCTCTCTCTCTCTCTCTCTCTCTCTCTCTCTCTCTCGTGTGTGTGTGTGTGTGTGTGTGTACCTCATTTATCAGATTCAACAGTGTCGCTGCTCATAGAAATCTAGGTCCTTCCTAGAAACCCCAGAATGGGGTTCTATTTGTAAACAGAGTCGTTAATGTGTATAGTCGGTTAAGTATATATGCCCTTAGACTGCTATGTCATAAGAAGAAAAGAGACACAGACATGGACCCAGGGAGAACTCCTTAATGGAGGCAGAGATGGGGGCAAAGCAACAGCCGTGAAGATCGCTGCCCTCCCACAGAGTGAGGGTCGTGCCGGGCGTTCACGCTCAGCCTTGCAAGAACACGAGAACCCAAGAAAGGTGCGCAACAGAGCCCTGTCTGCAGCCTTCAGACCCTTCCCTGCAGCGTTCAGAGACTGCACGGTGCTACTAACACCTTACTTTGGATTTCTGGCTTCCTGGACTATGAGACAGTTGTTTTCGGCCACCCAGTTTCTGGTGCATTGTTTTGGCATAATTTACAAAGTCGGTATGCCCCTTAAATCACTGCGATCTTCCTTCTGGGTCTAAGATTCCTTTACATACAAAGGGCAGCAGCAAATCCAGCCTGCATTTTATGTGAGTTTCTGAGCCACACCGTGTCTCTAGGCAGCTGAGGGTCCTTTTGCTCTACCTAGACGGAAATCATGGGTAGAGGGAAGGGGATGCTCTCCAAATGCAGGTGGCTCTCATCTTCTGTATTTAGATGCAGAGACCTCGGCACTAGGCAGCAAGAAGCGGTGAGGATGCTGCCCTCTAGTGTTAGAATCATGTACTGGCCACAAGAGCTCTCAGCCCTTAGCTTCAGCCAGTGTTACAGGTCTGGGCCACAGGGCTGAGACCTTTCAGGCGGAGGACTTGACAACTCTCTGGATTAGCAACCAGGGCTTACAGGTGTTCTCCTCAGGTTCCTGGCAGACTTTTATCCTTTAGCCTTAGTTCTCCAGCCTCCCTTGTCAACTCTCTCCTTCGCCACCCTTCTTCCTGCCTGACCACTCCAGAACTGCTCAGCTGAGAAGCCAGATACCTTGCCTTTGGCCTTCTGCTCTGTCTGACACTGACCCTGGCCTTCCCACCATGCTGCTGCTGCTGCCACCGATGCTTCTGCATGGTACTAGTTCATCCCACAACACAGAAAGTCAGCAAGAAAAGCTCGCGCTATAACACCTGGGAACGTGGGCAAAACAGGACAATGTTTCCTGTCACCTCACTTCTGAGAATTTTGCATTTACAGCCACAGAAGGGCTTGTGGACCAGTCACAGCCCACTATCTAGGTCAGTTACAGCCTTGCCTCGTAGCAACATGCTCGTTGAGACTTATAATTTGAAGTAATCATGGCCTCACCTCAGCAACAGACACAATAGACACAACAGGCTGCTGCTAGACCACAAGGAGATGCACCCACTCTGGCAAAGGTGGAAATTGTAAGGAACCTTGGAAGCTGGCTCAAGACACCCAAAAGGCACTCCTTGGTACAAAGGAGATTAATTTATCCCAGAGAGACAAAGGGCATCGATAAGGGACAAGACGTGAGATAGAGAATGAAAGAGAAGGAAAAGGGAACTGGGAAGAGAGAGAAAGGGGGTCAAGGGAGAGGGGAAGAGTTATTTGTCAGGGACGACAAAGGACTGCCTTTGGATAGTGTACTGGCTGGTTTTGTGTGTCAACTTGACACAGGCTGGAGTTATCACAGAGAAAGAAGCTTCAGTTGGGGAAGTGCCTCCATGAGATCCAGCTATGGGGCATTTTCTCAATTAGTGATCAAGTGGGGAGGGTCCCTTGTGGGTGGTACCAGCTTTGGGCTGGTATTCTGGGTTCTATAAGAGCAGGCTGAGCAAGCCAGGGGAAGCAAGCCAGTAAGGAACATGTCTCCATGGCCTCTGCATCAGCTCCTGCTTCCTAACCTGCTTGAGTTCCAGTCCTGACTTCCTTTTGGGATGTACAGCAATGCAGAAGTGTAAGCTGAATAAACCCTTTCTTCCCCAACTTGCTTCTTGGTCATGATTTTTGTGCAGGAATAGAGACCCTGACTAAGACAGATAGAGAGGAGACGGGCATGGCCCATAGACAAATGGTACTTTATAAAGGTAAAATGGAAACCCCATCTTAGAATGAGGTTTTTTTTTTTTTAATTTAATTGGGCATGTTAATTAGGGAAACAGAAGGAGACTTGTGATTGCTGGACTTCGGGACTTTGATAGATGGACCTTGGTAGTCAACCTCAGGAAGAGGAATTGGTCAAACAAGGGAATAGACCTTGGTTGGCCAGCTTTAGGAATGTAGTCTAACAGTTTCTTAGCAATGCAGAGAGAATCAGGGATAAAGGCAAGGCCTGCCAGAGACATGCTCACCACACTCAAACTAGCCAGAGTCCCTTCAGAAATGGTTTCCTGAGGCTTGTGATAGGCAAAGGTCTGATTTCAAACAGCCCTGGCTGATGTTGTACCTCAAGGGACCAGGGCATCAGCTACATGCAGTCTTAGCATAGTTATGTCAAGGTGTCTGGAGTGCTCCAGACAGCTAGCTGATCCTGGCATAAGGGCAGGTCAGTTGGCTCTTAGACTGATAGTCCTTTTGCTCAAGAGAGCCAGGACAGCAAGAGAGCCAACAGCTGTTAATTGAGTCAGTTTCCATCATCCACCATCTTTGCTTATTTCTAAGAAAATGAACATCAGAAGGAGACTTACCATAGAGACTTAAAGACATACCAAAACACTGAGAGTTTTTTTTTAAAGATTTGTGTGTGTGTGGTTGGTGGAGGTATGTGCATGTTGTGAGTGTAGGTCTTACCAAGGCCAGAAGAGGGCGCTGCATTCCCAGGAGCTACAGTTATAAATAGTTGCCAGCTATGACCAGAGGATGCTGGGAACCAAACTCGGGCTCTTTGCAAACATAGTACCATTCTTAACCACTGAGCCATCTCTCTCCAGCCCCATTTAACAGATTTTAACAATGTTTTCTGTGTTGCTGCCCAGTGCCTGGGAGGAAGAGCTGCTGGTCCTTACTTAGTCCACACTGATGCTCTTCTGCATCTTTCTCAGCCTCCTTACTTCTCCCTAATCTACAACTCCCAGCTCCCTCCTGAGTCACAAAGGTCCCCAGATGGTTACTGCAGTTCTCCTGCTGTTGTGCTAGGCTATGATGTCATGCTGTGATCTCATCTCCCCATCCGCTCCTCTGCTACCTACACACCAGATTCCCAAAACCTGGTTCTGAATTTCCCACTGTCTTCTGGCATAGACACCTAAATTTGTTCACGTTTCAAACACTGCATGCATGAAATGGGAGGAATAGTCTAGAGCCCCACTGACCGTAACTATCACCATGCTGCGTAGACAATGAAAGCCACCAGAAAAGCAACACCCTGGCCCCAGAGGTGCCCACGGGCATGCCTAGTGGGGACTTCATAGGAAAGAGTGGCATGAGATGGAGCAACGGGCTCGGCCGTGAATGCACATCTGTACAACAACATCTACAGCAACCTGTCCCCAGTGCCCACCGTGTCCTATGACAACTCCTCGCACAAATGTCTTTTGTGACCAAGCTTGACTTGGAGTTATTCTGGGGAGAGATTCTGGGGAACCAGGCTCTGGCTTAGCTGGATTAAGACAGTACTAAGTCTCCTGAGTTGGGAGACAGCAGGTGTTGGCGAGGATGTGGAGAAAGAGGAACACTCCTTCACTGCTGGTGGGATTGTAAGATGGTACAACCACTATGGAAATCAGTCTGGCAGTTCCTAAGAAAACTGGACATGACACTTCCGGAGGACCCTGCTATACCTCTCCTGGGCATATACCCAGAGGATTCCCCAGCATGCAATAAGGACACATGCTCCACTATGTTCATAGCAGCCTTATTTATAATATCCAGAAGCTGGAAAGAACCCAGATGACCCTCAAAGGAGGAATGGATACAGAAAATGTGGTATATTTACACAACAGAATACTACTCAGCAATTAAAAACAATGAATTCATGAATTTTTTAGGCAAATGGATAGAACTGGAAAATATCCTAAGCAAGGTAACGCAATCACATAAGAATACACATGGAATGCAATCATTAATAAGTGGATATTAATTAGCTCTGAAGCTCTGAATATTGCAGATACAATTAGCATATCAAATGATTCCCATGAAGAAGGAAGAAGAGGGCCCTAATCCTGGAAAGGCTTGATCCAGCATTGTAGGGGAATACTAGGACAGCAAAAAGGGAGGGGGAGAGATAGGAGAATGGATGGAGAGAAGAGGAATTATGGGACATATGGGGAGGGGGGACTGGGAAAGAGGAAAGCTTTTGGATTGTAAACAAAGAATATAGAAAATAAAAATATATATTAAAAAAAAGACAGTACTAAGTCATCAGAGAGAGAAAGGGCTGGCAAATGTGGGATCCCTGGGAATATACAAAGAAAACCCACAAGTAACATACTGGAGAGTTCTCACATGAATGCTGTGTAGTCCTCTGGAGGAAAGTGTAACATTATTTTTTTTTTCGAATTCTATATTTAATGATGGTTCTCAAACACTTTAACCTTCCTTGCAACCCACCACCCACCCACCAGAGGGAATAGAAAGGAAAGGATGCAGGGGGAGTGGACCTGTTTAGAAAGGTTCTTTGGAGCACCTCTCGTCTGTGTCGTCTGGAAATCAACAGTTTGGTTCACAGGTCAGCAGGCAGTGGCAACTTGATCCACTCGCAAACATGTCACAAATACACACAGTCCAGCTTGGTAGGGTCAGGTTAGCAATAGCAGTGACCTAGCAGAGACAGCCAGGCCTCAGCCTTGGCTCGAGTCAGCAGGAGGGACCAGCAGGAACACCAGGAGAAGGTCTCAGCTGTGCTCAGGGAAGTGAAGATCAGCAAAGATGTGAGACCCACAAGTGTTACACAGCTTGCTGTCTCAGCAAGCCAAGCTCTGTCTCTGTCACACCATCGAGTCCTGTTTCTACCCTCCAAACATCACCTGCCCTCCACATGCCTCGTCTCAGCAGGGCTTTGGCCTCACCACGTGCATCCAATCAGCCCGGGGTCCTTGGAAGCAGCAACAAACTGCAGTACACCACCATCGAGTCTCAACAAATGCAGCTCAACTACACAACGTAAGGCAGACCAATACATGTGTGTTATCAGCAAAGAATCCTTCATCATGTGTCCTTTCACATGCTTGCTATAGCAGAGTATAGCTATAGATGGTATAGTCCTCTCTCCTGTGTCTGCTTCAGCAAAATATTCCTTCACAAGTCTGCCTTAGTGTTTCACACCTGCATCCACTTTAATGAAATATCTCTTCAGGTGTTTGCCTCAGCAAAACACCATCCAACCAACTTTCCAAAAAAATCCCTTAAGTTTCCACTTCTGAAAAGTAAGACTTCACGGGCCAAGGAAGCTACCTTGGGGCTCATGAAAAATGAACATGGCTAGAAAACGGTGTGGAGGATTTGACAAGAAATGGAAGAGTGTGGCGCTGGCTGCTGGAGGAGTGAGGCCAGTGTGGCAGGGCTGGGACCACCCATGAGAAGACTGGCCTGACCCAAAGCGCAACTGCAGGAACTGCGCTGTGCCACACAGGCTCCTACAGGAGGAAAGCATGGGCGAGCTTTCCCCAGGGACGGACAGGAAGAGGATAACAATTAACCCTGCTGGCTCTTCACGCCTTTGGGTTCCAAATCTGTGGATTTGGCTCGTTATGCACAGAAGTGATTGTGTGCACTATGATAAAACAAACAATCGAGCTAACGTACTGCATTCAGTGTGACAGATGAGCATTTAAAGTATGAGAGTGTACATAGTTTCTGTTACACCATACCATTTCATAGGAACGAACTGGGCATGCGCAGATTTGAGTAACTACTGAGACCCTAGAGCTAAGCTTCACAAGTGCGCCGGTAACTGCGCACGCACGCGCGTGCGTTCACTTATGTTTGTATTCATGATAGATCCAATGGAATGGGCGGAGGTGTTTTGGTTTGGAATTTGGTTCTGAAGCCTCCTGAAAAAAAGTCTGACCTTTGCAATGAGACCCCAACAGGCTCCGGAAACTATAGGTCAGATGACGCGCTGAGAGAGTCTCCCTCGGGCAGAGCCAAAGCCCCTGAGAATGCTATATACTAGTGCCACCAACCGGTATAGCCGAGGTCCACCACCCACAGAAATGGGTGGTTCCAGTGCCAGGACACACAGCAGAAGGCACATTGACTGCAGGCCAAGTTAGCAAAGGGAGGGTGTGTGTGTGTGTGTGTGCTCAGAGAAAATGGGTAAATGGGAAGAGTGGTTTAAACAGAGGGAAAGGAGGCAAGTCTTATCTCTTTAAAGATGGTTGGCGAGTTTGTGAGGGTAGAAGCAGGTGGCAGAAGGAACAGGGACCACAGTCTGTTTCCCTCTCCTTCTTGCACTTTCTCCAAAATTCGTCTTGTCACAACACCACTGCCTTTACTGATCCCAGGTTCTTTATCTTCCAGAACCTTCTTTTTGCTTATCACAAACTCACCTTTTTGTAAGACAGTTACAGCTAAAAATAACACTATTCTTTCAGGTCCTAGAGCCCACGTTTGGCTTAAGCACCTGCTATGTGACAGGCTCCATCCCAGGCACTAAAATACCAAAAGCCAGGATGACAGCACTCCGGGGGAGGGCAGAGAACAGGTAGGACAGCCCAGTGTAGCAGGGAGGTACCTCTCTAGTCTCTCCAGGACACACACCCTCTCCACCCACAGTTCACCTGTCACTCTGGGAAAAACAAAGTATAAATCTTTGAGGAGCGGAATGCAGGTTTCCAGGTAACTAAAGGAATTTGTTAGATGCATTCACACGGTAGAGCCTTGAAAGTCCACCAATGTCTGCCTCACACCGAAGAGACAGAGAACTCTTTCAGTCTGTGGGTTAGGTGCTCCAGCAGCCCCATGCTGGTGCGAAAGGCCTAAAGAATCCCCAAAGAGCACCTTGTCTCCAGCACCTACTGGAAGTCCAAAGCTGAGACCTACTGTTGTGGGATATCCACCAGAAAAGGCAGCTCAGACATTCAGACGTGACTTTAAAGCAAAAGAAAGTGTTTATGTGCTGCCTGGCACCTACCATGAGGGTTCTGGATGCCAGTATAGTACCAAGCCTTTCTCAGGATGAGGGTTTTTGTTTGTTTGTTTGTTTGTTTCTTTGTTTTTTGGTTTTTTTAGATTTGGTTTTTTCGAGACAGGGTTTCTCTGTGTAGTCCTGGCTGTCCTGGAACTCACTCTGTAGACCAGGCTTGCCTCGAACTCAGAAATCCGCCTGCTTCTACCTTCCAGCTTTCGGGATCTCCTTTTAAAACCCAGCCCAAGACACCCGCGCGACGAGAAATCCAGAACCGCCAGCTGGGTCTCCGCGTGGGCCTGGAGGAGGCGGTGAGGATAGCCAGGCTGAGCACGCTGCGTCCTCCAGTGCTCCTGGGATGGGGCACCGCGGGGACGCCCGGCGGCGGTTTCAGGTGCGCGAGTTCCTGCGGATTCTCAGGAGCCGCAACCACAGCTGTCCTCGGGATTGGTGCAGGTCACACGGGGAGGGGGGGGGGCTAGGGGGGGTGAGGAGTGTCACAACCTTCATCTCACCTCGCCAAGAGATCTTGGAAAGTCTGGTCTTGCTGTGTATGGTTTTGATAATTAACGCATTTCAACTTAGGAAAGGACCTTGGCCAGGCTCTGGCGCAGTCATCCTCATCCTCGGCAACTCGCGAGGAGGATGCGAGGTTAACTGAAACCTGGAGGTGGCCAGGCTGGGAACGTCTTCGCACAAAGCTCAAAGGGGAGCCACGGAAACCTGCGAAAGAGGATCTTTCACTTTTTAATTTGCCTCTAAACTTTCAGATCGCTGCTGGCTACCAAAGGGGCGGTACTGTGGGGACCAATAGCCCAGGGGCCAAACGGAGAAAGGTTGCCCGCCTAATGCACAAAGCTACAAAAGTCTGAGTTTAGGAACTTTTCAGAAGGTTCCACAAAGCCCTCAGATTGGAAAGAGTTAAGTTAGTAGGTGAGGAGAGCAGTAGTCTGGACTATGGGATGTAAACAGTGAAATATAGACTGCTAAGGGTGGGAAGCACAGACGATTTCTTCTACTGGGTGCGGCTTTCCCCAAAGCCACGAATTATAACCTGCTCACTTAATGACCCAGCATCTAAAATCCTGCCTTCTGGAAGTCTTAGGTGATGGGCGTCCCCTTGTTTTCCTTGTATCCTGAAGCTGTATCACTGTTTCAAAGATTTCTCAGAAATTACTTATAAAGAAAAGGCCTTGAAAACACTAGTCTTTTTTTTTTTTTGCTGTTTTTTTGTTTTGTTTTGTTTTGTTTTGTTTTTTTGTTTTTTGTTTTTGTTTTTTTTGTTTTTTTGTTTTTAGTATAAGCAAGAGCCGTTTATTTTCCAAGTGATCTCCAGTCATCCTCCAGTTTACCTCAGGAAAAAAAAATCAACTTTAGAAAAATAGTGCGTATGCTCAGCGTTATGGGCCACACTAAGAATTCTAGAGACGGAAAAAGGAAGATCGTTAGCTCCAGGCCACCGAGAGCTGCACAGTGAACCCTCCCCCCCCCCAAAAAAAAGTGGTGGACAGGGGTGAGAGAGACCGGAAGTTGTATTGATTCTTCTAATTCTTTTCCTTCTAGAAGTTTCGTTAGAATTAAAACTAGTTTATAAGCTAAACTGTTGCCCTTAAATATTCAGAATTTTTAAACCCCATTTTAAAAATGTGTCATCCCAAATATCTATAATGAATATAAATCATAAAAACGGATTGCGAGATAAGAATGCAATTTTTTAAATTCTATTTATGAAAGAGAATAACGAGACATGGTAGGAAACAAGCGATGTAGCGTCCTAGTTTGGTACTTTATTCAATCTATATAACTACGCTTAATTTTAACACTCCCCGCTGGAGTAGGGTACGTCGTACATACAAGAAATAAGTGTTATGAAATTACTCTACTTGTATTACATACGGGTTTCTTCGGGAGGAAGGAACATGTATGATGGGAATACTCGCAGTTCCTGGGGATTGAGGATGGGGATATTTTTGTGTTGCAGACTGTTTTGTTTTGTTTCATAGCCATAGGTCCTCGGGAAGTATGTAAAACGGGAAAACCGTGGAAGCCACAACCAAAGTGGACAGGACCAGGCGAGACTTGTAGTCCCAGGATTTTCCCGCGTTTGTGTTGTCAAGCGAGCAGAACACAATTGTAACAATTTAGAAGGACTTGGTGTGCACTCCGCTGCTGACTTTCCACGCATAAGCCTAGCAGGCGGGTGGTGCACAAGCCTAGAAAGCGAGTGGTTCCATCCTGCCACTTGGCTCCAGACGTGCCAAGGTGACTCAGCCTAGAGGCTGGGCTTGGGTGTTGCTTAAAATGCGGGCAAAGTCTCTTCTCGGCCTGAAAGAGCGGCCAGGGCTGTCAGCCTCCCGTCCTCAGCGGCAGGCTGTTGCCTCAGCAGCGCCGCGACGGCGGACAGGTGCCGGCTTAGGCGCACGCCTTTACCCGGAGCGCAGCTAATGGCACAGTGATGCTCTTCCTGCGGCTGCGGCTGCTGCTGAGACAACATTGTCCGGGAAGCTGCGGACAAGTGAAACAAAGGGGAGGTGGCCTGGGGGTGCAGCAGGCTAGGTGGGTGCTGGAGCAGGTGGCAGTAGCTCCACGGAGCGAAGGGCGGACTTTGCGCAGACCCAGTTCCTCCCCCTGTCACCCCCTGCATGATGCTCTCGATGGTGAACGAGGCGCACCCGGACCGAGACCCAGCGCCTCCCTGATCTCTCTCCCAAGGCTGGGCACCCAGTGCGGGCTGCAGCGCGGGGATGGCGTGGTGGGTGGCGGGGTCCGCACCTTCGGCTTTTCGAGGCGTATCTCCATAGGCGGGGGCCGCGAGCAGCAGGTAGCGCAGGGGATGCGGATGCAGCGGCGCGCACGGGCGGCCCCCGGGCGGGGCGGAGGGATGAGCTGCGAGGTTAAGCTGCGGCGAGCCAGAGTAGCGGAGCAGGAGGCTGGGCTGGGAGCCGTGCAGGGTGGCGGGCACAGCGGGTGGAGGGAAAGAGCAATGCGGGTGGCCTCCCGGGGACGGGTGGTGGCGCTTGAAGCGCTTCCTCCGCCGGAGGAAGCTGCCGTTGTCGAACATGTCCTGGGAGGCGGGGTCCAGGCTCCAATAGTTGCCCTTGCCCGGGTGGCCCGGCTCGCGGGGGATCTTGACGAAGCAGTCGTTGAGCGACAGGTTGTGGCGGATGCTGTTCTGCCAGGCGGGGAACTTACGGCGGTAATAGGGGAAGCGGCCGCTGATGAAGGCGCAGATGCCGCTGAGCGTCAGGCGCTTGTGCGGGCTCTGCAGGATGGCCATGGTGATGAGCGCGATGTAGGAGTACGGGGGCTTAGCGGGCTGCGGGCCGTCGGTTGTGGTGGTCGCCGGGGTCCGCGGCGCTCGGAACTTGCGGAGGAACCCGGAGGAGTTGCTCAGGTCGCCGCCGCAGGTGCCCGTGCTCCTCCCTGGAAGAGTGCCGGCTCCCGGTCTCCGCAGCGATCGCTCCAGGCACTTACGGCTCTCCTCCTCGTCGTCGCCGTCCTCTTCCGTCTGGTACCCATCTTCCTCCTCTGCCAGCACGTCGATCTCCACCTCATCCTGCTCGGAACTTAGAGGACTGGGCGGCGGAGTGGAGCGAAGGTGCCCAGATTTTGCTAGGCTCATGGAGGAGGGAAGAGGGAGAGGAGGGGACGGACGTGGGCGCAGCTCACCTGGTTAAGGGGTGGGTAAGTTAGCAAGGATGAATCTGCTAGGAAACTGGAGCGCTCCCAAGTTAGGCTTCGTTGTTCTTTCTGCCTTTTCTTTCTAGTGAGTGGCAAGGTGCACTTGGTGTTTTAAGTTCTCTGAGAAGTGCGCAGTGGACTCCCCGCGCTATATATCCTTCTTTCCAGTTCCTCTGAGTGGAGCCACTTCCTCCTGACGCGGTCCAATGGTGGGGGTTCTTGGTCCCTCCTCTTCACACTTATTCACTACCGAGGATGGTTTAATCAGCCAAAGTGCTCTGGCTTTGTGTGGGCTCTGTTAATGTGGCTCTAAAAGTGCCCAGAAATAAATTTAAGAGGGAAAACATGATACCCAAAGACATGTGGCCACTTTGACACTTAGATCTCCCTTAGTACTGATTTTGGCGCGAGAAAGAGTAATGAGATGTATCTCAAAGGGAATGGCGCACTGACTTAAAGCTGTATGCCCCATTCAAGAGAAATGGCTCCTTGCCTCCACTCAAGCGCCACCAAATAATCCTGTGACTCGATTTCCCTAAAAACTAAAACATCCTAGCATAAGCTATGGAAGTTCAGTGTGGATTTTATAAGGAAAAAAAATAGAGTATTTTCTTAGTCTCTTTTTCTCCAGCTTCTTTTAATAATTAGCCAGAGGAACAAAGGTGCATGTTATCTTTCACATTCAGACAGGTATGCCTAGAAGAGGCTTCAGAAAGCAGCATACTTGGCTCCACAGTGGCAATTGCTATCTTCTTTTCCTTCGTAGTCTTTACCAACTACACTGGTTTCACTACAAAACCGCTGTTTCCCCAAAGTAGTTTTTATAAAGAAAGGAATGCCTTCACTGTATGTGTGCACCTGCTGGCTTGCCTTGTCCCGTCCCCGGAACCGGAGCATCCATCCAGAAACACAAGTGCTTTACAACAACAACAATAACAATGATAATAATAATAATAATAATAATAATAATAATAATAATAATAATAAAGCATGAAACTAAAGTGAGGAAAGGCTGAGCTGCAGCGCCCCTGACACTAGATACACCGGGGTCCATGGTGAAGCATCCACACTGCAGAGCAGTGACCCCAGGACTTGCTTGAAGGCTTTGGAGTACCTAAGCTTTTAGATCGGTTCCATGTGAGTTAGCGTAGCAGCTGAAGTAACAATGTGGTAGAAGAGTATGTTTGTTACATAAATCAGGGCATGGCTTTGCATGGCAAACTACAAAGCCATGATACAGATTTGGGGAATTTGGAAGGTGGAATCTAAAAAGATACAATAGGAAAACATGAAGGTTGTGCCACCTTGCACATTTATGTTTGTAAGTGATTGCAACCTTTATTGAGAAATCAGAAGCTGACTACCAAAAATAGCCCCACACCTTTGGGATTAAAGTAGTTTAAAGAAGTTAGTGTCTTTTGAGAACAGCTCCCTTGCAAGCATTTGAGTTAAGCTGTCTGCTCTATGGAGGTTTTTACCCTCCAAGGTTCTCCATTGGGTGCAGCTTGAGGTAGGACAAACAACAGATCTGAGCCTGGCAGATTTGTGTTTAAATCCAAAATTAACCAATGACTATTTGTGTGCTTTAAACTGCAGGAGGACCGAGGACCGGCAGGTGTCTCATTCAATCTGCTGGCCCCAGATGCTGCCCTCACCCCCTGCTGGAGAGACTCAGTTCCCCTTCTCTGAATCTCTGTGTGAGAGAGTACTGTTGGTTTTCCTAAAGTCAACTGCTCTGGGGATTTGGGTTATTTACAAATGAAAGGGTGTAAGAATGTGCTCAAAAACAAAACAAACCCCCCACATTCTGGGTCTAATCTCAAAGGTGACTCAGGAACAAACTAAGGAGCTCCCCATGGCCATGCTGGGGCAAACCGAACAATCAAAGTAGCTGGTTGTAACTCAATGTCTAAAATATATTGTGTGTTCATGTTGCTAAGAATAACTGATTAAATCAATAAAGGAAATCTCTTGTAGAATTTCAAATAACTCAAGTAGCTACTCAAGATGGAGTCTGGTTCCCAACTACTTACATGTGATCCCCCCCCCCACACACACAAAGTACAATAGAAAAAGGGACAGGGTAGCCTTTCCTGCGGAGAAATCAGATCAAACCTCAGACAGGAGATGAAGGCCAACCTCAAGTACCATGCAGCATATTGATGTGTGGTTGCTTGACGTGATGACAACAGCAATGCAAAGCCTAACTATAAAGGACACATCCTAACTGAAGAGTATCCATGTGCCTGCCAAAGGCACAAAAACACAGTACAGCTAAGGCACTGTCATAGTCTACAGCAACCTAAGGAGACTATTGAGTGCAACCCCCCACCACCCCCACCCCATCCCCCACCCCCCCACCACCCCCTAGCTTTTCGAGACAGGGTTTCCCTGTGTAGCCTTGGCTATCCTGGAACTCACTCTGTAGACCAGGCTGGCCTTGAACTCAGAAATCGACCTGCTTCTGCCTCCCAAATGCTGGGATTAAAGGCATGAGTCACTACTGCCCCCCTCCCCCCCCCAAAATGCAATGTTCTATCCTGGATGTGATTCTTCAACAGAAAAAGAATATGATATATGGATTCCAGATTATCTGAGCCTGTGGCAATGATGGCCCACTAACAGTAACAAACGTCCCATAGCACACTGAGATGTTGGTGTGTCTCTCAATCTAAATCTTTAATACATCTAAGGGCAGGGTGTTGAATAACTTAGTTGGTAAATTGCGTTGCTTTGCATGCTCAAGGTCTCCAGTTGGGTCCCCAGAACCCACATAAAAGTGGTAGGCATGGTAGCACATTTGTAATCCCAGGGCTGGAAAGATAGAGACAGGAAGGATCCCTGAGTGAGAGGGGTCGCTGGGTGGGGGTGGGGTGGGAGATGGCACCTGAAGAACAGTAGGCTGGCCTCCACATGTGTGTACACATACATATATACAATATACAATATACATATACAATTCTTAAAATTTACCCAGTTCTCATGAATTAAACTAGACCAGAAGGATTCCAAGTTGGAGATGTACTTGGGCTTTTAAGCATAAGTTTAAGACCAGTCTAAGAAATTAAATTTAGTGCGCTCTTATCTCAGAGTAAAAGGAAGACTGCTATAGTGGTTAGGTTTTGTTTGTTTGTTCATTTGGTTGGTTGGTTGGTTGGTTGGTTGGTTGGTTGGTTGTTGTCTACTTGATACAACCTAAAGTCACCTGAGAAGAAGGACTGTTAATTGAAGAATTGCTTTGACCCGATTGGCCTGTGGTCACATCTGTGAGAGATTGTCTTGACTGGTGACTGATGTGTCCCTGCCACACTTACTGTGCGGCAGGGAGCCTGGACTGTGCAAGGAAACAAGCCAAGCATAAGTTAGCAAGGTGCAAGGAAACGAGCCAAGCATAAGTTAGCAAGCATCGTTCCTCCATGGTCTCTACTTCAAGTTCCTGCCTTGAGTTTCTGATCTGGCTTCACTCAGGACTGCCACCTGAAAGGTAAGTTGAAAGAAAGCCCTTCCCCTCTTGCGGCTCTGTGGGCCAATGGTTTGACACAGCTAACTAGAACAGCTAAGGTGGAGCTCAGTGGCAGACAAACATGCTGAGCATGTGTGAAGTCCTACGTTCAGTTCCCCACCATGCAGGGGGTGAGGATGAGTCAAGAGAAAGACCTAAAGGCCCTGAGTAAGAACTCAAGTACCTGTCTGCTGATCAGTAGATACATAAAGTAGATACGCTGCACGTTTGCATGCAGTGGTTTGGATAGGTTTGAATGCTTGGCCCACAAGGAGTGACACTATTAGGAAGTGCATCCTTGTAAAAATGGGTGTGGCATTGTTAGAGGAAATGCGCCATTGTGCATGCGCGTGGGCTTTAAGATCTTATGCTCAAGCTCCACCCAGTGGGAAAGAGACCCTCCTCCTGGCTGCCTGTGGAAGACAGTCTCCTACTGCTGCCTTTAGATCAAGATGTAGAACTTTCAGCTCCTCCAGCACCGTGTCTGCCTGCACACTGTCATACTTCCCACCATGATGATAATGAACTGAACCTCTGAAACTGTAAGCCAGCCCTTATTAAACGGTTTCCTTTATAAGACTCACCTTGTGTCTCTTCACAATAATGGAAGCCCTAAGATGTTATACCATGGAATATTACTCAGCAATACAGAATGAAGTAATACATATTACTCCAAATGGGTCTCGAAGAAACATGTTAGGTTAAAGGAGTTTGAATACACAGAACTACAGTCCCAGACCCCAGAAGATATTCTTTAAAAAATATTCTTTAAATTAGCAAACCACCACAAAAGAAATCTGGGTTTATCAGAAGGGAAAATAGTTAAGAGCTTTTGTCAGCTTAAGTGAGTAATTATAAGGTCTTTTCTAGCTTGTACATTGACAGTCACCCAAAGGGGAGAATCAGAGGCACAACACTCCACGGTTTTACGGAGGTGCCAATCTGGTCTTCCTCCACAACTATGCTGACACTTCTGCAACTGTCTTAAAGTCGGTACCAATTTTCTTGTCCCTTCTTACTTAAAGCTGAAAGCTATCAAAAAGCCTGCTTATAATATGATTTGTACAGTGAGCCTTGCTAGAAAGTAGAAATTCACATTTATTAGGATCCTGTATTCAGCATACCTGACATTTAACCCTTGGGCTATTCCAGAGAGAACTGTATTATTGCCCCCACTTTATAAATAGGGAGACAGGAACTCAGTAAAAATGTACTTTGGTCCTATATCCTGCAGTAAAAAATAAAGTCTTAGGTAAGCCATGTCTAAACCTTGACCATCATAATCATGATCATCATTATCATCAGATTACCTTTCCATAATAAAGGGTACCCCACATTATTTTTATATGTAACCAAAATTCTTAGTTTATTTAGAATTAATAAGTTTATTAAGACTAGCCCCCCTCTGCATAAAATCTCTGAGCCTTAAGTGAAGGAGTGTGATAGACATCCTCTATCCAAAGTTTCTTATGCTCTATAGGATGTCCAACTGTGGGTCTCCTTCTGAGCTACTCATCTACCCTCCACTGCAAGAAGCTTCTATAAGAGTTGAACAACATACTGACCTATGCATATAACAAACATCACTAAAAGTTGCTTCTCTTAAACTTTTTATTGATTCTCTATGAATTTTACATCATGTAACCCAATCCCACTCATCTCCCAGTCCCTTCATATCCAGCCCTCATCCTTGCAACCTCTGCACCCCCAACTCATCATGGAAGCTATAATGTGTCACACAGTATAGCCTTTTGTCCACACATATTCAATTGTAAATATTCATTGTAATGAGTCATTGATCTGGTTCAAGGCCTCTGGCTTCTGCTACTCCATCAGTACTAGATCCTTAAAGAGGTTCCACTCAGATATCCTGTTGTTGTCCTGTGTCATGGAGATCCTGCGGCTTTGGAACTGCAGGACCAGCCTCTTCACATGCTCCAGCAGTTCACAGATGTTGAGGTGGGCCAGCTCCAAGCCCTGGAGCTGGGCCTGGGTGGTAGCTAAGCTAGTCAGCCCACAAGCTCTCCCACACCCACACTACCAGGGCTAGCTAACCTAATGCCACAGCTGGCAAGGGGTAGGGCCAGCTCTCCTGCCTGTTGCAGATGCTGAGGAGCAGAGCAGGGTAAGGGGGCATACCTCCCTCCCCCCCCACACCATTGCATGGCAGATGCCTGGTGGGGCCAGCTCTAGGAGCTGTTTCATTACTGTGTTTCTTTAGGAGAGTAATAGTGGTAGGTTTTCTCCCAGGGCACAGGACCTATCTAGTCTAGGGTAATCTAGTCTATCTCATTATCAGTGTCAAGTATGTACCAGTATATCTTGCAGGCAGGTCACTGGAGCAAGCAGCGTTCATAGTTGGATGAAACTGGCAATTACCTTTCTCCTCTGGCAGCCTGCACATCACCTTCCAGCTCTACAAGTCCTAGCCATTAGGAATCAAAGTGCCAGCCTCACTTCTCTCTGTTCTGTGCCTTAAGTATGGGTGTCCTCAGCAGTTGGGTCTTACAATCAGGTTGTGGAGAATAACCAAAAGTATTTGCAATGGCCTGTGATGTCTGGGGGTATATAGGACTCCTTTGATGGGCCACATTATTACTGTATTACAAACAAACAAAAAATGAAACAAACAAACAAAAAAAAAACTCCTTAAAATAGCTGAAGCAAGGTTCAAAGTCTCCTGAAGGTACAGTTAAAATAAGACTGAACATTTGGGAATTACTTAATTCTGTGGGGGTAGGGATAGGGGAGGGAAGAACAACATACCTTTTAAGGAATAAAAACAAAATGCAGTAAAAATAGAATGTAAAACAGTGATATGCCTATCCACTCGGATCACAAAAGCTGAAATACGGTCTAATTGTAGTTAGGAAGTGGGCACTTTCATACATTCCCTTCATTAGTGAATGAAGGGAAAAGATATAGATTTGAAAGGGCAATTAATTAATTAAAGGGAAATTAGTATCTATCAAAAATTTAAACATGCAAATCCTACACAGGAATAGCTGCACACATACTAGAGAGATATTCATAAAGAGATGTACATACACTGTGATGCTCACAACAGCACCGATTTCTAGATAGGGATGCCTCCTTGCCCACAGTGCACACACTCAAACTCTCAGCTCCCAATGTTCTAAGCCTGTCCCAGTGTACTGAGCTATCCAAGGTCTCAAGTGGGGCTGGCTATTGGTTGGCCATTCTCAGTCTCTGCTCCTTCCCTCATGCCTACATTACTTGTAGTCAGGATAAATTCAGAGTTGAAAGTTTGGTGGGTGGGTTGGTGTCCCTATTGCTCCCCTGGGGTTCCTGTCTGGCTACAGGAGGTGTCTTCTGGTTCCATATCCCTGATGTAATGAGTCACAGATGAAGTCACTCTTATTGATTCTTGGGTGCCTCCCTTATCTCAGGTCTCTGTCTAGTCCTGTGATGCCTCCACCTCCTCACCCCGCCCCTGTCAGTTGCAGATTCCCATTCATTTTCATGGCCAACCCATGGCCAAGCGCCAGTCCCTAACACTACTACTAATACTCTGCGCGTAGACAGGGGCATGTTGTTCTCTGTCCCCCCAGCAGCTGACTCAGAAAGATACAAACATCCACAGCCAAAGGGTGGATGGAACTTGAGGACTCTTTTGGAAGAAAGAATAGGAGGAAAGACTGCAGGGCCTGAGGGGGAAGGAAGGAAAACAGTCAACTACCCTGGACCCTTGGGGCTCTCAGAGTCTGAACCACCAACCAAAGAACATACACAGGCTGGACCCAGGCTTCCCCGCTCATATCTAACAGATGTGCAGCTTCACCTTCATGAAGGTCCTGAACAACTGGAGCAGAAGCTATCCCAAAAGCTGCTGCCTGTCTCTGGGATGTTCTGCTGGCTGGGCTGCCTTTTCTAGTCTTACTGGGAGAGGAAGCACCAAGCCTCTAAGAGATTTGAAGTGCCAGGGTGGAGGGCATCGCTAGGAGCACCTCACCCACTCAGAGGAGGGGATCAGGGACAGGGGAAGGATTATGGAAGGGGATGATGGGGGGGGGGCGGGGAGGGGCAGCAGTGAGCAGGATGTAAAGTGAATAAGTAAAAAAGCAAAACTAAAATTAAAAAAAAAAAAAAGCAACCCAAGGGCCAATGAGATGGCTCAGTGAGTAAAGCCAACGACCTCAGTCCAACACCAGGAACTCATGTAAGGGTGGAAGGAGAAAACCAATCCCACGGTGCTGTCCTCTGACCCTTACGTGTGCCACAGCCATAGCGCCCACCCATCCAAACAGTTAACGCTGGAAAGTGTAATCTGGTGTGTGGTGACTGGCTTTAATCCCAGCCCTTCGGAGGCAAGCAGGAATCTGCAAATTTGAGGCCAGCATGCTCTACATAGCAAGTTCAGGATAGCCTGGGCTATGTAATGAGACCCTACCTGAAAAAAAGGATAACCCAAATGTTTTTCTTCTCACAAAGAACAGCACACCTGACTGCTCTATAGCATGCCCTTGCTTTTTAATATCCAGCCACTCCTGTCTCCTTTCCTGTCTGTCTCCCAACACATCATGCTGCCATCCACCTAGAGGTCTCTTCTTCTTAGAGCCATACCGGCCCTATGACTGGCTCTTTAGGCTCGGTTCTCTAAGGGTCACCTCTCCACAGAGACCTTCCATGACCACTCTAACGTTGGTCTTTTATCTGATGGCTTAGCTCTGCCTCCGACTTTCCACGTGGTTCGAGAACCTGGTTTTATCCACTGTGTGCCATTATTGCCCATGCAGATACCAGGCAAACTGAGAGCTCTCAAGAAACTTCAAAAGCATGAATGATTTTCATGTTGTACTCGGAATTTTGTGAAGCAGTTAATAAGGTTTATATGAAGTGTCATAGAAATATCCTACACCAAATATACTTTATTTAACACACACATAAAAATAAAACCTTGAATCTATCTTATGACGTTTCTAAATTAAAAAAAAAAAGTACTTTAGACTATGGTTCTTATCCTGAGAAAATAATTCACACTGGAAACATGGTGTATAAGAAAAACAGACTTCTGAATGGCAGGAATGAAGAGGGGGCCCTGTATTTTTAAAGTACAGTGTGTGTGTGTGTGTGTGTGTGTGTGTGTGTGTGTGATACATGTGCAGTAATGAGAAGCACTTAGAGCTCACGCACATACGTGAGGCCCCCAGAGGCAGGATAAGAGCATGGATTACCAGCTGGGTGGAGCACAGTGGTTAAGAACACTTGTTCTTGCAGAAGACTTGAGTCTGGGTCCTAGCACCCACACCCAGCAGTTCACAAGTGCCTGTAACTCGAGGGGATCCTGGGTTTTGGCAGCACGGGGCACTGTACTCACACATGTGCACTCTCACTCACATCAATAAAAATAAAAAGTAAAACATTTTAAAAGTTATGCTCTAAGATCAAGAATTGACAAATGGGACCTCATAAAACTACAACGTTTCTGTAAGGCAAAGGACACTGTCAAAAGGACAAAACATCAACCAACACATTGGGAAAGGATCTTCACCAACCCTAAATCCGACAGAGGGCTAATATCTAATATATACAAAGAACTCAAGAACATAGAACCCAGAGAACCAAATGACCCCATTAAAAAGTGGGGTATGGAGCTAAACAAAGAATTTTCACATGAAGAACTTCAGAGGGCTGAGAAACACCTTAAGAAATGTTCAACATCATTAATCATTAGGGAAATGCAAATCAAAACAACCCTGAGATTTCACCTCACACCAGTCAGAATGGCTAAGGTCAAAAACTCAGGAGACAGCAGGTGTTGGCAAGGATGTGGAGAAAGAGGAACACTCCTCCACTGCTGGTGAGATTGCAAGATGGTGCAACCACTTTGGAAATCAGTCTGGCGGTTCCTCAGAAAACTGGGCATGACACTTCCTGAGGACCCTGCTATACCACTCCTGGGCATATACCCAGAGGATTCTTCAGCATGCAATAAGGACACATGCTCCACTATGTTCATAGCAGCCCTATTTGTAGTAGCCAGAAGCTGGAAAGAACCCAAGTGTCCTTCAACGGAGGAATGGATACAAAAAAATGTGGTATATTTACACAATGGAGTACTATTCAGCCATTAGAAACAATGAATTCATGAAATTCTTAGACAAATGGATGGAGCTGGAGAACATCATACTAAGTGAGGTAACCCAGTCTCAAAAGATCAACCATGGTATGCACTTACTGATAAGTGGATATTAGCCTAGAAACTTTGAATACCCAAGACATAATCCACATATTAAATGATGTCCAAAAAGAATGGAGGAGTGGCCCCTGGTTCTGGAAAGACTCAGTGCAAGAGTATAGGGGAATTCCAGAACAGGGAAGTGGGAAGGGGTAGATGGAGGAACAGGGGGAGGAAAGAGGGCTTATGGGACTTGCAGGGAGTGGGGACCCAGAAAAGGGGAAATCATTTGAAATGTAAATAAAAAATATATCAATAAAAAAAAGAAAAAAAACATTTTAAAAGTATAGATTAACATTACTATTAAAAATATAAATCACTATATAAAAATATTTCTCCAACAAGATACACAAACTACAAGTTCCTTTTCATGGTCCAGAACATGAAAACTTAGACCATTTATTATTTGCCAAATAATACTATTATGGCGTAATTTAAAAAAAATAACTTGTTATGAATAATCTTGAAGTCCAAATCTGATTCAGATATTAGCCAACATTCTATTTGAAAGCTCACTGCCATAAAATGAATGCATCTTCTACAACATGAACTAAGAAAAAAAAAAAACTCAAGAGACAAGTGAGTGATAAGAAAAACACTAAAAATAGAGACTAAAGGGAAGGAAGATTGGGTTCTTCATCGATACGTCCACAAGAAAACAATAGCGGCAATTAGCCAGAGATCGCTTAATCAATTAGCCCCCCTTTCTGGCCAGCACAGCCATTCAGCATTTGGGAGGCTGAAGCAGGAAGGTCATGAGTTCCAGGCTTGTCTACATAACACAGTGAGAGTCTTTCTCAAACGTAATTAAATTCTGGGGGTGGGTTATCCACAAAGTTGTTTCAAATAGCACTGACTGGTGTTCAACAACTGTCAAGTTTAGGAAAGCTCTTCATTATATTCTACCTATACAATCTGAGCAGTTACTACTGACACGGCTTTTAGTAACAACAGGAGAAAACTGAATTACTGCACACAGACACACCAGTGATTTACATAGAAATCATTGACTCTCAGAAGTTATCTGAGAGGCGGGAGGGATGGCTCAGCACTTAAGGGGTCTTACTGCTAAGCTGGTGACCAGAGCACTGACCCTGTCACTTGGTACAGAGATACTGACATGAGACTCTGTACCAATCCAGTTCTAAGTGCCTGAAAGCCCCAACCTGAAACTAAAAGCCACCATGGGTGCACATGCCACTGGTCAATTTGGCATATGTCATGGTGTGTCTTCTTTACATATCGCCAGAAAACTAATCTATGATGCTATTACTGAATCTCCAAGTGCCGGCTCAGTGTCTGGTAAACCAGAAGCTACAGAGTAAAGGGACAATATATTATGGAAGAACAACAGGTGGTTTAGGTTTCCTCTCTTTGTTGGCTATACTTGTGTCCTATTAAATTTTTTCATGGCTACCGTATTCAATGAGACTGAAATTGCCAGGTTATCCAATGGGCTAGTGCCTTTAGGAATTAGTGAATCCTCGATATTAGCGAAGTTTTAAAGGCTGAACCACTTCCTTGTGCAATGTGAGAAAGAAACAGCAGAGTAAACGCAACATGGAATGACAACCTAGCAGGCACATTTAAGGTGAGACTGGGATTCCTTGGTATGGGAGAATTCATTACAGCACCTTTTTTGGTCGTATTAACGACTTTAAGTTGCATTTTTGTCTTAGGTTTTGTTTTGTTTATTTCTTAAAGGAAATACACTCCACCTCTAAAACTATTATATTAAATAAAGTGATTTTTTTCTATCCCCTTGTGATGGCTAATTTTGCTTGTCAACAGGACTACATCTGGAATCAACCAAAACCCAGGCAGCTAAGTACACCTGTGAAGAATTTCTGATGGGATTCTTTGAGGTTAAAAGATCCACCCTAAATTTGGGCCACAGTTTCTGTTAGCAACACACATAAAAGAACAAGGAAAAAGGAAGCTTTTTTTGTTTGCCCGCTTGCCTGCTGCACTCTCTGGCAAGTTCATCTCCCCAGCAGCTAGCTACAGCATCCCTTTGCTGGTATTAGGACCTACTTCTCTGGGGTCCCAACAGATACTGAAGACCAACTGAGAACCGAGCCATGTGGACTGTGAACACTGCAGGAGCCTTCCTGTCAGGAGACAGCCTTGTTGGCGTTCGATCAGTGCTGTGGTTCTCAACCTGTGGGTAATGACCCCTTTGGGTGGGGGTGGGGTGGATGAACAACCCTTTCACAAGGGTCAAATATCAGCTATTCTGCATAGTAGATATTTACATTATGGTTCAGAACAATATTAAAATTAGTTATGAAGTAGCAATGAAATAATTTTGTAGTTGGGGGTGTTCAACACAAGGAAATGTATTAAAGGGTCACAGCATTAGGAAGGCTGAGAACCACCACTCTTAAGACCCATGACTAACATTCCCCCTCTCATGTTTGGACATGATATCTCAGAAAGTATGATTTTCAGAAAGTAAAGTAAATTGAGAAGTAAGATTCTGAGAGCTGCTAGACAGTGGTGGTGCATGCCTTTAATCCCAGCACTTGGGAGGCAGAGACAGACAGATTTCTGAGTTCGAGGCCAGCCTGGTCTACAGGGTAAGTTCCAAGAAAAAAAAAAAAAGATCCTGAGAGCTGAGATATTTGGACAGCTGGTCAGTTCCTGCAGTGGTCCTTTTAAATAATGTGTGTGTGTTACTAAGCCATTTCAGATACATATGCAAGAGTATTTACTGGACAATATTATGCATGAAAGGATCAGAAAGAAAAGACTTTTCTAATTAAAAAAAAAAAAAACTCTTACTGTTAATGTGCATAAGACTTGAGTTGATTGCCAGCATGCAGTGACACACAACTGCATGCTATCTCAGCTTGAGGGGATCTTGATGCCCTTTTCAGGTCTCCACAGGCACCAACACACATGTTCACATACAGACATTACATAAACCTAAGAAATATTTGTAAAAAGTTATCTGTGAGGCCAGTAAGATGGCTGAGCGACAGGTCAAATTGCTAGCCACAAAACTTTGGCAATTTGAATTCAGACTTGTTTTAGGTTTATAAGCCTAGCTCCAGACTTCTACAGTGAGATAGGAGGCAGAGACAGGAGAACTGGCTGGAAATTCAGAAGCTGACATGCATACACATGCATGCACATGTACAATGATATGCACACACAGATAGTTATCCCCAGTTATGGATAGTAAAAGAGTGTACTTCATTACTTCTCACATGATACAGAAAACTAGCACAGTTCAAAATAGGCAAGATAAATTTAATGCCAGCAATAAAACTAAAGTTTAAAGTTCAACAATTATAATCTTCTAAGTAGAATACAGAACAAAAAGCCAAAGTACGATTACACTATCACTGATTGTCAGAGATGGTTTGATTCCTTTGACTCTTTAAATATTAGGAACATTAAAAACTCATTCTATTAAAAACACAGTGAGAGAGTTGAAGAGATGGCTCAGTAGTTAAGAGTGCTGGCTGTTCTTCCAGAGGACCTGAGTTTAATTCCCAGCACCCACATGGAGACTTACAACCATCTGCGACTTCCGCTCCCGGGGATCCGGTGCCCTCTTCTGGACTCCTAAGACACTTAATGTGCAGAGTACACAGACTTACATGCAGGCAAAATACCCATACACATAACACAAAAAGAAAGGTTAACCTTTCTTGTAAATAAAATATGACAGTACTTTCTGGTTACTATCAATATAATCATTGTATCTCAGCAATCATCTGAGGTTTTTAAGAGAAAATGAAAATGTTAAAGTTTGGCATCATTTTTACAAATAATGATGTTATGCTTAAACTTCAAAGAAAATTCTGGAATTTTTGTGAAATACTTGCCTCACAAAACCTCCAGAGGATATATTTTATGAATATCAGATGCTTTTATAATAATTTACTAAAATTTTATGTGTTTTATAAAATAAATACTATCATACAGTATACTCCCAAATCATAACAGGTAATGGATCCAGGATTTAAATGCATCTTTGTTTTCAGTAAGGAACAGCTTCTAGTCCGATGGACAAACTTCATCTTTGCCTGGTGCTGTCCTTTGCGCCTCTGCCTCTGCCTCAGCCACAGCAGTGATGAAGAGTTGTTGAAGGATGTCCTTATCTAAATTTTTACCTGAGAACACAACAAAATAGTGATTATGCTTATTAAAAGAACTGTTCACCTATCAATTCCAAAGCTAAATGCAGGTGCTCTCTAGTGATCTACAAAATCTACAGTAACTGCTCGATTCCTTCCACAACTTTCTAATTAAGCCCCGAAGCCAAGTTAGCACTTGAAAGTTCTAAGTTGTCTAAAGAGTAAAGTTCTAGCAAAATCTTATATTATCCATGATTCAGACAACTAGACATGCTTATTTAGCTAATACTGGTTAGGTAACACATTACATCTCCTTCCAACCTAGCCCTGCCCGTCCCTTCGGAAGTTTGGCGCTCACCAATGAAGACCAGCTGGCAGGCTCTCTCAGCATCATCCCTCCAGCCCACTAGGCTCTCTTCCAGGTCGTAGAGCTCATGGATGCCTTGCACAATCATTTGCTGTGGTTTGTCTTTGATAGACACCAGTCCCTGTTCAAAGAACAATGATCACTCAGCCCTAGCTCAAATTTGCAAGCAGAAATAGTACCCTAAATTTGAAAATACCACTTTTCAGTCGGACGGTGGTGGTGCACGCCTGTAATCCCAGCACTCTGGGAGGCAAAGGCAGGCAGATGTCTGAGTTTGAGGCCAGCCTGGTCTACAGAGTGAGTTCCAGGACAGCCAGGGCTATACAGAGAAACCCTGTCTCGGAAAAAAAACAAATCCAAAACACTACCCCTCCCCCCCAAAAAAGAAAATACCACTTTTCAAAAAACAAACTTATACCAGAGCTATAAAAAAAGAAACCACTTGGTTCAATTATTTTCATATTTTATGTTCCTTAAAACTTTTAATAATTTTGTATATACTGACACCCCACCCCCCACCCCCAGAAACAGTATTTCTCTATGTAGCCCTGGCCATCCTGGAACTCATTCTATAGACAAAACTGGACTCAAAACACAAAACTCTACCTTCCTTTGCCTCTTGAGTGGTGGGATTAAAGATGTGAACCACCACGCCTGGCTACTTTTTTAAAAATAAAGAATTGCTTCCTTTTTCTTATTTCTGTTTGTTTGTTTTCTTTTGTTTCATTTGAGACAGGATCTTTGTTATCAAGCCTGGCTGCCCTGAAACTTGCTATGCAGGCCAGGCTGGCCTTGACCTTTCAGAGATCTACTTCCCTGACTGTACTACCATGCCTGGCAATGGTTCCCTTTTCTAATGATAAAATTAATATATTAGGATTTTTCAATGTTATTTATCACAACAAAAAACCTGATACTATGTATTCTGACTTTAAGAGTTTTATACTTCTTTCACAAATTTAACTACAAAATTTGAAAAGTTAAGATATTTTATTGGTAAATCTGTTTTGGAAATATATTATAATAAATTTAGGCAATGACCAAATAAAAATCTATTATAGTTCATGTGAATGAAAGTCCAATGAAGGTGTGCCAAGGTATCTGGCCCCATTGGAAAGGGCGGGATTTACGTCACAAACTTGACAAACTGAGATTGATTCCCAGAACCCACAGAGAGAACTGACTCCCAAAAAGTTGTCCTCTGACCTCCACCTGCACATTGTTATGTGAGTGCCCACATTCAGACAGACAAACACAAAAGTATGCACACACATTATGTCGAGTAACATAAATGACTTTCCAAAATCTGAACAAGAATTCCAGTGTTTTGTTCCTTTGTATAAAATATGACAAATATTTAGTGTCTGCCAAATGCATCAAGTAATGCAAGGTTCAGCAGTGGCAGAATTTTCAGTATTATTTCTGTTAAATGATGCTCTCTTGGAAAAATAATCTGTGCTGAGAAGAACAGTTTGGACCGTGTCAAGCTTATGAGCCGGTTAACTGTGGGGACACCTGGCAGAGGAGCTCCCGGCTAATGAACCAAGGCACACAGGTTATTTTAGCTGCAACACTAAATAAAGCTGTGCAAATAAATCGTGCTTTTTACAGTGATTTTTAAAGCTCCTTTTCAGCAATGGGAATGATGAAAATGAGGGCTGACAAAGGTTATTTGTACTAAGCCTAGTGTTTCTGTTAAAAGCAAATATGGTTTTTACATAGCAGCCAAGAAAGGATACTCTCTCCAAAGTCTGTGAGGGTGAATTGCACAGCGCACCTTTAGCCGGATGACCTCCATGCAGCGGCCGTCCTTGTTTTTCACATTCTTTTCCCACAGGAGATTCTGTATCGGGCAACACAATTTCATAAGACCAAGGACTGCTAATGCAACTACTATGCACAAAGCAGCCGATGAATCATTAATCAGTTAAAAATTGCATTCACCTGGATAAATACATTTAGACTCTCTTCCTTTGCACTTCCTGGTACTTCAAATGTGACTGTAACAATACTCTGTAAATCAAGAGGAGAATCCAGAATTATTATAGAATCAACCACCTATTTTTAAAACTATAACCAGTTTTAAGATGAAAAAAGAGGCCATACTTATGGAGTTTCAGCTGACTAATATTATCAACCATTATTTCTGTTTTGGTGATTTTGGAATTATCAATTCTATAAAGTATATCAACAATTTAGCATTTGCCAACCAACAAAACCTTTCAAGTGGGGGTCCTAAACAAAAATGGAGAGTAGCATTCACTGTGGTCATTCTGCCCGTGTCATCTCATCTCTCCTTTGCCCTTCACAGCAGTCCTAGGGACTGGGGATAACCATTTTACTTTATAAGTTGGGAAAATGAAGCTTAGAACAATGAAATACCCTGATCCAGGAGCACGACTCAAAACAAAAGTGTAATCGGCTCCCTTAGAAAGAAAGCCCTGTTTGTTTGGTCTCTACAGGAGCGAGCCGGGTGCTGGGTGAAAGGCTCTCAGGAAGGCTGGCAGTGCGGCAATCCTGGCTCAGGCCTGTGACAGATTCTCTCCTGACCTTGACAGACCTGTCTCCTCTAACAGGTTACATGATTAAAATTCAAACTTCCCTTTGCTCACAATATCATCCCAAATCTCAAATCCAGGAATGAAAATACACAAAGGCTAATAATAAGCAAGTTGTCAAAAACACCATGGACAGTGAGATGTTCCAGCCAAGCTCAAAATAACTGTGACAGGAAGAAGATGCATCTCTGTTTAACTTCTTAGAAATACTCATTTCCCCAAGCATTTTAGAACACCACTTAAGACAATAGAAGAAAATATAAAAATGCCAGTAGTTTTATTCATTGATTTACTTTTTGTTTCATTGACTTGGAAACAAGATCTTGCTATGTATCCCAAGCTGGTCTTGAACTCACAATCCCCGTTTCATCCTTAGCGTGCTGGGGTTTCAGGTGTGCATCAGCATTCAGAATTTTTTTAATGTAAACTTAGACACGCTAAAAACATTAAAGATCAATGTAAGGCAACAATATGCTGACACTTAATCCTCTGATGTTGTCAATATGCAAGGCGGAGAGTGCATTCTTACTCAGACATTAGAAGTAAAGTCCCCCCGCCCCTCCCCAACACATATGCAGTGTAATGGTTGTGCACCTCAGTCTCCATTTGGGTCCCCAGTAACTGGAGTGGGGGTGTTCCCTAAAGCTGCTGCCACCTGTGGAATCTGGTTCCCTGGCTGGTTTGCCTCATCTGAAGTATGTGCCTAGCCCTGCAGAGACTTGATGTGCCAGGTTGGGGGATATGGGGAAGCATTCTTGTAGAGAAGGGAAGGAGAGAAGGGGAAAGAGGGAAAGGGACGAAGGGGGAAGGGGAAAGGACTGGGGGAGGGGCAGCAACTGGGATATAGAGTAATTAAATTAATAGAAAAAAATAAAAACAAAAATACGTGTTGGACTTTTAAAATGTAAGGCACAGAAAAGCCCTCACCCTTATCTGTGGGACGTACAATCCAATAGCTGTGGTATTTGTATGAAACTACATATAATACTGAGCCACGAGGCCTTTTGAGTCTTAACTAAGCATTTATATACCATGGTCATAACTTTCATGCTTTGAATCACACTGCAAAATTAACACAAGTTTCTTTTTCCTCCTCACTGTCACAGACACAAATTCATTCTGACCATAGATCTTAGCAATCTCGATATATGATTTTTTTTCCATTTCTTATTAAATCAAGAACTTTCACCTTTTCAACTCTAGGGTTTCCCTTTGACATATCTGTATTGTCAACATTATTAGTCTTGTGCTTTGGGAGGTGATTCAGTAGCAGAAGGGTCACCTGAATATAAGCATTATGATATGTGACAGTAGATCTGGCAACAGAGATGTCAACTAAGCAAATGACGGGCAGGCACTGGTGCAGCAGACAATGGGATGGCTTCCGCAGCTCTTGGGACAGCACACGGTGAGAGGGTTCACAATGCCACTCAGAACACATGGTAGTTTTATACTGATGAATTATTTATTTCTGGAATTTTTCCACTTAATATTTTGTACTGCAGTTGGCTACACAGAATAGAAACCATAGATTATAAAATTCTACCTGTATTTTGTTACAATAACTATACCAAAAGCTAGAAATGATTTCAATGCTCATCAACAAATGAATTTTTTAAAAAGTGATGTGTACATAAAATGGATAATTATTAAGAAGGAGGGAGGGAGGGAAGGAGGGAAAAGGGAAGGAAGGAAGGAAGGAAGGAAGGAAGGAAGGAAGGAAGGAAGGAAGGAAGGAAGGAAGGAAGGAAAGAAAGAAGGAAGGAAGGAAGGAAGGAAGGATCTGCCTTATGGTAAAATGTGAATAAACCCTGAGGAATCTTTGCCAGGTGAAATGAGCCAGGAATGACCGATATGATTGGACCGCACTTGTATTTACTTGTATTAGAGTAGTAACGTGGCGGCTGCCTGCGGGGGGCCACAGAAGGAGCTGCTGCTCAGTGAGTCCTGTGTGAGGGAGGGAGGGAGTGCCACAGGGCACACAGTGCTGCAACAGCACACAGAAGCTCTTTAAAGGACAGAGATCAGCTTGAGCAGTTTTTGTTGTTTTCCAGAACAATACAAGGTCCTTATACAGTATTTCAGTTTCAAAAGAAAATAATTTTGTCTTTAAAAAGCCTCATAAGTGTATTTTGTTATACATGTATTTCATTAAGTTGAACAACTCTCTGAGAATCTCTTAGCACTGAACTAATACATTCCCTGTGTTGGGGTTTTGTGTAAGCTCCACCCCACACCTACCTGGCAATAGCCAGGTATGCCCCGCCCCAGAGATCTGGCCCACTATAAGAAGGGCTACTTGCTCCTCCTCTCCCTCTTTGCTCACCGCTCTCCCACACGCTTACCTCTCTGCCCCTGGGGCTCTTCCCCCCTCTCCACGTGGTCATGGCCGGCCTCCACACTCTCTCTCTCTCTCTTTCTCTCTCCTCTCTCTCTCCCTCTCTCCCTCTCTACCACTAACTTCCATCCCCTATTCTGAATAAACTCTATTCTATACCATGTCCGTGTTCACTGACTCCCTCACTGACTCGACTCCCCTTCATTTATACTCCTTCACCCTGCTTTACTGTAGCTTAGTGATATTTATAAGCATTTTTTTTTCTTTCATGGGTTAGGGACATGACTTTGTGTGGTTAGTATTTGTTTTCTGAGAGGCTGGCTTTGAATTGCTGATCCTCCTGCATCTACCTCCTCAGAAGTGGGAATATAGGCATTAGAGACAGGCACTGTAACACCTTGTTATCACTTAGTATTTTAAAGGATATAATTAACTCTAGCCATAGGCATAACTGATTCTTGAAATTAAGATGATATACAATAGGGTTCAAGGTAAATGACTCCTATTTCCGAATTGTGGCTTTTCACCCAATTAAACTCTTTTCATATAAGGAAAACTCAAAGAAGATGAAAGCTATAAATTATGGTAAAAACTCAAAATTCTAAATTGCCTCTATAAACAGAACAAAGCACAGACTGCCTTGTGGGCTTTTTCATCTATATTCCTGCTCCAGCTCATCTTTATTGAGATGAAACAAGGAATGATGGAAATTTTAAAATAGGCGAATGAAAGTAAATTTTTTCAGGAATAAAATTCAATAACTTATATATAGCATATCCCAGGTATTACCAACCTCAGACTAGATCTTGAAATTTAGTTTTGCTTTGAACCTAAAACTAAGTGCCTTCTGATGGTTAGTAACACAAAAACAGAAAACAAGGCAATAAATTAGAAAACTAAAGTCTAATAAAGAAATTCCTCTGAAACAAAACTACAGTAATTCTAGTTTGCTGATTTGACTTATTTTCCCATTTAACTCATTAGAGTCTGTTTTACACCCTATGCAAACAAGACCTACTGTGGTTTCTTTTTCTGGAAAACCAAGCCTGTAATACCCTCAAACTCAATCCCTCTGCCTCAGTGCTGCAGCCCTTGATTATTCTTTGCCTCTGTGGTATTTTCAGCCCCAAGAGCCACACGCTGAGCAGGTGGCATTTTCATTTAAATCTCTTTGTCCTGCAGATGTGTCTAAAGCTTTCCAGGTTCTTCTGCTTACTCTGCCTTCCCCTTTCTCACTGATCCACACACAGACAGCTCAGGGATCACCCAGCTTCTACAGCAGGCATTCACCCCATGGGGCAGATCTTCCAGCTTGGCCTCTAGATCCCAAGGACTAGCCCTGCTCACACCAGTGTGAGTGTTTAGCATCTTCCAGTCCTAGCCATCCAATAAGACACCTTAAAGCCGGCTTTTCTGGGTCATACGTTTTCACTTTTCAACATCTGGATTGCCTCTCCTCTCCTACTGTATTGACCCCAAATCCAAGCCTGCCAAACAGCTAACAAAATCCTACTAGTTTCCTGGCAACTACCCTTTCTTTGACCAGAAGGTACACAAGGACATCTCAACATTTTTAGATACACTTATATTGATATAATATAATCTGAATGGGAGATATAAAGGTAGGCGCTTGTACACATGGACATGTGTGTGTGTGTGTGTGTGTGTGTGTGTGTGTACGAGCGTGCGTGTAGAGACAGCACTGAATTACAAACTAAAGCCGGCATGATTTACTTTCAATAAACATATTATCTTTTCTAAAGCTTTTGATGAGGTTCAGGATAGCTACATTGCCATTTGACTAGACTTACACACTATGGAGGGGCTGGAGAGATGGCTCAGCAGTTAAGACCACTGGCTGCTCTTCCAAAGGACTTGAGTTCAATTGCTAGCACCCACTTGGCAGTTCAAAATTGTCTGTGGCTCCGGTTCCAGGCTATCTGACATCCTCACACAGACAAACATGCAGACAAAACATCAATGCACATAAAAGTTAATTAAAAAAGAAAAACCGTATGGAACCACTGAGCATGTTTCCAGAAAGGTTTAACTGGTGGAAGACCCACCCTGAATGTGGCCACTACTAACCCATAAGCTGGGGTCTCAGAAGGAAGAAAAGGACAGAACAAACTGAGCAGTCTCTGCTTCCTGACTGCATGCAATATGACCGGCTACCTCTGCTCTTGCTGCCATGACGGTCACACCTTAAACTGTGAACCAAAACCCAATCGTTCCTTCTCAAAGTTGCTCTTGTCAGGTATTTTGTTAAAGCAATGAGAAAAGTAATCAGTACAATACTCTAGCTCAATACACAGCAGTTTGGATTTGAGAAACAGAAGCAGGAAAATCACTCTCACCTATAAGTTCACGGGCCCTACTTTTCCCTGAAATAGGTCATAAAGCATAGGACTGATTTTCTGAGCTCGCCCTGTAACAGATACTAAGAATCTCATGTGATAGTGTCAAGAAGCATAGAATACCCTTATCTGTAGGAGGGGAAGAAGTCCTGAATGAGTTCCTGAATCAAGTGTTGCTCATAGGCACAGCCATGCCAAGGACCCCATAGCCTCAGGCTCAGAGGAATGACAACACCTTCTTTGGGGGACCAAGTGCACACAGTGTGTGTGTGCAGAGACTGTCTGCTGCTAACCAATGCTAACTTCAGGCTAGTAGCCTGAAGTCTGCTCTCCTACAGAGACTGCTCCTACCAAGAGTAGACAAACCTGTCTCCTTGGTCCTGCTATATACCATAAACTCTGTCCAACTCTATAAAATAAACACTGAGTTTCTGGTGTGCAGATAGTTTTTAATCAAGAGTCCCAAGTACCCAAACCCAGCCTTTCTATATTTCTTTCTGTCCATCTGTGCCTATCTTTTCTTCATTTCCTTCATTTACCACCTAGTCAGGTTCAAGTCCCTGGAACAGTGCACGGACACAGCACTTACCTCTGAAAATAAAGGGGACACACACACAGACACACACACATACCACACCACACACCACACAAAACAAATAAGCTTTTGTTAAATCCCTACCTCATTTCTCCACAACTCTCCATTATTCATTAAACCTAACACAAAAACATTCAGGTTTATCTAGTTGTGAAGGATTTTATCATGAAGGCCTCCACAGCATATAAATTAACTAGGCAAAATGTTATACTTTCTTCTTGCTGATCTGCCTTGTGATGGGGACTTGAGCCCTGAACTTGCCACCAATGGGTGAAGAAGATATGCAGTTCCTCCTCTATAACTCTGATCTACTAAGACCAATGAAAAAATTCATCCTTGAGTCCTAGATCCTTTTTTTCTGGAATATTCATATGCCCTATATTTATGAATTTAAAGCAGGACAGGGTGCCAAAGCCTCATGTTGAGTTTTAACAAAAACAGCATGCCCTATTTACTAGCAAAATGATGTAACGTCTGGGAATTGCTTCAATATACTATAGCAGGAGTCATGAGCATATACAGGTTCTTTGCTATTCTTTTATGTATGTCTGAAATTTATTATTTTAAAAATACGTTTTAAACTCTAGCAAAAGAATGTTGGGAAAATAGATAAAATAAAATTGGCAAAATGTTGACACCATTTAAACTAAATGATGTATACAATCTCTTTTGTTTTTTTACTTTTGCACAGTACTGAAAATTTCATCATAAAATGTTGAACTATGATTAGTATGTATGTATATAAGCCTCATTTCTAGAGATTTGAAGAGGAAAGACTATGGGGTATCTGAATTTGGACAGCAAGAACGGAAGAAGGTAGGGATGGCAGGCAGGTAGGATGCTGCAAGAGTGATTCTGAACTACACCACTATTTGAGAATCTCAGCTTTTCATTCCTTTGACAAATATTCACTGAATTGCCATTATATATCAAGTACTATTTTACATAAGAAACAAGTCTTTTTAAAGAATCTGTAGAGTAATGCAAGGGGGAACCATGTCAAATCACACTGCCTGACATTATAAACACTGTGATAGTGTACATTCAGAACACAATATGAAAGTGTTTCAATTTCATCCTACAACTGCTCCTAAATGTCATATATATTTAATTCCCCCCCAAATTCCACTATCAAGGCTTACTATTTCTCTCACTACTTGTTTGGAGGTACTGCATGCTATATTCTTTGAGAAATGCGCCATGCACATGGTAGTACAGCGTCCTATGAGCCAATACAAAGACAAATGTACAAGTGGCTGCTGTTATCTCTCCCCATTACAAATGATAATAATTTGAGACCTTGGGGCTGGAGAGATGGCTCAATGGTTAAAGGCATTGACTGCTCTTCCAGAGGACCTGAGTTCAATTCCCAGCAACCACATGGTAGCTCACAACCATCTGTAATGGAATCCAATGCCCTCTTCTGGTGTGTCTGAAAATAGCAATGGTGTGTTCATATACATAAAATAATAAAACTTTTAAAAAATAATATGAGAACTCAGTTACAGCTTCGAGACAGAGAAGCCAGGCACATAGCTCACTCACAAGATCTCTTATTACTTTAAATGAAATGAGGGAGTTACCCTAAAGTTCTACCCTCTTTGACTTGCTTAGGAGAAACATGGTTTAGTGAAAATCTATCTACTCTGTTCCTAGCTTCTTAAATATCATCCTGAGGAATCTCTCTCTCTCTCTCTCTCTCTCTCTCTCTCTCTCTCTCTCTCTCTCTCTCTCTCCTCCCTCCCTCCCTCCTTCCCTCCCTCCCTCCCTCCTCCTTCCCCACCCCCCCACAGCCTTACAGTGCTACTGAAGGTAAAATTGAAGGTCAGTTTTTATTTCAATAAGCCACCCCTTATTTTCTCCTAGACAGTTAAGTACAATCAAAGTAGAATACAGCAAGAACTCGCAGGTTTCATTTATGTAGAAATTCTCATCAGAATAAGTTCGAATACAGGATTTCCTGAAATATTTGGAAGAGGATTAGAATGCTTAACATATGACAGATTCTTATGCAAAACTAGATCACACAACCTCAAAGACATACAAAACTCTTAAAATTGCCAACCTAATTATAAATAATTTTTTAGAAAGAGATCTAATAAAAAAATTCCTTATGTAGAGCCAACATGGTTAAAAGAGATACTTTAAATGTTTATAAAGTTTTATTTACCTGATCAAGGTGGGGTGCTGTTGATACATGCTGGAGTTTTTTCTGTAAACTAAGAACAACCAATTACAGATTTAAAGATCCATATACTTCTGATTTAACATTATCTATTACCTAGAGACACAAGGCCAATAGAGGAACAAACATTCCACAAATGAATCTACCCCAAAGTTCCAATTTTACTTTTCTTCATATATTTTAAATTTATACATACATACATACATACATACATACAACTTTAGAAAAGTTGAGAAGTCTAAGATATATGTAGAGAAAAACTGTCAGAGCTATGCTATTAAAAATGTTATTAAAAATGTGTGGAGCAGAGACTGAAGTAAAGGCTACCCAGAGACTACCCTACCTGGGGATTCATCCTATAAACAGTCAACAAACCCTGACACTACTATGGATGACAAGAAGTGTATACCAAAAGGAGCATGCCATGGCTGTCTCCAGAGGGGCCCTGCCAGAGCCTTACAAATACAGAGGCAGATGCTAGCAACCAACTATTGGACTGGGCATGGGGTCCCCAGTGGAGGAGCTGGAGGATGGTCCAGGAGCTGAAGGGGTTTACAGCCCCATGGGAAGAACAATGATTTTGGCCACCCAGACACCCCAAGACTCCTAGGGACTGAATCATCAACCAAGGGGCACACATGGTTCTAGCCAAAAATGTGGCAGAGGAAGGCTTTATTGGGCATCAGTGGGAGGAATGGTCCTTGGTCAGGTAAAGGCTCAACAGAGGCCCCAACAAAGGGAAATGGGTGTGTGTGTGGGGGGGGGGTTGGGTGGAGAGGCAGGGGGAAGGAGGAGGGGGAGGGGTTGGGGGTCTTAGGGGAGGAGGGATATTGGGAAAGGTTTTACCATTGGCAATGTAAATGAAGACGATATTCAATAACAAAATTAAAAAAATGTTTCTTAATGCACAACAATCACAAGTATCATACAATGAAGAAAAAAACTAATGTTTTAGCATCATTCTATTGTTAAATATGTCAGCAGATTTCTTTATAATTCCCATAGATTAATACGATAATTTCAACAGGCTTAGAAACATATGCATGGCCTTTCTGTAGTGTTCTAAGTGTCTTACTTCTCTTCCATGCTTCCTAATATGAAATAGGTTGTTGGTTGCTTTGAAAAGTTAGAAATGTAAATTTTCCTTTAAGGGTTTCTCTTAGATGAACATTTCTATTATTTAAGGACAAACAGAATCCAAGTATAAATGTCCTATATAGTCAGTTACCAGTTTAAAAAAAAAAAAAAAAAAAAAGACCAGCCTGGTCTGTGTAGTGAGTTCCAGGACAGCCTCAGAGAGAAAAAGGAGGGAGGGGAAATGAAGGGGAACAAAATGTCAGGATCCATTGTTCTGTTAAAAGAAGAGCCAGAAGACCAATATGCAGAACAAATCACTACCATAACAACTGTAGCACACACTTAGACACTGACGGAGACAAGGCAGAAGGGAGAAGGAGGACTTAAAGCCTTGCAGATGTCCTGTCTTGAAGCATGGTGAGGGGTAAATTAGTAACAGCAAGTTTAGGCTACAAGAACTATTGGCAGGAATGACTTCACACTGGGGGGTCTTAGGAGGGACAGTGTCACATTAAATCCTTCCCAGCTGGTTGCTTAGGAAGGAATTCTCCTGATTAACAGCTAAGCAGAAAGAAAGCCATGCGAAGGCCTCATCTACAAAAGAGACAACAGTACACACATTTTCCTGTATTACTAAAACATAACTGCTCTTAGTCAAAAAAAGAAAAGAATAAGATTAGAAAATTATTGGAAAATCATGTTCCAGTCTTGTTAGACAGTGAGTGAGTACATACAACTTTCACATGCAAGTAAAAACTAAAAAAAAAAAAAATTAACAAGGAATCTTTAGGGTTAATTCCTCATAAGTCTCGAAATTTTGTGCCCTTAATTTGTTCCTTATTATAAAAAGTAAAGAAACCATACTCTAGTAGAGTGGATAAGCACATAGTTATTAAAATCTGAAATGTATTAATCAGAATCTTCTGTGTGAAAAATAATCAATGCAATGCCTAATGATTTCCATATGCAGCCATCATCAAGTATAAAAACATTCCTGAGTACTCAATGATGCTCTGACTGCACCATACACATAGGGCTATATTTAAATGAGTACACACTCATATGTGATTCATTTATACCAAGAAAAGCAAACAGATTTTATCTAGGTGCTCTGGAAATGGTCATTTTAGTCTGTTACTGGATTGTTACAAAAGTCCAACACCAGAAGCAATGAGTGAAAATAGTTCTTAACTGGAGACTTAACTTCTCGAATGGCTAGTTCTAGCCCTTGACTTGTAGAATGGCATGTCCACCTCTCTGGATTTCAACTTAAAAAATGAGGAAATAGTTGCCTTGCATATTCCATACCTACAGGCACTAAAGTGGCCCTATTTTTTAAAAAAACACAATAAATGGGCATTAAAATTCTCTTTAAGATAAAGAAGTACAATATAGCACCATGTCATACTCTTATAGGTTATTTCAGATGCTGTTTCAAAGAGTAAACAATACTAAGGCCAAGAGGCTGGGTATCTACTTGTATCTCACAAGTACAGAACCGCTCACTATGCCTACTCATAAGTAAAATAGCCTTACTAATTCAAAACACTCAGAGAAGTATCCATTTTCATGATACTGAGTAGACACAAATGAAACTTAAAAGATACTATAAACATTATTTACAATGGCTAAGGTGTGGAAACAACCTAAATGTTTATTCTTTGAATGAAGAGATAAAATAATTGTGTGTTCTTTGTTTCATATTCATGTTTGTCTATATGTAAATGGACTTTTTTTTTTTTTAGAGGAAGTCCTACCATCTGTCATTGAAGAACAAAATACCATGGCCCATAGAAGCAGGCACTTAAATATATTTGGTTTCAGATGAGAAAGCTAAAGACCTGTCATTCACTGAGTTTTATAAGTCAGTGTTATAAATCATCATGCCTAATGCCTAACATTAACAATGTTGTAACCTGTATTGTAACCTAAAAACTTTTTTTTTTTTTGGATTTTTTTTTTTTTGTTTTGTTTTCCAAGACAGGGTTTCTCTGTATAGTCCTGGCTGTCCTGGAACTCTGTAGACCAGGCTGGCCTTGAACTCAGAAATCTGCCTGCCTCTGCCTCCCAGAGTGCTGGGATTACAGGCGTTCGCCACCACCGCCAGGCATAACCTAAAAGCTTATTATGAGAGATCTTATATCATATATTCTTAGTACAAGCAGAAACATAAATAAATAGCTGATTTGGACATAGTGGTACATGCCTTTTAGAGGCAGAGGCAGGCAGATCTATCTGAGTTCAAGGCCAGCCTAGTCTATATTTCAGACCAACCAGAGCTACATAGCAAAATCCTGTCTCAAAACAACAACAAAAACCATTTATATCCAAGAATAATTTTTTCTACAGCTTAACATAAAGATACCTCCAAAATAAGACAGAAATCTAAAAAGAAAGGGAATTGTCTGTAAGAGAAGCCAGTTAGATTTTTCTATATAGTTTACAAATTTTATTTTATTTTCAGAGTATTATAATGGTTGGCACAGAGATCCTGATAAGTTTCCAGACTAGTCATTTACATTACAATTTCTATAGAAAAATGCATTTTGATTTCCAAACAACCAGTTACCATAGCTTTCAAGATCATACTTAGAATGGTCTTGTGAGCCAGGTGTAGTAGTCCATGCCTATAATCTCAGTACTTGGGAAGCTGTGGTAAAAGAGCATAAGTTTAAAGGTCAGCCTGGGCTGCAAGGTAAAAGCATGTTTTAGAAAATAAAAAAAGAGCTAACTTGCATGCCAAAGAAACTGCATCTTAAATAATGGGAAACTGGAATAATACACACTACATTAAAAATGAGCAAAGTACTGAAAACATACCTTATTCCAGAGAGAATATCATAGGCATGAAGGTCTAATATATTCGAGAGATGAACTCTATAAGGAAGGAAATGCATTTAAACAGTTGAAAATTCAATGAAATACATCCAATTAATCAAGTATACAATTTCAAATTAGGCATGGTGGCACAGGACTATAATCTCAGCATTTAGGAGTAGATAAAAATCCATCAGAAGCTCAAGGACATCCTTGGCTACACAGTAAGTTTAAGGCCAGCCTGGGCTATATATAGATCCTGTCTCAAAAAGAAAAATTTCTAAGGCTCTTTTATCAAAATACATAACCATCAAGATTAATCAGCCTGGGGTTTGATTCTCAGCATCTTTTTGGTGACTTACAGCTGTCTGGAACTCCAGTTTCAGGAGATCTGATGTCCTCTTCTGACCTCCATGGACAATGGGCACACACACATGTGGTACACATACATACACGCAGGCAAAACACTCATATACACAAAATAAAATAAATCTTTTTAAAAAAGATTAATTCGGCATATTATATTTAGAGTGATATATTAAATGACAGGCAAGAAAAAAGATGCTGTAAAAGATTTCTACTTAAATTCCTAAATGTAGCTGAATAGGAAGGATCAGGGAAAGAAAATTTACTTGTTACTGCTTAAAAAAAAAAAAGGTTCCTTTTCACTTCTGATTGTCCTTCAATAGTAACTCTATAAGTTTTAAAATGCTATATTTTTGAGTTAAAAATTATCTAAATAAACTTTGCATATTACCCCAAATATGCACTAAAAGAAGTAACAAATAGACAACAGTTTACACAAAGTCCAAATGCCTCTGGGGTTTTCCTAATTCTTTTATACCTTCTCTACGATCAAAAAGGTAATATAAAAATGCTAGGACTCTACAGCTGAGTGTGGTGGCACAAACCTTAACCCCAACACTTGGGAGGCAGAGGCAGGTGGATCTCTGTGATGTCTAGGCCAGCCTGGTCACATAATGAATTTCAGGATAGGTCTCAAGCTAAATACTTAGACCTTGTCTCAGGAAAACAAACAAACAAACAAAACAACCCTAGAATTCTGAGGCTGGGCATATAGCACCTTGACAAAGCATGTGTAAGGCTCTGGAATCAATCCTAAATGCCATAAAAAAAAAAAATCCAATTTAATATATAAATAAAACCAAAAGGAGTCAAACAACCAGTGTATGAATCAATATTACTCCCTCTAGAACATCACATTTAACTTTACTCATTCAGGATGGGGACACAAGCAGAGTTAAGCTTCTACTGTCACAACACTCTCAGACCAAATGCCAAATGCTTCCTCTGAAAATCAGTAAGGACTGAACCCTATGAGGAATGCAGGAATTCAAATCACTAAAAATCACACAATACTTCATGGTTTAAGTACATAGAGGTAAATTTACAAAAACGAATGACTGATTTTTAGTTTTAACATAAGCCCACAAAAGAGCAGAGAACTGTGACTTCATAATTAAACTAAAATGAAGGAAATATTTAAAAGAACACAACAAAACTATGATCAAAGGTACAATTATATTTCAATACCAGACCAAAGCTTGTCAGACATTCCAAATGTCTTGTCAGACAGTTGTCGCATTCAAGACATCCGACTAAGCATTCAACTGTAAGTTTAGCTCAGAGCGCTCCAGCCAGGCCTGCCTTGCTTACTCGCCCAGGCAGCCGCTCTTAGGATAGCACTCTACGAGATTATGAACGCTTATCTTGGCATAGACGGACAAATTCCCATCTTATTAAACAACAAATACCACAACATTCTATGTTAATATACTATATCAGCACTTCAAATTCTGGGCATGCTAGAAGTGTTGAGCCAGGAAAACAAGTGAGGAAGCAAATGGTCTGTGAAGAAATTTCTGAGTATCAATTTACACTAAGAGATCAAAATCCTAGTATTAAGCATACTTCCTTTCCCACCTTAACAGTTAAACAAGTACAAGTTTAAACCATGAATTTATCATCTTCACTTCAGAATAGACTGAAGTCTGCAGGTATCAATTCTAAACACCCTTCTAAATACACCACTGTCTCACTCTGACAGCGTTTGTCCTTGAAAATGTTTCCATTTAGAGATAACTCCAAATTGTAGCAAATCCTCCCCGTACTTCTAAAAAGGAAAGCACCAACAACAGAGTCACCAAATTCTCAAGGGTCCGCATGAACTTCCTTCCACAAGGAAGTTTTTATGAACTTTTTCCCAAACTAGCACTGGTTTGGAAAAGAAGGACCATTCTCATTTAATACATGTCTACAAAACTTTTCATAGCATTGAGTATGTTTGTTTAATATCTTCCTTCAGAAATAAAAATACCAGATATTTTCTAAGACATTCAAACCATAAGATCAAAAGACTCTTACCATTTTAAATTAAATATGAAAATAAATCAAGGGAGAAAAAATCTTTATTAAGTTCATTCTTCTCCTACTGTTTTATACATCCTACAGATACTACTTTAGGGAAACTGCCTAATGGCCACCTTTAAAATTCAATGAGTTACTCCACAGGGCTCACCTAGTCTACACACTTGCTGTTATTTCCAAAAACTTGGTGCTAAACTCTAGCACTAAATTTCCAAATGTTGTTCTGAATGGAACTAAAATTCAAGTGACTATAAAACTAAATACATTGCCCTTCCTAAACCCATGTTCATCCCACTCCACCCAAGTCTTGCCAACCTTCCTGTATGCCCTGAACTTCAGAGACTGACTAGCCCACAGTGAGTCCAGCCCTCAAGTCTCTCACTGCTTTTTAACCTTTTAGTAACTCCTTATTGCCTACAGAAAAAATCCTATATATTATGGCTTTCATGATCCTTTGTGAAGACTAACACATCTTTTCTCTCAGCTACACACAGCCATGTGTCCTAGTCATTCTAAAATATTATCTCTAAATATTAAATGAAGAGTTTCTTCACCTGCACACCTATCCTGGAAAAGCACCTGTATGCCAAATCATCTGGGAAAAATTTCCCTTCACTGTTCAAGACTAATCAATGATCGTTTTTCTTCTTTAAATCTTTCTTTCTCTTTTTGCTTTAAAAAAAAAAACAACTCATTTTGTCTTTATTCATTAGGTTACAAAGTACAATGTTCAACATTTCACAGAAAGTGTTAAGGCTGGGTTTGCAAAGTTGTGGTACTTTACTTAAAACTATGCCTTAGTTGTATCTTTCACTAACTGAACAATGTAGAGACATCTTTCTTCCAATCAAACTCTTGTTTCTTCTGTGTGAATCTGCCCTCACTGGTCTAATGTGACATTTCTGCATATACATCCCTAGAAAGATGAGAAGATCCTATCTGCATTTTAAGACACTTACTTATGTTGTTAAATGATCATTTTTTCTAGTTATATTTTCCCAATTCTTTATCAGGAAAAATCTAATGGTCGTTCTTCTGCTTCTTATTCTTACAGAATGCTGAGCAATTAACTTTTCTGTTGTGATATATTAATAATATTTAAGGTGTCACTTTTTTCTTGTTCACTTGCCAGTTTTCCCCAAAATGATTGAGCCATCCAGTGTCTTAAAAGTACTTGTGTCTTATCTGTTGTTTAATTCCTGAACCTACCCTGAAATGCCTAGAACCAGTGGAAAATTGCAATGGTTAACTTAATATTGATCAGCTGTATTTTGATTTTCCTCTGTTCAATTCACTTGAATCTTTAAAATCTTAAGAAGTCTATAAAAGATACGAATGCATGCCTTCCACCTTTCCCTCCTACTTCCAATGTCTACAAAGTCCTATAGAATGGTATTGCCTGTCACTCCAATTCAACCTTGCCAGTAAGACAACACCTCTCATGATTCTTCCTGTTTTACAAAGTCAAGGAGAGCCTTTGCTTAGAGCACGTTCACTTTGCCAACTTTAAAATACTAATGGGACTAGAATGCTCAAAATAAATGATTCCCATTATTCTGCTAAGAAATAAATCTGTAGTTTCTAAACTGAGAAGCCCAAGTTGTTGCTTGTATGTCTCTAGGAATTTGGGAAAATACCTAATATAAGACTCATGACCCAATAATAAGACTTCTACAGATATCTGATTTTCATAGAAAAGGTCTCTAACTCAACTTCTGAGTTCCCAGCAAGGACATGTTATTTCAGAGTCTCAGATCCACTGCCAACAGCAGATATTTAAGATAATGATTTTTTTCACTTGCACACTTATCCTTAAGCAAGAAGTATGATTAGTATTCCTAAAAGAGAGCAAATGTTTGAAATGATAAAATTAATATATAAGCTAATCAAGAGGGAACTTTAGTTATAACACAGATAAATTCAAAGTGGAAACAAAGAAAATATAAACTAAATACATGCTATCACAACAGAACCACAATTACTGATAGATATGATTCTCAAAAGCTAATTTAAGTTATGGAGCTGTCTGTCATTTATAAAAGAAAGAAAATCAGGGAGAAAACAAATGTAGACTGTGATAGGAATGAAGGCTGAGCAATGGCTTGGAGTATGTGTTAGACTTCTCAGGTTTCTACAATGGAACTGGAAAATGTGGGAGAACATTTTCTTGTATAGTGCCTGTAGCAGGCTCACATTAAAGGCATCTGTGGCTCCTCAAACACATACCAAATTCAGTCTCCAGCTGCGTCCATGCTCAGAGCAGCTGCTGCTGTTACGGCCTCACACTTCTGGCCGTCTGTCAGCACCTCTAATCTTTGCCATTGCAGACAACCCACTCAGCTGAAACAGCTTCTGCAGTTGACAATGGAAGACTCTTTCAGCTAGAGACTGGGTGGCACTAAGCTGCCAGCTGTGAATCTGAAGCTATTGGCTACTAAGCCATTCTTGTCCCCAACATGAACTTAACAAAATATCCCTACATTGAAGTCTTCTGAAATCATGATGCCATTCAACAATAACAACAACAAAACCAGTTCAATCTACAAAAGTACAGTTCACAGAGGGTTTTTGTTGTTGTTTTTTAAGACAATACAAATATTTTAGAAGATTATGCACATCTTTATCAACAGAACTACAGGTAAGAGGAAGCTATAAAAGATGTAAAATATATAAAGGGATGCATGCATTAAAACCTTAAACATACAAATTTCATGTATTCTTATTAGTTTCTTTCTTTTTTTTTTTTTGCAAAAATAAGGTTTTAAAGTATTAAAAACCAATTTAAAGGTCTTAAATTGACGTGCTTTTCCAGATTTATGTATCATAGTTGTGTAGATGTTAATAAAGGTACTAAGTATAGCAAACTAATTTGTAAAGAACATTCAGACAATATTTAGGTCTATGTCCTTGTTATAGCACAGTTAAGTTACTTATTTTCCGAGACAGGGTTTCTGGCTACCCTGAAACTCGCTCTGTAGACTAGGCTAGGCTCAAACTCAGAGATACACCTGCCTCTACCTCCCAGGTGCTGGGATTAAGGCATGCACCACCAACGCCTGTACTTTCTGATTTTTAATGTCTATCCTTAACTAAAGGCTAATTTATTTGTTGTTGGTATTAGTAATAGAATTTTTTCCTTTTCTTCTTCCCTCCCCGCAACCACATGTAGGCCAGGCTGTTCTTGAACTTTCTATATAGTCAAGCATGACCTTGAATTTCTGCCTCTGCCTCTATACCCTAAGTGCTGGGAGTATAGACATGTGCATTATATAGTTTATGTAGTACAATAATCAAATTCAGGGCCTTGTGCACATTAGACAACAATCTCACAACTGATATATACCTCCATTCCTAACAGTAATTTTAAAAAGTACCTTGATCTCTGAGTTTCTATAACTTTTCCCAGTCCATTTATTGATCTGAAATAAAAAGCAAAACAAAGTAATTTAAAAAGTGGTTATTTTTTTTTAAAAAAAACACACAAAAATTATTCCTCAAACAAAAAGTAAAATATACACAATGTAAAATAACTTGTAAAAATGGAAAACAACTTGCATTTATTCTTTTCTGTCTCTCCCTGACCCTGCCTTTTGTTTTGTTCTGGGGTTTTTTGTTGTTGTTGTTGTTGTTGTTGGTTTTTTTTTTGTTTTGTTGTTTTGTTGTTTTGTTAATGGCTTAGCATTCTTTCTCTTCAAACCACAAATCTGGCACAATCTATGTGCATTCAAGAAAACTTGTTACTACAAAAAAAGGAAAGAGAAGAAAGAGGTCCTTCACTTTAGGAAAAGGATAGGGAGATGGCGGCTCAGTGGTACAGCCCTTACATAGCATCTGGCTCAGTGGTATAGGCTTGACTAGCTTGCACAAAACAAATAAATTTGACCCCAGCATTGCCACAAAGAAGAGAGAAAAAAGATTAATAAGAAGCAGAGTTTCTTAATATTTTTGTATACTCAAAACTTTTTCAAGAAAGCCAAATTTTATACATACATTGTAGAAATGCTGAACACAAAACACCAAAATTAAAAAAAAAAAAAATGGTTGCCTTTGTATGCCACAAAAAAATACTTTAATCCCTTTAAACACCGTTAACACCTATATGTTTTGGTTTTATTAATTCTCTGTTCTTTACAAATACATGTCCAAAATATGTGCTAATGATTCAATATGTTTTCATGGGTTCTTTCTGTGTACAACAATTGTGAGGTAAGTCTCATTTTCGGATGACTAACTGACTACTAACTAACTACTAACAACAAAAGTCTTAATTTTCTCCTCCAAGAAACAAATCTCCATTGTAATAGCTCAGGAAGCACTCTCTGTCAGGGACTTTGCAAAGCTCCAGCAATTTCACAGGTCTCATGAGTACTTAAAGCAAACTTTTGAAATAGGTTTTATTCTTGTTTTGAAGATGATATTCAAGAAGCTTAAATAAACCCCCTCAGAACAGGGAGAAACAGAGCAAGAGTTACAACCAAAGCAGAGTTCAACCCCCATATTTCTAAACACTATGTAGTATTATCTGCTTTCTATATGAGAAAGTACTTTTTGAAGCAAAATCTAAGGATACTATTACTGAAATAAGAGAAAAATATAAAGGATAAATATGACTTTCTCTTGTAATTATAATCACTAGAAAAGACTTAGTGAGTTATGAATTTTTGATTGTTTTATACCATATACTACATATATTAGTGGTACTACAGTCAATATGTGAGGCCAACAGAAATAATATTAAATATTATAATGCTAATCCATTATAAAAAGCCCTATAGTCACTAAAAGTGACCAATAAGAAGAGCTACTGAAGCCGGACGGTGGTGGCGCATGCCTTTAATCCCAGCACTTTGGAGGCAGAGGTAGGAGGATTTCTGAGGCCAGCCTGGTCTACAGAGTGAGTTCCAGGATAGCCAGGGCTACACTGAGAAACGCTGTCTTGAAAAAAAGAAAGAAAGAAAAGCTACTGAAATATATGGCATTGCATAGTTTAAGACTTACAAAATAATTCAAAACACAATCTCTGGACTTTACTCTCATTTGAAAAGTTCACCTTTGGCTTCAAAAGGAATGGGAATCTCCAAAACAGCTAGCAAAATGACCACTTGATTATTTATTAATAACATAGGATCATTCATATTAGTCTACTTTGATTACCCTCATACATAGGCAATGAAGACAAAGCAAAGACAAAGGACAGCTGATAACTAAGGAAACCATTAAAATCAAGAAGTGATACAGCATGAGCAAGATTTCATTAAGGAATGGGAAGAAAAGAAAAAATAGGATCTGCAGATGAAAATTCATGATATTATATATTATAAAGAAGGGCTAGACTCAGAAACTGGTAAGTGAGAAAACAGTAGTTGGGAGCTGGTAAGACACACATCTGAAGAAGTAAATTAGCTGTCTTAGGGAGGTTAAGGAGGCTAGTCCTTAGAAAAAGAGTCAAAGGACGGACAGGAAATAGAAACTCATAATGAGAGTCAGTAGACCCAGAATATCAGCCGAAAAATTCTGAATTATGTTTTGCAAGAGCTGGTGAATTATTTTGTATATTTCTACTTATTTAACAGTCAATTAGCCAAGAACAATATATGTGACTCCTTTATGATCCTTTAAGCAAGTCAACATTAAACCTTATTTTATATTCCTATAGAGGAATAGTCATGGTTTAAAATATTTTGCATATTAAAATTTAGATTTGAAGGCATTTAACATACTTATAATTTCCACTGTACATTAAAATTGAAAATAGGCTTATTTTTAATTGGCATATAAGAGCTATATATAATAATGGGGGCCATGTGACATTTAAGTATGTACAGACTATTACACTTCAGTAAGCAGCCCTAGTTCCTCCAAATTTATCGTCTCCTAATGGTAAAAACACCAAATATTCTTTCTTCTAGCTTTTA